>NC_045435.1:34651820-34780419 GCF_002776525.5 Piliocolobus tephrosceles | reverse complement strand
TCCTTCCTTCCTTCCTTCCTTCCTTCTTCCTTCCTTCCTTCCTTCCTTCCTTCCTTCCTTCCTTCCTTCCTTCCTTCCTTCCTTCCTTCCTTTTTCTTTTTTTGATGGGGTATTACTATGTTGGCCAGGCTAGTCTTGAACTCCTGACCTCAAGTGATCCACCCACCTTGGCCTCCCAAATTTTTGGGATTACAGGCGTGAGCCTCAGCATCCGGTCCTTCTGGGACCAGTCCTTTCTATGTGGCCTGGGCCTCTCCAAAGCAAGATGACTGGGTTCCAAGGATGAGCATCCTTGACAGAGGGCTTTTCGGGCAGAAACTGTATCATCTTGTATGGCCCAGTCTTAGAAGTCATAGAGTGTCCTATATGTTGTACTCTATTAGTTCAGATAGCCATAGACCTTTCCAGGTTCAAGGAAGAGGACATAAACTCTACCTCTTGATGGGAGAATGGTAAATTATGGATAGGCATGTGAAACCAAAATTTTTTGTGGCCATTTTTGGAAAATACATACAATCTGCTACACCATTTTATCCAACCAGTCAGAAATGAGTTTTTTTGCTCAACATGCTTTAGAAATCTATAAGGATAATTTGTGTAATTGAAGAAAAGGCATGGGATAATAAAAACTGTCATGAGCTGTGTGAGTAAAGTGGAGGAGGTGGCCAGGGACAAATACATTCACACATGGGGGAAAGACTGCTCAGTTTGGAGTAATTAATTTGTCTTAGTAATTACAGAGTACTAAAGCTAGCTAGGTATGTTATGGCAAAATTATAGGTAGTCTCTGTATTTGTTTCCTATTACTGTGTAATAAGTTAGTACAAACTCAGTGGTTTAAAACAACACAAATTTATTGTCTCATGGTTTCTGTAGGTAAAGGTCCAGCATGTTGTAACTGGGTCCTCTGTTCAGTATCTCTCAAGGGTGAAATCAAGGTCCTTATCTGGAGACAATGACCTGTTTCTAAGCTCCCTCCCACTTTTGGCTTTCTTTCTGGTTGTAGGACTAAGGTCCCCATTGTCTTGCTAGCTGCTGGTTGGGGCCGTTCTCAGTTCCTGAGGCTGTTCTGAAGTCCTTGCCACTTGTCTCTCTCCATCTCAGCAACAGGAAACCTCCCTCAAGTTGACACTGTCTGACCTCCCGTGCTGAGACCAGCTGAGGAGGCTCTCCCTCTCTTTAAAGGGTCATGTGATTAGGTCAGGTTCACTGGGAAAATCTCTTTTTTAAAGTCAACAGTGCCATCTAACATAATCCAGTCAAGGAGCAAAAATCCATCAAGTCCACAGTCCTGAGGATTATTCTGGGAGTGTGGATGAGAAACCTGGTGGACCATTTTAGAATTCTGTCTACCCCAACCTGGAATGATACACTGAAGATCCTGCCTTCCTGAGTGGTTAATGAAACTTGTTTGGCAGTGTGCTGCCCTGGTGACTTTTAGTGTGTCATTTAAATTATCCAAGGCTCAGTTTCTTCATTTGCAAAAAAAAAAAAAAAAAAAAAAGATAATAACAATATTACTAATGTTTCTATCCTACAGGGTTGTCATGGAGCTCCAGTGAATTAGTAAATGTAATAGGGTTTTGGAAAATGTAGTGTTTTGCTGATTTTTGTGTTGAAGAATCTTGACTTGTCAGAATCCTATTCTTCCATTTGGTCTCAGTTCAAATTCTATATACTCCAGTTTTTTTCATCTTTTTAGAAATCCCACCATTCCTTGATCTCATCTAACATTTTATCTGACTGTTGTTTCTTATGCCATTTTTTGTATTTTTCAATTAGTGTAGACGTATTTTCTTTTTTGGCCCCTGAGTTCATTGAGGGACTTTGCATTACTCACAGATCACGTGAAAAGCCTAGCATAATGCCTACATAATGACAGGGTCTCTTTAAATATTAGATTGAAGAATGAATGAGGATGAAATTGCTGGGATAGCAAGTAGCTACAACATGATCTTCGGCCTAACACATTGTTTCGGGAGCTCCGTGAAGATAGCACACAAGCCTCTCTCTAGCCTTGGCATTATGTTTGTCTATTGTAGCCTAATAAATAGGCAATAAATGAGTGAACAACTACTGGCTCTCTTATGGCTATAATGGACAAAGGCTCTTTCTGATCCAATTCCACGGCCTTGTACTGCCATATCCTGTTCCCTGTCACCAATGTAAATAGGAATTGAAACTCTTATATGAAAGATATAGTAGATATTATAATCATAGCTCTAGGGGCTGACCACACCTCCATATTTTGACCTCAAAAGATCAAAAAGCCTGGGTTCCAGTGGCAATGCCATCAAACCCACAACTGTCCCCATTCCTGAATACTGACATAGTCTTTATTCATAGGAGCTCAGTCTTTCAGCAGGCAGCAACCTCCGACAGCTTTACAGTAAACTTCACTTCCCATAGACTCAGGGCTAGCTTTTTGTCCTGGACAATCTGGATAAAAATGCCATAACGAGACAGTGTCAAAAAGGAAACTGAAAAATCACAGTCCTGCATTGTCTATAGTAAGTGTAAATCCAGTAAAGGTGGCAGTGAAGTGATAAAAATAGCAGGGTTATTATGTTCATCTTTAATGCATTTAATATAACAATAGATTATTTCATTGTCATTAAATGAAGGGGAAGTAGGAGGATCTAATTCTATCTCTAGATTCCTTAATAAGTACTTCATTGTCAGTGAAATAATTTGCATTGTTCAATCCCCAAATAAAAGAAAAGAATATACAGTGGCACATACATTCACAGGGAATGGAGAACTGTGAGTGGACTTCAGGCCCCAGTGCATAGTTAAACTGCATACAGGAAGAAGGTTGGAGATGAACTGCTATTTGTTCTGAAATGAAGTGCTTCACTGTGGTGGAATCAGGGAGATAGTGTTTTGGTGAGATGGAATTGACAAATGCTTCACTTTATCCACCTCCTCACACCCCCATGAACGTGTGATTTTGTGGCAGGATTTGGAGATGAGGTTTTCTACTGTATAGGCTTCTTGTCAGGATGAATGAAGACCCTGTATTAGCAAGACTGCATTAACTTCTATGGCCTGTAGGAGGAGCGTTTGCTCTAGATGCATCACCTGCAGGCTTAAGGCAGGACCGCTTTCATAGCTGACGTCTGCTCTGGGCAGAGCAGAGTGCTGTCCTGTAAAATCTGCACTCAGCGATGCTTAATCGAAGAGCCCCAACACAGAGCTTCTCATGCCAGATCCACAAATCCTCAGTATTTGCTAATCAGCCATTAATGTTCTATCGATAGGCAGAAACAAAACAGACTCACAGGAATGGTTGCATTGCTGCTCAAGTTTATAGCCTGAAATGTTTTTTTTCCTTGCTTCATTTTCCCTTTTTCTTCCTTGAAGTCCTTAGAGATTATAACTTAAGGGGGTTAAGAAATCATCAGGGATTATGGGTTTGTCAAAGGGTTGAAATAAATAAATTATTTGAGATCCACATAAATTTAATTTCTTATTTTTGAGAGAGAAAGATTGTACATATCATGATTAAAAACATTATATTAATTCTATGAAACAGAATTCTGCACTGTCCAATATGGTAACTGCCAGCCACATGTGACTATTTAACGTTAACTTTAAATGAATCAAAATTAAATAAAATTAAAAATTCCCTTTCTTAGTTACACTAGGCATATTTCAAGGACCCAAAGGCTACATGTAACTAGTGGCTACCGTGTTGGAAAATGCAGATGGAGAACATTTCCATCACTATAGAAAGTTTTATTGGACAGCTCTGGGATAGATAAAAAGAAAGATAAGTAGGGGCTGAAGAGAAAAGGAGGGAAATTTAATTGTGGAGAGATAAAGGTCCAGACAATGGTCTAGGTCAGCTGAGAGAGAAAAGTGAAAGAGTGAGAATTTCTCAGTCAGATGGACATACACAGAGGGATAATAAAAGTCGTATAGACTGGCATGACTACAGATTGCAGTACACAGACCGACTAAGAAGGAGGCTTTCAGAAAGATGTTCTAATATGTGGAACCCTATGATTCTATAGAAAACGGTTTTTAAAACCATGCTTCATGTTTTTGTTTGTTTCAGAGAAAGGGCTCCAGCCCCGGCTGGAATGCAGTGGTGTGATCATAACTCACTGTAGCCTTGAACTCCTGGGCTCAAGAAATCCTCCCATCTCTGCCTCCCGAGTAGCTGGGACTACAGGGACAAACCACCATGCCTGGCTAACTTTTAAATTTTTGGTGGAGATGGGGTTTCACTGTGTTGCTCAGGCTGGTCTCCAACTTCTGGCCTCAAGGAATCCTCTTACCTCAGCCTCTGAAAGCACTGGGATGAGCCACCATGCTAAGCTCCAGGCTGCATTTTTATAATTATAGCAAAGTATGTATGGGTAATATTACCTCTTGGCAGTTTTCATGTTGTCAAGATGAAAATAAATTAGAATTTCTCTTGGCTCATAGACTACAGATTATCTGTACCTAATCTGTACCTAATCAATGCCAACTCAATTCGTTGGAAATTTTAAAGTCTTTCGATAGTTATTTTGTTCATACAGGATGAAACCATTAGTTTGACTTATGCTTGCTGAGTTAACAAATTATCTTTGTGCCACGTAAGTGCATTTGAAGAGTCAGAAGACTAGAAGTGACTAAGAGGGTAGGTTTGAATATGAACTGTATTAGGTTAATATTTATCTTATATTTAAAAATATTAGGAATTTGAATTTTATAGATCCACTTGATGATAATTCTAACATCGATTGCTCTGTCAAACTTTTTTCCTAGCTAACTAATAGTTGTTGTTGTTTTTACAATACTATATGCCCATTACTTTTGATCTATTGTTTGGTGTCTATCGAGAAAAAGAAAATTGTTTTGGCTATTGTCGTTTATATCATGTTTCTTTGAACTCTAAAGACCGCAATGGGAATAATAACATTGAGGGTTGGGGCTTCCATCTAGCCCTTAGCTTTTCCTTGTAATCTTTGTTATACTTACTGAAGTCATATGACAGGTAAGGCCAGCAGACCTGAACCTTTTAACTTTTACTTCTTTTTTAATGCCCAGTCCACAATTTTATAGCACTAGCAATGTGATTTTATCATTATTTTTCCTGGCATGATTAGGTACTGAATAATTGATTCATGATAACGTAACTCCCACCCCCAATTCTGATAATGCTAGTTAAAATGCAGGTTTATTAGTTTACAGCTGGGGGAAAACCTGGCCTGAGATCGTGAGCTTACTCAGAAAAATGCATGACACTTCAGAAGTTTTCTTGGTGAATATAGAATCAGAGCTGATGTCCTCAAGGGACAATGCTGTCAAGCCTTGGTAGCTTGATGAATTGTCTCTCTCCTCCCGAGAGATGCTGCTGTCTGAAGAGCCAGAACATTTCCAGCCTGAGCACCCTCATGCTGGAGCAGAGCGGGAGAGAGACAAACCCCGGCTCCTCAGCTCTCCTCTTTGATGGCCATTGTCACTTGCCTTTGTTGTTGCATCAGCCTTCCCTTTTTCATTTAGCATCCTTTTGTAACAGTTTATAGTTGACAAGTTTACACGTTACGTTTAATTAATTACAGTTTAGGTTGGCTACCTTCTAGTGACATTAAGGAAACATTATAAACTCATTTGGCAGTACATCTCCAAATCAACTTGTAGAATACATGTTTTTTCTGGGGAAGTTTTTGTTTTTGTTTTTGGGTTTTTTTTTTGGACAGCTTTTTCATTCATGCACTTATTTTGTCATTTAGTATTTATTAATTCCTACTTTTGCTAGACATCAAGAGAAGCTCTTAGATTGTAAAGATGAATACTCTGCCTGAGTTTTCAGTGCTCACACTCCGGTTTAGAAATTGAGTCAAAAACAATTCCACTGTTACAAGTTTTATAGCAGAGATAGGTACCAATTGTTTGGGGAACATGAGGGAGGAATTGGCTCAGTGTCTTGGGGAGTACATGCTTGTAAACTTCATGTGCTATGAAATGTCTTCTTTGATCTTGCGTTTATTCCTTTATTTTGGGATTAACAACAATGAAAGTGATATTGTATCTTGAGCACTTACCACATGATTGACGCTATCTCTAGCAATAAATAAATGTTATCTAATTTAATCTTCAGAACAGTCCCCTGGAAGAATATATGATATCTATTTTATGGAGGAGAAAACCAGTATTCACAGTGGATAGGTACTTGCCCACGGTCACCCAGCTAGAAATGCGTAGAGTGGGGCTTGTATCCTGATTCTGATGATGATGCCCATGTTCCTCTCACCATATCACAGGACACTCACCAGCCATTAGCCTTCTGATTGTGAACTCTACCAGCTGGAATTGTAGGATAAGGTGTATGTGATTGGCTGGCGGATCCCCATCCATTTGGCTTGATCAAGTAGATTACTTAAAGCTGAAACCCTCCATTTTTAGACACTGTGTAGAGAGGCAGGCACATTTGAGTTGTGTTGTGAAAATCAGATGATGAAAATTGAAATACATATGTTGAAATGATGGGGAATGGCAATTTTAAGAGATATAAGAAACATGACAGGTTTAATAAATGTTGAAAGCATTTGTGAGGTCCTCAGAAGGACAGTGTGTTTGTTGGGTGAGTAGAGGCAGGACTGGAGACAAAGTTGCCTGCCACAAATGTGTCTGTCCTGGCTGAGACCATCATGGCCCCAGTTCTGTCATCTCAATTAGGCTTACTCTGTCTGCTTTCTTAATTCATAACCAACTAGTTTGTCTGCTTTCTCAAATTCATAACCAAGTAGTTTGATTTGATCACTGAAGCTAACACAGTGGATTTGGGTTTCCTGCAAAGCAATTGAGATGCCTAATGTGAGGAATTTTTAGTTGCATTTAAAGGACATATCTTAGAAGAGTATTGTAGGCCTTTGTAGGACTCACCAGAGAATCTCTTATTTCCTCTGAGCCTGGATTTCCTCATCAGTAAATATTTGCTGTTTTGTATCCCTTCCATGGTAATTCTTGCTTGCTGCTTCCATAAGCTAATGCCTTATTCCCTTCTCTTTATGCTTTTGGATCTGGCTCTGTTGCCCAGACTGGAGTGCAGTAGCGTAATCACAGCTCATGGCAGCTGCAACTTCCCAGGCTCAAGCCATCTTCCCACCTCAGCCTCTGGGTAGCTGGGACTACAGGTACATACTACCACACCCAGGTAATTTATTATTTTTTGTAGAGACAGGGTTTCATCATGTTGCCTGGGCTGGTCTTGAACTCCTGGGCTCAAGTGATTTGCCCACATTGGCCTCCCAAAGTGATGAGATTGCAGGTATGAGCCACTGCACTTAACCTTTAAAAAATATGTTATTCTTATTGTTATTATTATTATTATTTTTGATACAGGGTCTCTCTCTGTTGCTCAGGCTGGGGTGCAATGGCACAATCATAGCTCACTGCAGCCTTGAACTCCTGGGCTCAAGCTATCCTCTCACCTCAGCAGCCCAAGTAGCTAGGACTACAAGCACCACCATACCTGAGTAGTTTTTATTTTTATTTTTTTTATACAGACAGGATCTCACTCTGTTGCCCAGGATGGTCTCAAACTCCTGGCCTCAAGTGATTCTTCCACTTCGTCCTTCCAAAATGTTGGGATTACAGGTGTGAACCACAATGCCTGGCCTCCTTTGTCTTTCTTTAATGTCCTCTGCTATCCTCTCTACTCCCTGACTGCCTCTTGGCCATCTTCTGCCACAAATGGGAAGTGAAGCACATTGGTAAGGGCTTCTCTGGTGCTGCCTCCAAGGAAAGATTCCACTCTCTAAAGGGCAAAATTGGAAAAGTAATAGAAGGCACCCAGCATTTCTTTCCCTTCTACCTTCCACTGCAGGCTTTGGGGGACTAGGGGAAATGGAAGGGACCTCATTCACAGGAGTACTTGCCAAGAAGGCATGGAGCAGGGAGTTCCTATTCTTTGACAGGTGCACATACACACCCCTGCTACCCTCAACATATACACACAGGGACTGGAGGCACTATATCTGTATTTCAGAGTTCGCTAGGAAGATCAATGCCCTATGTTCAACACAGAGGGGAGGGACACAACATAGCAGTCTGACTGTCCCACCATGCCTTCTGTTCCTCACAAAAGAAAAACATGAGCATAGGGACTAACGAATTCCACTATATTACTCCCTCACTATGCTGCGTCTCAGTGAGAGTTTGGTGAAAACTTGGATGGGTTTGTGGGTGGAGCCTAGTGCGTAGATTCAAGAAAATGTGAGTTCTACTCCCCACTTTGCCTTTTACTAGCTATGAAACCTCAGCCATATGTATCGTTTCTTCCCACCTTAACTTCCTCTTCTGTCAAATGAAAATGGTATATTTTTTTTTTTTTTTGGCCTAGACCTGGTGAAGCTAGCTTTAGATAACAGGTTGAAAAGCACATTGCAAATTCTAATGCAAGAAACAAATACAACATAGCAAATTAAAGATTTATCAGTCCTCTATCCACTCCTGTTTGGGAGGAACCACTCCTGTAGGAAGGATGCAAAGAAAGTTTGCTTCTCCTTTTCTGGGCATGAACTGCAAAGAAAGTAGAAAATATGTGTTTGAGAAACGTTTGCCTAACTTTGGGGCTCAGTGAGAGTTTGCTAGTTCTAATAATTCCTTACATTTGGGAGGTGGCACAGTGGTTAAGAGCATGGGCCTCCAAATCAAACATCCTAAATTCAAATCTTGGCTCTTATGTGGCCTTAGGCACATCTCATGATTACTCTGTGCCTCAGCTTTTCCATCTGTAAAGTATGAAGATTACAGTAATAATAGCCCCTCATAGAATTGTTGTAAGGTTTAGGTGAATTAATATATGTAAATTAGTTAAAAGGCTGCCTGTTATGTATTAGCTTTCAAAATTATTACTATTATGTCACTTACACCTTTCCCAAGAATGTTTATGTGTTATATGTCGTATTGTCATCATCTCAGCAACCTTGAGTTGCAGCAGTCACATTTTACGGGTAAGAACACTGATTGTTGCAGCCATAGGCTTCAAGCTTACACAACTAGTAAAGGACAGCAGTGAAGTTAGTGTCCAGGGTGCTTTCCAATACTCTTTGACTATAGTCCTCTTGGATCCTGAAGCTAGGAAAAAATTGAAGACTTAAATGGCAGTCAACCTATTTAGCAAGTAATCATGACAAACTTATCGCCTAGCTAAGAATCGAGACGTTGGATTTGTAATCAAAATTTTTAAGTGGTCTTAAGAGCTCCATTAAGTCATTAAATATTTGAAATTATCTTTTATACTAGGTTGCAGTTTTAGATTTAATGGTAACAATCTTTTTTTTTTTTTTTTTTTACAAAAAGCAATATTATTCTTACTGTTTAAAATTTGTACCCCACCTATTTCCAAGATGCAGAGTCCAATTGAAATATGAGTTTCCAAAGATATTTAGAGATTAAAAAAGAGAAAAGTTCCCATAAATCAATGCTAAGCAACCCTCTTTTTGCTGTGGAAGCTAATCCAAGACAAGTATACATATTTACATGCAATTTTTCTTTCATTCAGAATGAAAATAGGTTTATTAGCTCCCTCAGAGGAAATTGTATATTTTTATAACTTAGATTGCCTATATTATTGAATGTGAAAAAGTCAATGAAATAAATGGCACTGAGTTTTAGCCATTAAAATGTTAATTTAGGGGCATATCTAAGTTCATTCTGAAATTGGCTAAAGAGTGGGAACTTAAACTCGATGGTCTGCATATGGCTAAGGGATAGGGGAGGGGTCACTCATTAGATTTAAATAAAATGTGATAGGTAGACCCTTCCAAGGCAGCAGGAAATAGCTGGTAAGTCTCAAAGGACACTGAGTCTGGCCAGAAGTTTCCATTGTTTCCTAATACAAGAGTAGACATTTGTACATTATTTCATTTTTACTTTCTGACAAAATAAATATACATTCACCCAAAGAGATCTTTTTTTAAAAATTTCTAAAATCAAACCTAAGCCGACATTTATGGAATGAGAATTTATATAAAGAACTTTAACACAGTGGACAGTATCTTCAATGACAGCCCTTACAAAAAGACATTAAAATCCTTGTTAAATAGAGAATTCTTATTTCAACTTTCTATAGAGGCAGAGGCATAATATTGAATTCTAACTCAGTAAGGACTTTTTCT
Source organism: Piliocolobus tephrosceles (assembly GCF_002776525.5). NCBI lineage: Eukaryota > Metazoa > Chordata > Mammalia > Primates > Cercopithecidae > Piliocolobus > Piliocolobus tephrosceles. Next base: position 34,770,301 of record NC_045435.1, on the reverse strand, counting down.
TTCTTCTTTCTTTTTTGAGAAAGCCATGAGAATGAGCTAAGCTGGTACATAGTTACTATGGTTTCTGATAATTTAGCTTAAGGTACAGTGGCACCAGAGAATCTGGAATAGGGTCAAAAACTCCCATGCCTGTTGGGGCCTGATCAATAACAGTGGTGAGTGAGCGAGGCCGGGCAGTAGCAATGGCAATCAGGAAATTGTGAGCCCTGTCTGAACAACTCAGCGACTTCTTAGCTCCAGCACCAGGGGAGAATGGGGGCCAGTTTCCTCAGATCTGCTCTTTGAAGAAAAGTAACAAATCCAGGTTATACACAAAATCTCCTCACGTTTGAAAATTGGCAACTAATTCATATTTTTAAAAATTCATAAGTGGCATGTGAAAAAATCATATATTCATGAGGGTTATTTATTGGAGCGTTGTTTGTGCTGGCAAGTTGAAAACAGCTTGAATGTTTGTTAATAAGGGACAAGTGAAATAAATCATGGCATATCCATTCAATGAACTATTATGCTGGTATCAAAAACAAAATGAAAACTTTATGTCCTTATATGGAAATCACAAAGACATTGTCAAATGGAAAAATCAAAGTGCAGGGGTGTATGCTATAAGCTTCATTGTGTTAAAAAAAAAAAAAAAAAAAAAAGGGAAAAGATAATATGGTGTGTAGGTAGGTGTGTGTGATATGTCTGCTCAGGCTGCCATAACAGAATACCATGGACTGAGTGGCTTTTACAAGATAAATTTATTTTCTCACAATTATGGAACTGGAAGTTCCATGATTAAAGTGCCAGCCAATTCTGTTTCTGGTGAGGGCTCTCTTCTGGGCTTGCAGATGGTCACCTTCTCCCTGTGTCCTCACATGGCCTTCCCTCTGCGCTCCTGCAGAGTGAGTGAGCTCTGGTGTCTCTTTCTCTTTTCATAAGAACCCAGTCTTATCTATTTAGGGCCCCATCTTTGTGACTTCGTTTGACTTTAATTACAGGTACCTCCCTGAATGCCCTATTCTAAACACCATCACACATCACATTGTGGGTTAGGGCTTCAATATATAAATTTAGGGGGGAAGGATGCAATTCAGGCCATAACTATATATATACACACACATATATATATATCTACACACATACATATTACATATATATCTATATTATAGATATTACATATATAAACAAAACAAATATATATGCATATATATATACACACACATATATATTTGCTTTGTTTTGTTTGTAAATGCACAGAATGTATTTAGAATGGTAAACTAAAGTTAATAACATTTCTGACTAGTGGTGTGGAACTGGGATACACGTAACAATGAATTCCTTTCTGTGCTCCTCCTCTTAGAGGAGCCAGCACCACTCTTTCATCGTTTAAGTTTAAGAACTGGACTCGCCATCTTACCCAGAGAGAAGGCCAACCGCCTCCTTCACATGCAGTTGCTGCAGGCATGCCTGCTTCTACAGACAATATTATTTTTCAGAAAAGAGCTTTGGATCTTTAAGTGCTGGTGTAACTGCTTGCTTGAGACCCCAAAGTTCTGCCTCATATAACATGTAACATAAAAGAATATCAAACACTAAAAACAAAGGGATTGTGACTTACTGAATTCATCATCCAGATTCAGTTCCATATCATTTATCAATGAAGAAACAGACATATTTGTGCAGCATATTAAACATTCAGCTTGAGTCTCTCCCTCTACCTAGGCAGAAAACTCATTCCTTGAATGAAAGGAATTCCATTTTCTCTTCCACCTCATCTTCCAACCCCTCCCCTGTCCACCATGATACCACCAAATTCAAGGAAATGCTAGGAATGTTTCCTAATAACTTTAGCATATGCTTTCTCTGATTCATAGGTTGGGAAAGCCAACTTGTTAAGCAGCTTCTACCCCAGTAGGTGCGGGGTGAAACAGTTACTATTAATGTACTTTCTGCAAAACACTCTGATGCTCTTTTAGGTGCATGTCTCCAGATTTCATGGAAGCCAGAAAAGTGTTGATAATTGCTTATCCACCCACATGCCTGAATACAGGTATCCAGTAGGATAATGAACTCCCAGTAACAATAACAACAATCTGTCTTTTTGGCCAGTCTCAGTCAGGATAATTTGTTGCAAGTTTCACTGTCTTCTCTTTTCCTTCACTTTACTCACTTCTGCTCCCCAATGCTTCCTGTTGGTCCCAGATGCTGTTAAACATGACACATACCATGCTGGTGCCAGGGCTGGCTCCCATCCCGTGTGATTGTGTAGTCTGGGCACTGGTGAACTAAAGAGGCACTTTTTATGTGGACTCTAAAAGTGTCTTGAGCAGCAGAGGCCGCTGAAGAGGAGGCATCTCTATCTGGAAAAGCTGCATCTGGATCGCCCGAATCTAGGCAGCCAAGGGCCTGGGTTCTCAACTGAAGGTGAGCACTGGGGCCATTTGTTTGTCTCTGCTTTTTGGGAGCTCGTGGAAACCCTTTCCCCTTGAAGAAGGGAAGCAGCTGACGTCTTTCTTCCCCTACTCTATCCAGTCACATAGAAGGTAAGCTTCTTCCCTCCTCCTTTCTATGGTAGCTCAACTTTCCATGATATTTCAACTCTCTTGAAATGTCCTTGTCCCCAGATGGGTTCCACTGCACCTTACCTCCCTCTATTCCTGGGAGGCTCTGGTGAGGAGTGGGCATTTAGTTTTAACCAGTTCCAGTTTGGAAGCTAATGAAAAACTAGGGAAATCAAAACAATATTTATAGTTTAATCTATGGCATGTTCATTTATTAGTTTTGATCATTGTGCCATGTTTATGTAAAATACTAACATTAGGGAAAACCGGATGAAGGGTATGGAAGAACTCTGCTCTCTCACGATTATTCTGTAAGTCAGAAGCTATTTCAAAATAACAGGTTTTTTAAAACGGTATCTGATGAAGTGAATGTACAGGCATGTTCTAAAAATCTTTCCCAACCCAGGCCTCACTTTGTCAGCTGCCTCCATATTTAGGTGGTTCTTTGAGCAACGCCCAGTGCATGCTGGTAGGTGGCGCACATTCTCTCCTCACCACCCACCAATAGACTGGTCATGCTTATGTTAATTCTCACCTGCCTATACAGAAAGGGCCCTGGGATGAATCAAGGTAAGATGGATTCTAAAATCCGAAGTGGAACTGGTTGCAGGGAAGTAAGAACAATTACATATTGAGTTACAACTTCAGTGCATTTGAATTGAGAATATGAATAGAATATAAGAAATCGAGCCATTTTTATACTGCTTTTCCTATTGTTACCTTAAAGTAGATTTTTAATTCTAATAAGACAGTTCTCCTGGGTGTCCTTGGGAATGTGTCCACTGGCAGCAAGATGGTAAAGGAGACTCTTCTAGATTTCTCTTCAAGGGCATGGATCAAAGGAATCCATAAGGGAGCAATTGTTACTTTATCTGGCCACCGTCCATGCCACATGCCAGGACTCCTCTCAGAAATTCCAAGAGTAGGGTGTTACTTACCTGCAGTCTCTTCATAGTTTACAAAGGCCCAAGTGATTTGGCTGATTCCTATATTTTCAGCCTCCTGTGATATTCCCAGTTGCCATGCTCTAGGCACACTGGATTTCTTCTGTTCTTAAAACACTAGGCTTTTCCCTTCTATGAATTTTTTTACTTGGTCTTTTTTGGAAAACTATTCTCTTAGGTCTTCTCATGCTACCTTCCTATTCTGCAGGTTTTGCTTACATTTCACCTCAACAGGAGGTGTTTTCTAACCAACTAGCTAAAGTAATCATCCTGTTACTTTATCGCATTATCTTCCTTTCTCCTTACTAATGCTTATCATTGTCTATAATTATTGTTTACCCATTTGTGCACTTGTTCATCATCTGGCTAGCATATAAATTTTATGAGAGCAAGAACTTTGCTTATTCACTTCTGTACTTCAAACATCTGGAGCAGAGCCTAGAAAAGAAGCATTTACTGGATTAAAGAATGGAGAAAAATGTCTTTCCATTGCCTCTGCAACATGCTAGGTAAAGAAGAGGAGCTCTGGCCACTCCTGAAGTTATGGAGGGAACTCTTGTGGGGCCCAAGGAGTCTGACTGCACATTCAGTCCACAAAGGAGACTCCACAGCCCTTTGGTCAGTGGCAGGAAGAAGGGCATTGTGGAGACCACCCTGAACCCCTGGGGCTGTTTTCTTCTCTTTGAAAGGCAAGACTGGAGAACATTTGTTCTCTCAGAGTGAAGGGACATAGTTACTTCCTCCTTCCCTTTCTCTGTCTTCCACAAATATTTCTCATGCATTAGAACTTAGTTCAGTTCTCAGCCCACAGTTTAAACCATGAACAAGGCAGACACAATCCCCAGTCCTTCTGTACTTACAGACCAACAAAGCTGACAGACAAGAGGCAATTATGATTTGGTGAAAGGCGCTCCGAGAGAAGCTGTACTTAGAAGGGGATTCTCCTGCTTACCTGGATTCACATCAGATAAAGAAGAGGGTGAGGAAACGTGCAGAGCACACAAGCTGGATACTCAAAGGACGCAAATAATCCAGGATGTATTGTTTCACCAGGCAGCTCTCATGCTGGGTTCAGTTACAAATAATGAACTTAACACCGACTATGTCTGCCACCTCCACATATTTATTTTACTTGCCTGGCACTTGAAGGAAATTTTAGGGTATCACTAGAGCAACTGGGCCTGGAATTCAGGGACTAGGGTTCAGATTGTCACTTTGATATGTACCAGCCTTCAGACTGTGTTTCTATTCCCAGGCGGCTGGTAATACGGACTCAGCAATCCACCTGAAAACTTAGGTCATCAGGCAACTCTTACATATGACAAAGTTTAAAACAATCTCATAAGACTTAAAGCAACATAATTTAGTAATGAAGCTTTTCCTGTTTACTGTTTATTCCCAGCAAGCCTGGCACATAGTAGGTATTCAAGAAGTACCTGTTGACTGTGAAGTTGTGAGACAATCAATGGGACTAAAAACTCATTACAATTCAATTTCCTCATGTATAAAATGAGGGCAGTAATAGATGCCTTAAAAGGTTGGTAAGAATATAAGTAAAATAACACTACAGGGATCATATATTATAATCCCTGGCTCATGTAACCTTTATTAAGTAAAGGTTAGTTGAATCTGGATCCATATGAGGAGTTAGGAGTAGACACATTAGGGTATGATGTGATGAATGTGGATTCTAACCTTTCTATTTGTGCTCTTCTGGCTACATAGACTGGAAAGCAAAAACCTACCTCCCCAGTCTCCTTTGCAGGTTGGTTTTCTGATTCAGTTCCATGAATCTGATATCCTTGTTAGAGATGTAAGGTAGGAACTGAGTTAAGTAGCCAGAGAAGCAGGATGTGAGGCATCCACTTTTACTAGTGTCCTTAGTGGCAGACACAGCATGGTTCTAGAGCTGGCAGATACGGTGGCATCATCCTGGTGGCCTTCTGTGTAAGTCAGGAGCAGCAGTGTCCTTGGCTAACTGCATCCACAGTGTGGCTTTGGGATTATTCCAAATCAAAGCCCATGGTCTTTATTTCAGCATCTTCGCCACAGAACATAATTCTCTGAACCACTTAATGCAGTATGTATTTGTTTTGTAGGACTGCCTTTAAAAATTCGCCACAAATTGTACCACTTAAAACAATAAAAATTTTCCTTTCACAGTACTAGAGGCAAGAAGTTAAAATCAAGATGTCACTAGGGCCATGCTCCTTTTGAAGGCTCTAGCCAGAGTTTTCTCTTGCCCCTTCCTGGCTTTTGGTGCTTGCTAGCAATCCCTGGTATTCCTTGGCTTGCAGCTGCATCACTCCAAGCTTTGCCTCTCCTGTCACATAACCTTCTTTCCCATGTGTGCTTCTGTGTCTTCATTTTTTCTCTTTAAAAGGACCCCAGTCACTGAATTCAGGGCCCATTCTAATATAGTATGATCTTTTATAAACAACTAGATACATATTCAAAGACCTTATTTCTAAATCAAGTCACATTCTGGGGTTCTGAGTGGATGTGAATTTTTGAAGGACACTAGTTAACCCAGCACACAGTGTCATAATTTCATATTACTCAAACTATCTGGAGTGAATTTTCTTCTCTGACACCAAGCCTTGCTGATTTGGGTGAAATCTGAGGCTGATGGCCATCTCTGACATTGTAGGATTCGCCTCTTGATGTGAGATGTTTGATCTGTGCTGTGATTGCCAACGTCAGTCTTGGACACCAGCAGCCATGCAGAAAACTTCACTGAAGGAGGGTTTCACTTATTTACAGTCATTTATAATCATTCACTTTTGCATGGGAGAAACAGCAAACTTTTTCTCTGGAAGCCTACAGAACCGTTTGCTTAGGCTTACTTGTCACTTTGTCCTTTTTCTCAACCTTCCTTGTGCACAATTGCGGCAGCCTGCTTTTTAAACAAATTTGTTTATTTTCATAGGTTATTGGGGAAGAGATGGTGTTTGGTTACATGAGTAAGTTCTTTAGTGCTGATGTGTAAGATTTTGGTGCACCCATCACCTGAGCAGTATACACTGCACTCAGTTTGTAGTCTTTTATCCCTCACTCCCTTTCCACCCTTTCCTCCTGAGTCCCCAAAGCCCATTGTATCTTTCTTATGCCTTTGCATCCTCATAGCTTAACTTCCACTTCTGCGTGAGAATATACAATGTTTGGTTTTCCACTCCTGAGTTACTTCACTTAGAATAATAGTCTCCAGTCTAATCCAGGTTGCTGCGAATGCCATTAATTCATTTCTTTAGATGGCTGAGTAGTATTTCATCATATACATAAATATGTGCATATGTATATGTGTATATATATATGCACATATATATATCACAGTTTCTTTATCACTCATTGATTAATGGGCATTTCTGTTGGTTTCACATTTCCTCAATTGTGAATTGTGCTACAATAAATGTGTGTGCAAGTATCTTTCTCATATAATGACTTTTTCCTCTGGGTAGATACCTAGTAGTGGGATTGCGGGAACAAATGGTAGTTCCACTTTTACTACTTTAAGGAATCTCCACACTGTTTCTAATAGTGGTTGCACAAGTTTACATTCCCATCAGCAGTGTAGAAGTGTTCCCTGTTCACCACATCCATGCCAGCAACTATGATTTCTGGATTTTTTGATTATGGCCATTCTTGTAGTAGTAGGGTGGTATTGCATTGTGGTTTTTATTTGCATTTCCCTGATCATTAGTGATGTTGAGTGTTTTTTCATATGTTTGTTGGCCATTTGTATATCTTCTTTTAAGAATTGTCTATTCATGTCCTTTGCCCACTTTTTGATAGGATTATTTGCTTTTTTGTTGCTAATTTGTTTTAGTTCCTTGTAGATTCTGGATATTAGTCCTTTGTCACATATATAGATTGTAAAGATTTTCTCCCACTCTGGGTTGTCTGTTAATTCTGCTGACTGTTCCTTTTGCCATGCAAAAGCTCTTTAGTTTAATTAAGTCTCAGCTATTCATCTTTGTTTTTATTGCAATTGCTTTTGGGTTCTTGGTCATGAAATCCTTACCTAAGCCAATGTCTAGAAGGGTTTTTCTGATGTTATCTTCTAGAATATTTATAGTTTCACATCTTAAATTTAAGTCCTTAATCCATCTTGAGTTGATTTTTGTATAAGGTGAGAAATAAAGATCCAGTTTTATTCTCCCACATGTGGCTAGCCAAATACCCAGCACCATTTGTTGAATAGAGTGTCTTTGCCTCACTTTATGTTTTTGTTTGCTTTGTCAAAGATCAGTTGGCTGTAAGTATTTGGGTTTCTTTCTGGGTTCGTATTCTTGGTCTATGTCCCGTTGATCTATGTGCCTATTTTATACAAGTACCATGCTGTTTTGGTGACTATGGCCTTATAATATAGTTTGAAATCAAGTAGTGTGATGCCTCCAGATTTGTTCTTTTTGCTTAGTCTTGCTTTGGATATGTGGGCTCTTCTTTGGTTCAATATGAATTTTAGGATTGTTTTTTCTAATTCTATGAAGAATGATGATGGTATTTTGATGGGGATTGCATTCAATTTGTAGATTGCTTTTGGTAGTATAGTCATTTTCACAATATTGATTCCACCTATCCAAGAGCATGGTATGTGTTTCCCTTTGTGTCATCTGTTATTTCTTTTGGCATTTTTTTGTAGTTTTCCTTGTAGGGGTCTTTCATCTCTTTGGTTAGGTATATTCCTCGTTTTTTTTTTTTTCCAGCTACTGTGAAAGGGGTTGAGTTCTTAATTTAATTCTCAGCTTGATTGCTGTTAGTGTATAGGAGAGCTACTAATTTGCCTACTTTTTTTTCTTTTGAGATTGCAGTTTTGCCCTGTTGCCCGAGTATAGTGGCATGACGTTGGCTCACTGCAACTTCCACCTCCTGGGTGCAAGTGATTCTCTTACCTCAGCCTCCTGAGTAGCTGGGACTGCAGGCACATGCCACCACACCCAGCTAATTTTTGTATTTTTAGTAGACATGGGGTTTCACCAGGCTGGTCTTGAACTCCTGACCTCAGGTGATCCATCCACCTTGGACTCCCAAAGTGCTGGGATTACAGGCATGAGCCACTGCACTTGGCCAGTGTATATTAATTTTGTGTCAGGAAACTTTGTTGAATTCTTTTATCATATCTAGGAGCTTTTTGGAGGAGTTTTTAGGATTTTCTAGGTATACAATCATCTCACGAGCAAACAGCGATAGTATGACTTCCCTCTTTAATGATTTGGATGCCCTTTATTTCTTTCTCTTGTCTGATTGCTATGGCTAGGAATTCCAGTGCTATGCTGAATAGAAGTGGGGAGAGTGGGCATCATTGTCTTGTTCTGGTTCTCAGAGGCAATGCTATCAACTTTTCCCCATTCAGTATTATGTTGGCTGTGGGTTTGTCATAGATGGCTTTTATTACATTGAGGTATGACTCTTGTATGCCAATTTTGCTGAGAGTTTTAATCATAAAGCAGTGCTGGATTTCATCAAATGCTTTTTCTGCATCTATTGAAGTGATCATGTGACTTTTGTTTTTAATTATGTTTCTGTGGTGCATCATATTTATTGACTTGCGTATGTTAAACCATCCCTGCATCCCTGGTATGAAACCCACTTGATCATGTTGGATCTTTTTTTTTTTTTTTTTTTTTTTTTTGATATGTTGTTGGTTTCAGTTAGCTAGTATTTTGTTAAGGATTTTTGCATCTATGATTATCAGGCATATTGGTCTGTAGTTTTCTTTTTTGGCTGTGTCCTTTCCTAGTTTTTGTATTAGGGTGATACTGGCTTCATAGAATGATTTAGGGAGGATTCTTTCTTTCTGTATATTGTGGAATAGTGTCAACAGGATTGGTTCCAACTCTTCTTTGAATGTCCAGTAGAATTTAGCTGTGAATTCATCTGGTCCTGGACTTCTTTTGTTGTTGGTATTTTTGTTATTACCATTTCAATCTTGCTGCTTGTTATTGGTCTGTTCAGGGTATCTAATTCTTCCTGATTTAAGCTAGGAGGGTTGTATTTCTCAAGAATTTATCCATCTTCTCTAGGTTTTCTAGTTTATGCAAGTAAAGTGGCCATAGTAGTCTTGAATGATCTTTTGTATTTCTGTGCTATCAGTTGTAATATCTCTTGTTTCATTTCTTATTGAGCTTATTTAGATTTTCTCTCTTCTTGGTTAATCTTGCTAACAGTCTATCAATTTTATTTACCTTTTCAAAGAACAAGCTTTTTGTTTCATTTATCTTTTTTTTTTTTTTTTGTTTCAATTTCACTTAGTTCTGCTCTGATTTTGGTTATTTCCTTTATTCTGCTTGGTTTGGGTTTGACTTGTTCTTGTTTCTCCAGTTCCCTGAGGCATGATGTTAGATTGTCTGTTTGTGCTCTTTCAGACTTTTCAATATATTGGTTTAGGGTTATGAACTTTCCTCTTAGCTCTGCCTTTGCTGTATCCCAGATGTTTTGATGTGTTGTGTCACTATTGTTCAGTTTGAAGAATTTCTTAATTTCCATCTTGATCTCATTGTTGACCCAATCATCATTCAGGAGCAAGTTGTTTAATTTTCATGTATTTGCATGGTTTTGAAACTTCCTTTTGGAGTTGATTTCCAGTTTTATTCCACTGTGCTCTGAGAGAGGGCTTGATAGTATTTCAATTTTCTTAAGTGTACTGATGCTTGCTTTGTGGGCTATTATATGGTCTATCTTGAAGAAAGTTCCATGCACTGATGAATAGAATGTGTATTCTGCAGTTTTCGGGTAGAATGTTTTGTAAATATCTCTTAAGTCCATTTATTCCAGGGTACAGTTTAAATCCATTGTTTGTTGACTTTCTGTCTTGATGACTTATCTAGTGCTGTCGGTGGAGTATTGAAGTCCGCCACTATTAATGTCTTGCTGTCTATCTAATTTCTTAGGTCTAGTAGTAATTGTTTTATAAATTTGGGAGCTCCAATGTTAGGTGCATGTATATTTAGGATTGTGATGTTTTCCTGTTGCACAGGCCTTTTATCATTATATAATGTCCGTCTTTGTCTTTTTTAACCACTGCTGCTTTAAAATTTGTTTTGTCTGATATAGGAATGACTGCTTCTGCTGCTTTTGGTGTCTATTTGCATAAAATGTCTTTTTCCACTCCCTTACCTTAAGTTTATGTGAGTCCTTATGTGTTAGGTGAGTCTCTTGAAGGAGGCAGGTAGTTACTTGTATCTAATTCTGCAATTCTGTACCTTTTAAGTAGACCATTTAGGCCATTTACATTCAACATTAGTATTGAGATGTGAGGTACTATTCCATTCATTGTGCTATTTGTTGCCAGTATACCTTGGCTTTTTTTTTTTATTTGTATTTTTGTCCTGTGAGATTTATGCTTTAAAGAGGTTGTGTTTTGATGTGTTTACAGGATTTGTTTCAAGATTTAGAGCTCCTTTTAGCAGTTATTGTAGTGCTGGCTTAGTAGCAAATTCTCCCAGTATTTGTCTGAAAAAGACTATATCTTTCCTTCGTTTATGAATTTTCGTTTTGCTGGATACAGAATTCTTGGCTGATAATTGCTTTGTTTAAGGAAGCCGAAGATAGAAATCCAATCCTTCTACCTTGTAAGGTTTCTGCTGAGAAATCTGCTGTTAATCTGATAGGTTTTCATTTATAGGTTATCAGGTGCTTTTGCCTCCCAGCTCTTAAGATTCCTTCCTTCGTCTTAACTTTAGATAACCTGATGACAATGCGCCTAGGCGATGATCTTTTTGTGATGAAATTCCTAGGTGTTTTTTGAGCTTCATGGATTCGGATATCTAGGTCTCTAGCAAGGCTGGGGAAGTTTTCCTCAGTTATTCCCCCAAAACTTTTCCAAACACTAGATTTCTCTTCCTCGAGAACACCAATTATTCTTAGGTTTGGTAATTTAACATAATCCTAGATTTTTAGAGGCTTTGTTCATATTTGCTTATTCCTTTTTCTTTGTCTTTGTTTAATTGGGTTAATTAGAAAACCTTGTCTTCAAGCTCTGAAGTTCTTTCTTCTGCTTGTTCAATTCTATTGCTGAGACTTTTCAGACCGTTTTGCTTTTCTATAAGTGTGTCCTTTGTTTCCTGAAGTTTTGATTGTTTTTTATTTATGCTATCTATTTCACTGAATATTTCTCCCCTCATTTACATTTTTTTATTCCCTCATTTTTTTTTTTATTCCTTCATATCATTTTTTTTTATTCCCTCATATTGGGCTTTGACTTTCTCTGGTGCCTCCTTGATTAGCTTAATATCTGACCTTCTGAATTCTTTTTCATGTAAATTTGGGATTTCATCTTGGTTTGGATCCATTGCTGGTGAGCTAGTGTGATTTCTTGGGGTGTTAAAGAACCTTGTTTTGTCATATTATCAGAGTTGGTTTTCTGTCTTTTTCTCATTTGGGTAGGCTCTGTCAGAGGGAAGGTTTAGGGCTCAAGGCTGTTGTTCAGATTTTTTTGTCCCATGGGGTGTTCCCTTGAAGTAGTGCTCTCCCCCTTTTCCTAGGCATGTGACTCCCTGAGAGCTGAGCTGTAGTGATTATTATACCTCTTCAGGATCTAGCTGCCCAGCAGGTCTACCAGGCTCTGGGCTGATATTGGGGATTGTTTGCACAGAGTCCTGTGATCTGAACCATCTGGGCATCTCTCGGCTGTGGATATCAGCATCTGCTCTGGTGGAAGTGGCAGAGGGGTGAAATGGATTCTGTGAGGGCCTTTAGTTTTGGTTGTTTAATGCACTATTTTTATGCTGGTTGGCCTCCTGCTGGGAGGTGGTGCTTTAAATAGCATATCAGCTATGTTAGTATGGGGAGGATCAGGTTGTGGGCAGGGCCCTAGAACTCTCAAGAGCATATATGCCGTTTGTCTTCAGCTACCAGGGTGGGTAGGAAAGAACCATCAGATGGTGGCAGGGCTAGGCATATTAAAGCTCAGATTCTTGGGTGGGTCTGCTGCAGCTGCTGTGGGGGGTGGGGGATGGTGTCCAGGTCAATAGAGTTATGTTCCTAAGAGGATTATGGCTGCCTTTACTGTGGCATGCAGGTTGTCAGGGAAGTGGAGAGAAGTCAGTAGTCACAGGCCTCACCCAGGTCGCACAAAACCCAGAAGGCCACTCTCACTCCCATCGTGCCTCCCCACAACAGCACTGCGTCTGTTTCCAGGCAGAGGGTGAGCAGGTTTGGGAACTTGCCCTAAGCTACAAGCCTCCCAGCTGCAAAAGCAAGTAGGGCTTTCATGCTTCTTTGCCGTGGAGTCTGCACGCTAGATTCACACCCTTCCCCAAGTCCTGGCCAGGAAATTTCTCTTTCAGTTGGAATTGTTAAAAAGCTCAACTGGAGGTTTTCTTCTCCCTGTGGCCTTTTCCCAGTTCCTCTAGCAGCCCTCCCCAGGTACCCCTGCGAAACAAGTCAGAAATGGCTTCCCTGGGAACCCAGAAAGCCCATAGGGCTTTTCCCACTGCTTCCTCTACCCCTCCATTTCACTTGGCTCTCTAAATTGACTCAGCTCCAGGTAAGGTCAGAGTCTTCTCCAGTGGTGTAGACCTTCAGGTTTCCCAGTGAGGGTGTGTGTTCAGGGGCAGATAATCTCCCTTTCTCATTTCCACAGTTTGGGCATTCACAGTATTTAGGGTGTCTCCTGGGTCCTACAGGAGCAATCCACTTCCTTCAGAGGGTCTGTGGGTTCTCTCAGTTTCCCTGAATTATTCCTGCAGTAGTTCTGGAGCAAAAGTTCACTATGCAAAACTCCACATGCTTCTCTGTCTGCCCAAGTGGGAGCTGCGTTCTAGTCCTCTCCCAAACTGCTCTGTTACGACATGTCTCTTCCAAACGTAATAGACACAGCCTGCTTTGACAGTCTAAGTCTTTTCATACCCAAACAGTCCTTCACTGTTGATTCTAATCTCAGCAAAAGGGGCTTGTCTAAAGAACTAATACAAAATTAGGTCCATAGGGAGCATGTTATTACAAAATTAATGAAGTAATTAGGACTAGGAAATGGCTACTAAGAAAAGGTTGAGGAGGGAGCTGGAAATTTCTTTATAATACATACACACTATGAATATTATATATTTTTATATATTCTGAACTCTATTATCTATCTATCTATATCTATTATCTATCTATCTATCTATCTATCTATCTATCTATCTATCTATCTTGCTTTTCTATTGCTGCCATGGAAAATTCCCACAAATTTGGTGGCTTAAAGCACACTCACTTAGTCTACCACATTTCTGTAGATCAGAAGCCTAAGTACAGAGTCACTCAATTGGATCTGCTGCTCAGAGACTCACAAGGCAGAAATCGGGGTGTTGGTTGGGCTCTGGGGAAGACTCCACTTCCAAACTTACTCAAGTTCCTGGCAGACTTCACTTCCCTGTGGTTATAGGACTGAGGCCACCATTTCCTTGGCATGTCTTTATCTTCAAGCCAATAATAACACATCAAATCCTCCTTGTTCCTTAGCACCTCTGACTTCTCTTTCTGCTGTGAACTGGAGAAAGATCTATGCTTTTCAGGATACACGTGCTTAGATTAAGTCCATTCACATAATCCAACTTAATTTTCCTATCTTAAAGTCAGTTCTTTGTAGCCTGGGCTACAACTTCAAAGTCCCTTTCTGCCATGTAACATAATATATTAATGGATGTAGCACCTGCAGATGAAGGTCACGAGGGCCAAAATCCTGCCTACAACAACACATGTTGTAGAAAACCCAAATCTAAGAAAAACTGAAGCTAAATATTTTTCTCAGGGTTACACAGCTGGATAAAGGCAGAACTGTGGTTTCATTCATTCTTTCCATAAATGCTTATTGAGTGCCTGTGACCAAGAACTGTTACAGATGCAAAGGATCTAGGAGCCCATTGAACAGACAAAAATTCCTGCCCTCATAAAGTCTATATCTAGTGAAATTTGTTTGTCACCTACTTATTATGCTGTCCTGAGTCTATGCTTTGTGTCTCCTCTCATGGAATTTTCCAGTTCCATATAGCTCCAAGCTCAGGACTATCCCTCTTCCTGAACCAGTGGTGTCTAGAATTGAGACAGATCACTAACCAGACAAACTTTCTGTGAGAGGGGCTAGTCCTGGGCACTCTAGCAGGCTGCCAGTTACAGCTATACGCTGTCCCAGTGCAGATCTAATCCAGAGTACTGGCTTCCATACATCTCTCATCCTACCTGGTATCCCAGACTTCCTGTAGGAGGTGATAATCTGCATAGCTCCTTTTCCTGGAGACTGGATATTTCCCTTGCATCTTGCCATCCCTCCCACAAGTATCATTTAGGGGTGCTGCTGTGAGTGGCCATTCTCTTCCAGGAACCCCCAGCAAGGATGGATGTTCTTGACTCCTACTTTGCCTGATGGACCAGACCATACTTATCTCTCCTTCTTGTCTGACTTGCAAGAGATGAGCTCTGCCTCTAAGCATTGATGTGGGACATTCAGCCAGATGTCCAGGCATAGGCTTTGATGGAATAACTTCCGTTTCTTTCAGCCCAGGCCTCAGGGACTAATAAGTACCACCCAAGCAAGCCCATTCTCATTATGACAGGTGTTTTTAGGGGAATGGCATATGCAGAGGCATAGGTCTGGGAACACATGAAGGATGCTGTATTAGTCTGTTTGCATTGCTATAAAGGAATACCTGAGACTGGGTAATTTATTTTTAAAAAGATGTTTATTTTAGTTCTTGGTTCTGCAGGCTGTACAGGATGCCTGGCACCAGCATCTGCTCCTGAGGAGGGCCACAGGAAGCTTTTAATCATGGTAAAAGGAAAGGGGACTCAGCATGTCACATGGCAGGAGAGGGAGCAAGAGAGGAGGGGAGGCACCGCACTCTTTTAAACAATCAACCTGCCATGAACTACCAGTGCGAGAACTCACTCATTACCGTGGGGATGGCACCAAGCCATTCATGAGGGATCCACCTCCATGATGCTAACACCTCCCACCAGGCCCCACCTCCAACATAGGAGGTTACATTTCAGCACGAGACTTGGAGGGACAAACATCCAAGCTATATCAGATGCTAAGTAAGCAAGTTTGTTTAGCTCACACAAAGCATGGTAAAACATGAAGAGAGGAGAAAATGAAAATGTGAAAGTTTGGGATAGAATCCATTTCTATTTTTCCATTATTTAGACATGGCCAATTTTGATAAGTTGCTTAATGATTTATTTCATTTTCAGAAATAAAACCTGAGGAGCAGAGAGGTTTTAGTAAAATTGGAGATAATGAATCCCGTTAATTTTACCTTCACAATATCTCTCATATTGCTTCCTTGATGGTCCTCCTCCACTGCTATATCAGCATATCTGAACCCCATTGTGCAGGATAAAATGCTAAATATTACCCAACTGTATCTTGATCTGATCTCATTTTTTCTCCCCCAGTTTTTTTCTCTGTTTGATCAGCAATGTTTATCAATTGAGGGAAAAATGGTATCACAGAAGACAGACAAGTGTTGAGTAGCCAAATCTGCAGAGAACGTGAGTCAAATTATTGGCTTTCGATGATCAAAAGCCAGGCTTTGTGCATAAGTAAGAATACGTGTTCACTAGTCTTTCCTGCTCCACCACTTCTGCCCTTGCCTACGGAGAACTTCCCTAGACTGAGGAAGGCAATATGTTTCAAGGAAGGTAGGCCTTGTGGAATACTCAGTGTTCCTCAATAGAAATACTAAGTTGCTTTTGGAGATCCGAGGTGGAAGTGACCTGCGTCTCATGTTGCAGGCAGATCCTGAGAAGACGAAAGTTGTGTAGAGCTCCTGAGTCTCCCAATCATGGGAGCAATACATTGATGAGGCTGTGTCAGGTGTTTCGGCTGATGAGTCTGATGCAGTTTTGCTAAATTTCCGGGTTGTCTGGATGGTCAAGAGAACAGTCAAATACTTCCCAAATACCTCAGAGCACTGCAAGAGCCGAATAAGGGACCTGTGATGATTTAAACAATTAGTGACAATTAGTGTGCAATAGTATTGTGCAAGAATAATGAGTAGGGGGCACCTGCCAGGAATGTGAGTACCTCGTATGCTAGTGGCCACATAGGTCATAAGGAATGATAACAATTGTCTTCTCCTTCCCTCTCGTGGAGTTAAGTAACCCCGGGAACACAGACACCCTATCCGTGAAGGGTGAGAGAAGGCCCTGTGTGTTAATCTGAGTTCTCCAGAGAAGCAGAACCCAGATTAATAGATATTATATATTAAAAATACATATATATAATATACATATATTCCATGGTTCTTTGATATATAGATAAATATACATAATATAATATATAAAAATATAAAATCAAATGGGATTGTTGGGTCAATCAAATGGTATTTCTGGTTCTAAATCTTTAAGGAATTGCCACACTCTGTTCCGCAATGGTTGAACTAATTTACATGGACACCAACAGTGTAAAAGCATTCCTATTTCTCCACAGCCTTGCCAGCATCTGTTGTTTCTTGACTTTTTAAAAATTTTTAATAATAATCTTGACTGGCATGAACTAACACAGGAACAGAAAAGTAAACACCGCATGTTCTCACTTATAAGTGGGAACTGAACAATGAGAACACATGGACACAGGGAGGGGAACAACACACACTTGGGACTGTGGCAGTGTGGGGGAGGGAGGGAGAGCATCAGGATAAATAGCTAATGTATGTGGGGCTTAATACCTAGGTGATGGGTTGATAGGTGTAGCAAACCATGATGGCACAGTTTACCTATATAACAAATCTGCATGTCCTTCACATGTATCCCCGAACTGAAAATTAAATTCAATTTAAAAAAGAAGGAAAAGTGGAAAATGGTAAATTCCTTTATATATATATACACATATATTTATACTTTTTCTGTGTGTTTTCATATCAATCTCTATTCTATATTCTATCTCCTTCAAAGTTCCCCAATACCTTTGAGATAGACAGGAAGGGTATTTGTACGCCAATCATAAAACTGAAGAAGTATGCTCAGAAAGGCTGAGCAGCTGGCCAAAACCACATAGGTGCATGTGTGTGTGTGTGTGTGTGTGTATATATATATATATAGAGAGAGAGAGAGAGAGATTTACTATATAGAGAGAGATTTACTCCCCATGGTTGTGGAGTCAGAGAAGGCCAAGATCTGCAGCTGGCAAGTTAGAGACCTAGCAGAGTTGATAGTAAAGTTCCAGTCTCAGTCCAAAGGCTTGAGAACTAGAAGACTCAATGGTGTAAATTCCAGTCTGAGCCTGAGTCTGAAGGCAGGAGAAGACCAATGCCTCTGCTTGAAGATAGACAGAGAGAGAGAATTATTTCTTACGCAGTCTTTTATTCTATTCAGGCTTTCAGTGGATTGTATAAGGACTGCCCACATTGGGGAGGGCAATCTGCTTTACTCAGTCTACTGATTCTAATGTTAATCTCATCCAGATACACCCTCACAGACACACCTAAAATAATGTTTAATCAAATATGTGGGCATGTCATGGCCCAGCCAAGTTAGCACATTAAAATTAATCATCACGCCCTGAATGGATTGAGATTATACAAACTGACAGAAAATAGATTACTGTCACCATGCGGAAGGGGTGCACAGAATAAAAAATTGAGTTAAAGTATTAAAAAATTGAGCTATATTTCTTGCAGATCTGAGTCAATAACCTGAGGTCACTTACCTGCTCTTCAAACTACTCTTCTAAGGCCCACTTGAAAGCTATGTTTTTCCTGAAGACTTTCTAAACTTTCATAAAAGAAAATATTCTCCTCTTCCTCTTCCATGATACTGCCTCTCTCTACAGGTATTGTGGCTTCTTGTAGCCATCTCTGTATCCAGCACATAATCTTGCACAAGATAGGAACTCAGTAAATGCTTTTAAATAAATAATTTGAAGATCTCTTATTTTAAGATATTTTAAAGATGTTAAGAAAGAAGTTAGAGGGTGGGGGAAGGAAGCACAGGAAGATGAGTGTCTGTTGGGAAGAAGAGTGGGGCCCCAGATCTTAGCCTGAGTGCTGCCACTAAGCACGCACGTGGTCTTGGCCACTTGCTCAGCCTTTCTGAGCATGTTTCCTCAGTTTTATGATTGGCATACGAACACCTGTCCTGCCTATCTCACAGACAATCAGAGCTTTGAAGGAGATAGAATAGAGTTTGATATGAAAGTTCACAAATTATAAAAAAGCTCTAAACTGTATGGATGTTTTTTTTTGTTTGTTTTTGGTGTGGTTCCATAGGCATACGCAGTGTCCATAGATGATCAATTCCTTGAGATCAGGAACCCTGGGCCTTGAATATTCCTCTCAGTTCCAAAAACAAGACTGTGGCCAGGGTTTTGATGCCTATCTGCCCCACTAAGTATGCACTGCTGTGAGGGTTTGTTGAGTTTAAAAGGGACTAATGTGAGGGTTTGTTGAGTTTAAAAGGGACTAATGATCCACAAACCTCAAGAACTGTGTCTTGTCATTACATAAGTAAGAAAACTGCTGAGGATAATGGCCTCCAGCTCCATCCTTGTCTCCGCAAAGGATATGACCTTGTTTCTTTTTATGGCTGCATTGTATACCATGGTGTGTATGTACCACATTTTCTTTATCCAGTCTATCATTGATGAGCATTTGGGTTGATTCCATGTCTTTGCTATTGTAAATTATGCTGCAGTGAACATACACGTGCATGTATCTTTATAACAGAATGATTTATATTCCTTTGGGTACATACCCAGCAATGGGGTTGTTGAGTCAATCAAATGGTATTCCTTGTTCTAGATCTTTGAGGAATTGCCGCATTGTCTTCCACAATGGTTTAACTAATTTACATTGACACCAACCATGTAAAAGCGTTCCTGTTTCTCCACAGCCTCACCAGCATCTGTTTTTTTTTTTTTTTTTGACTTTTCAGTAATCGTCATTCTGACTGGCTTTCTATCACAGGAACAGAAAACCAAACACTGCATATTGTCACTAATAAGTGGGAGTTGAAAAATGAGAACACATGGACACAGGGAGGAGAACAACACACACTGGGACCTGTGACAGTGTGGGAGAAGGAGAGCATCAGGATAAAGAGCTAATGCGTGGGGGGCTTAATACCTAGGTGATGGGTTGATGGGTGGAGCAAACCACCAAGGCGCACGTTTACCTATGTAACAAACCTGCACATCCTGCACATGTATCCCGGAACTTAAAATAAAATTAAATAAAATTCAAAAAAGGAAAGAAAACTGCAAAACTAGTTTAGTGAAAGGAAGTAAAAGTGGAAACTACTCCACAGGGCCTCTGGAAAAGGCAAGGTATAGAACATTCACTATGTTCAAGGTCCTGTCCTGAGTGCTGGTGGGGGACAAAGATGCATTAAGAATCCAAACCTTGCCATTTCTGCAGCAGTTGATCACCTGCAACATGCTGGGCAGTGTGCTTTTCCTCTGTTAGTATAAGTAGCTCTCACAATATCCCTGTGTAGTAAGGGTTGTTATCCCTGTTTTGCAAGTGAGGACACTTGGAAAGTGACAGAGTTGAAATAACTTACCCAGCAAATGCCTTGTAAAACTGGGATTCAAACTGTTGTCTCAGTTCAAAGTACTTGCTTTTTCCATTATTTTATATGAAGTATGAATCAGGTTTATAATTTAGAATTTTGCACAAGCCTCAATTTTTTTTCTTAAAATGAAGAATAATAAAAAGAAAAAAAAAAGAGAAGGCATTCTGAGAGATGAATTCCGTTAAATGACACTCTTAGAAATTACTGTGCTATGTAGTACTAGTTCATTGTCAGACTGTAGTTTTTAATTTTCCATGAAGATTGCTTTCATTTATAATCAATTTGTCATAATATACTTTCCTCTCTCTTTAGTGAATATTGCCAAATATTTGCAACAATCCCCCAGATATTTTGCACTAACCAAGAACTTGGTTGTTCTTACCATTTTAAATGATTAAATTAAAATTACTCCCCAAAGGGTTAGGACTCTGAAAATGAAATATGCCATTTTGTTGGTTTGGGGCACAGAAATGAATCCACATAGAAAAGAAGAGGTCAAATCAATATAATTGTCATAACCCCTACTCTCCATGGACTTGGGCATGGGGGTTTGGACAGTATGTAGCCTGCTTAAAAAAGGCTCCTTGCCTTTGGGTAAGAAGAAAGAATTAGGAACTGGGAAAAGAAAGTAATACAAAGGAAGGAAGAAAACAATTGAGTTTTAGGAAAAGGAGGAAAGGTAATTGGTAATTATAACTTCAAATCGTCAAACATTTTGGGAGCTACAGAATGTTTAAGAAAAATATGTTTCCTGAAATATAAAGTTTATATAACATCACATGAATATGTCATTCAAATTACAAGTATTTTATGAGCCTCTTGTCAGTGTCCAGTAATGTTTTTATTCTGATAAACATTACTTATTTTCTTTTTCCTGGTGATCGCTCAAAATTAACTGATATTTACTTGAGCCAAACAGTCAATTCACAAACATTTAAGGAGCACACACACTGTATAAAACACTGTTTTGAGTGCTGAGGAGAGAAAAAGCTGCATTAAGAATCTCATCCTGGTCCTTATGGAGCTACCAGTTTTACAAAGGATCTAACAATTTTGCAAGGTAGGTGCATACCAATCATAAAATGTATTGATGTCTCAAAGGAGAGATTATTTGTGGAATCTGGTGAAAGTTCCTGTAGGAGGTGATATTAAATCATTATTTATGTGAACACTAGCAAGGGGGTACTTTCTGGGTAAAGATGATGTAGATCTAGAAAGTAAAGAATGTGTGTGAGAACCCAAGATTTGGTTGGCTGGAGTAAATGATAATTGAAGACAGTAGTCAGAGATAAACAGGGAAAGGCTGGCTGTGGTCTGATTGCAGATTTTTTTTAATGCCAGGGATAGCAGTCAGAGTTTGACCAGAGAAGCAGAACCATTACAAATATTATAGAATAATGATG
Organism: Piliocolobus tephrosceles; assembly: GCF_002776525.5. NCBI lineage: Eukaryota > Metazoa > Chordata > Mammalia > Primates > Cercopithecidae > Piliocolobus > Piliocolobus tephrosceles. Next base: position 34,748,917 of record NC_045435.1, on the reverse strand, counting down.
TATTATAGGAAATAGACCTTACACAATTGTGGGAGAATCTGGAGAATTTTGGCTTTCTATTGTTGTGTAACAAACCATCTCAAAAGTTAGTTGTTTAAAAAGACAACCATTTTACCTGCTTATGATTCTATGAGTTGTCTGGGGCTCAGCTGGGTGGTTCTTTTGTAGCTCTTACTGGGATCTCTTACATGGCTGTAGTCAGATTGTGGGTAGATGGCAATGTCCAAATGGTTTCACTCACTTATCTTTTGTTTAACAGGGATGTCTGGGAGGCTGTGACTCCATCCTTCCCCACAACCCCTTTATCTCTCTACGTGGGTCTTTCGTGTGACTAGTTTAGATGCTTTACATAGTGGCTGGATGTCAAGAGCAAGCATTTCAACAGAATAAGCCTCCATGGTCAAATGCACATCAAGACTTTCTATGTCCCATTAATTGGTCAGGCCTAGAGTCAATGTAGAAGAAGATCACACAAGGACGTGAGTACTGAGAGGTGTGGTTCCCTGGGAGCCATCATAGTAATCATCTACTACACTATGCTAAAGGATTAGAAAATTTTTCAGAAAGTAATAGAGAGCTATTAAAATTTTTGTAGAGGAAAGTGATGTAATTATATTAGTCTTTAGGAAGATTAATTTGTTAATATTGTTATAGGATGGTGTGAAGAAACACATGAGGCAAGGAGATCAATTAAAGATTATTACAAATAGTCAAGGTGAAAGGAATGAGGAGTGGGACTGTGGTATATGTCAGTCAACTGCTTAAATGCTTTCAGATCCATACCTCTGTCGCCCCCTAATGACAAGGGAGCTAATTATTGCAGTCTGTGTTTCCCAGGCTCCACATTGGGTGTCAGCTGGCTTCCTGCTGGTATGGCCAATGAGAGGCTCTGGTGGAAGAATGGAGGGAGGAGAAAGAAGCCAGGGTACTTCTCTTTCACTCCCTGTCCCTCAGGTGATGCTTCTGGCAGCAGTGATAAATTTGGCTCCCGCTTTGGTAATCCTATCTTCCATTTTTTTTCTCCAGGGTAGGACAGGTAGTATTTACTGTTGTACTAATTTCTTGTTTGCCTCTCTATCACTTGTTTGGTTTCTTGGTTCTTCTATCATCTGTGCAGTAAACTTCTATATTTAAGTTCCTCCATTTTAAGTAATCAGTTTCTGTTTTTATTGTTTAAACCTGGCTGATGTAATTCCTGGCTGAAATCTGGAATAGTAAAGAGGAAGCAAGAAAGAAACACACAGAACTTGGTAGATAATTGGAAAGTTGAGTGTTTTTTAATAGGAGATATTAAACGTAATTTGGAGTTTTGAAACCTGGGTAACTGAAAGAGTGGTAATATTGATACAGGAGGGGGACAGGGAAGTGCTGGGTAGAGAAAGTCAGGTTCATGGCTATGACTCCACCCACAGCCCTCTGCCCATGGACCTAGGTGAGGACAGGCACTATTGCCTTTGTGCCCAAACGTTGTATTTCCCCAGAACACCTTGGCTTGCCCCATCCTGTGCCTTTAAAAACCCTGAGACCCTAGGGGGCACATACACAAGTGACTGGATGTTGAGGGGAACACACAAGCAGAAGAAGACACAAGGGGCTGGATGTCAAGAGAAATGCACCGGTGTAAGAGCACACTGACAAGCACCAGCCAACCTTCAGGCCATCAACTGGTGGAACAACAAGGAGTTTTACCAGGGTAGCCAGAGGAGAGCCCAGCCTCTGAGTGGCCTGACTCCAGTGGAAAACCACCTTTCTGCTCCATCTCCCTTCTGCTGAAAGCTACTTCCACTCAATAAAGCCTTGCACTCATTCTCCAAGCCCACATGTGATCCAATTCTTCTGGTACACCAAGGCAATAAACCACAGGATACAGAAAGCCCTCTGTCCTTGTGATAAGGCAGGGAGTCTAAATGAGCTGACTAACACAAGCGGTCTACAGACAGCAAAACTGAAAGAGCACCCTGTAACACCAGCCCACTGGGGCTTCAGGAGCTGTAAACATTCACCCCCAGACACTGCCATGGGGTTGGAACCCCACAGCCTGCCTGTCTGTATGCTCCCCCTAGAGGTTTGAGCAGTGGGGCATGGAAGAAGTGAGCCACACCCCCATCACACACCCTGTGCAAGGAACAAGGGAACTGTTCCCATTTCAGTATGAGTAAAGAAATAGAACAATGAGGAGGAGAAGCAAGCTTTGAGGAGAAAGCAATGAGTTCTGTTTTGGACATATCAGATGTTTTGGATGGTGGGTTACTCAGATGATATTGAACACTAGGCAGTTGGGAGAGAGGTCAGGGGCACGAGTTTAGATTTTGGTACCATATGAATAGAAGTGGTTGTCGAGGTTATGAAAGCTTATGAGATTGCCAAGAGAAGAGGTAGGAAAAACAGAATTTAGGAATTACTGATATACGGGACAATGAGAGTGAATAAGAGCCAAAGAAGGAGAGTTTGTGGAGATAGAAGTAGAATAACAAAATGTATTATTACAAAGCCAACGAGAGAATTTAAGAAAGATGGAGGTGTTTTAGTTTCCTACGGCTGCTATAACAAATTATCACAAACTTAGTTACAGGAAAGGGGTCCTGATCCACATGTCAAGAGAGGGTTCTTGGATCTCATGCAAGAAAAAATTCAGGGCAAGTTCATACAGTGAAGTGAAAGCAAGTTTATTAGGAAAATAAAGGAATAAAATAATGGCTACTCCATAAACAGAGCAGCCCCAAGGACTGCTGGTTGCTCATTTTTATGACTATTTCTTGATGATAGGCTAAACAAGGGGTGGATTATTCATTCCTCCCCTTTTTAGAAGTTATATAGGGTAACTTCCTGACATTGTCATGGCATTTGTAAACTGTCATGGTGCTGGTGAGAGTGTAGCAGTGAGGACGACTAGAGGTTATTCTCTTTGCCATTTTGGTTTTGGTGGGTTTTAGACAGCTTCTTTACTGCAACCTGTTTTATCAGCAAAGTCTTTATGACCTGTATCTTGTGCTGACCTCCTATCTCATCTTGTGACTTATAATACCTTAACCATCTGGGAAGGCAGCCCAGTAGGTCTCAGCCTCATTTTACCCAGCCCCTACTTAAGATAGAGTTGCTCTGGTTTACACACCTTTGACATTTCCTCACTCCCTTTTACAGGAGAACCCTTAATCCTAAGGGTTGCAGAGGGGCAAAGATCCATCTTCTGTAAATTCTTCAGGTTGAATAGGGGCAATGATATTCCTGCTTAATTGTGAGGGTCTCTTGTGTTAAAGGTAGAAAGGAGATCAGTCAGAAAGCATCAGTATGGCGAGGGCCATTCATAACTCTGAGTTTAACAAAAGGTGATACCTGGAGGATTAATAAGTGTTTAGTTTAATAAAACATTGAGTAAGCTTATCCCCATTCCTACACAAAGTGTACAACAGCAATATATTCCACAACAGTAAAGCAAAATAAGTAAAATTATTCCAAGTAAACTAAATTAGAAGACAGTCCATGAACTGAGCAAATGTTGAAACCAATATTTGTAGGTTGCTAGATGATTCCAATGTGTGCCTGGGATTAGAATACTGATCCAGATTTTTACATTAACCACCCCTCTTTTTTTTTTGAGTAGCACTCAGAGATCACTGGTTGGTTCGCAGGAGTAAGCAAGGTTAGCCTAAATTGCAGAAACAAACTTAAAAACAATTGATGAGACTAGCGTTTAGGAACAAATGTACAACAGTTCTTGAAACATAACTTTTCTCTCTCTAGTTCCCCATTTTTACTAAAGACAAATAATGGTAAGACTGATTTGCCCTATTATACTTGGCCTGATTATTTGTATAAAGTGCAATAAGAAGACTTATTTTTTCACATAAGCTCTTTTTAAATTGACTTTGATGGAACTCTGCTCCACAGAAAGAATCTTAGATAAGACTTTTTTAGAGCTGAGCCTGCCATGGGTTTCTACCCTCAAATACCTATTGACTTGAGTATATTCCTCTCTTCTTGGGGTCCCAAGATAACTTGGGGCTGCTGGGCCTATGAGAAACTAACATTCTTTATATACCACAGGTTAGAAATCCTCTACAAGGACTGTGCTGACAAGGTATGAGGCATTTCCCCAAGGAGTTTTTATTGGCTTTACAAGTCAGGTTTGATTCCTTACAGGAAAGCATGCCATTCCAGTCAAAGCCTTGGTAAAATAACCAATTTCTTCAATTATGTCCTGTTGCAAAAGAAAACAGATTTTTATTGCACTCATGCAAATAACTATATTGCCATAAATTAAGAATATTCACAAATAGTTGCCCAATTCTGGAGAAATCAGAGAGAAACAAATATGCTCCAAATTTTGTTCACAGCAGTATACTTTACTCAATTGTTAAAATCTGTAAATAGCTTAAAAGAAAAAAAAAAGTTTTCTAGACCCTGAAAAAGTAAACAAAGGATTGGCAACGTTTTAAGCAAAAAGTTAAAAAGATTACCTTAGTCTTCTATTGGTTCAGTCAATTCAGTTAACTCCTATTCTGTTTGATATTCATGAACATTCTAGCTCTCTATGAGAGGTCTGAAAGTTTTTCCTCTATTCTGATGTCACAATCTCCAAAGTTATCAGAAAACCTGCATTTAAGTGCACCTCTTAAAGTCCTACAGTTGATTATAAAACCACCTTCTAAAGTGGACCAAAATGAGACAATATTTTATAAATGAAAAAATTTCTTAGGACAGCCACAATTAAAAACACAATTGGCCAATGAATTTGGTTACCTCTCTGGCATACAACAATTTTATGTAACAATTATAATTATTAATAACATACACTAAATCATATCAGGATTACAGGAGTTTTCCATAATTTTGGAACATATAATAACACATTTATACAAATATAGCGCAAAGAAAACCAAACAGCATTTCATATTTGACAATGCTTCTTGTATGATTTTTTATACCAAATAAGCCAGATTTCACTCTTTACATTAGTGTACTATTAATGTTAAAACCAATTCTTAATAAAACTTTATAGGTAAATGTATTCAATCTTAATCAGGTTGACCATAAGATAAGATTTTCATAAACCTTTTATAACCCTTTACAGATTTTGTTAAAGAGCAGTTCATAAGCAGGTCTTTGTTCTAAGAAAAACCTGTTGTTATTCCAATGTTTAATGTACAGAAAGACTGAATAATACCCCTTTATCTTTAGCTAATATGTTCACACAGAATTTCTTTTACAAGTAATTTTTTACAAACCTTCCACAACTTGTTTAAGCCTCTAGCTTTATTGCTGCTTTATTCTAATTTAAAACAATCCTTTAGCTCTTTAGGCAAGAAAAAAAAAAAAAAAAAAAAAAAAAAAAAAAGAAAAAGAAAAAGAAAAAAAGAAAAAAAAATCCACATTCCCATGACTTTTTATAATCGTTTACCAAAAACACATTTCACTTTCTTAACACACCTTGCATGTAAAACTGTTTCTTCAGTAGTCTCAAATACATGTTACAATGTTCTCTTAGCAACTTTTACTTTTGGTGAAAAACCTGGCTAGTAAGGGATTTTAATTATATACTAGGTGTGGAGCCTAGGACCAAGACAGAAGGGCAGATAAGGTCTGACTTGCTAGCATAGCTAGGGGGTGTGGCTAACTCCACATATCCCATGTCCCTGGGCCTTATCTAGGCTCTAATGCTCCAAATTAGGTAAATTGAACAATTTTCAAAAGTTGAGGAAGCAGTTTATGACCTTGAAGCATTTAGCAAACCTAATATACGACCTCCATAATTTAGACCAAATATTTACATTTTTAAAGATATTTTTATTTCACCAGTAACCTTTAAAACTATCTTTATTTCCCAAAGATTACTTAACTCACATGAACTAAAAGGCATTACACTTTCTACTTTTCTAACAAAATATTTGATTTAAGCTTTTATTATTTTTAAGTCAATAGTTAAATCTCTTTCATACATACACATCACACACACAACACATTATATAAATACACAGGCAGAAAAAGATAAAGGGCTCGTCCTCTAAGCTGGGAATTGAACCCTGAACCCAGGCCACCATTATGAAAAGAGAAAGCATGGTCACATAGTTATAAGGTCAAGCTCCAAAGGACATACAAGACAAGAGTTAAACCTCATCCAGTTTTTTCAGGGACCTGCAGCGAAGTTTATAACTGACCAGTTTGCTGGGCCATCTTAAAAATCAGGCTTACAGGTGTCCTAATTCTGTGTTCTATCCCAAGGTATCCCTCTTGATGACAGAACAATTCAGAAAGACACACAAAGCACACCAAATTCACTACAGCTTAATAGTAGTCCCACAAATCCTTCTTTCCATGAATCAAAACTTTAGAGAGGAGATAAACAGTGATTTTTACAATTCATTCAACTGATTTCCACAGAGGAAGAAAGGATGGGTTTGCCTGAGGCAGGGTGGGGAAGGCAAGTGCTCTGGGAGGCCAGAGAAAGACCCACCCATTTAGGTGACACTGAAAAGTTCAGGCAGACGCTTGTCTGCTGTGAAGGGATCATTTCCAACAGTCCCATCAGCTCTCAAGTTTCCCCTTTTAGGGAAGAAAAAGCTCCCCATGTCCCATGATTCTGTACTTGCCTAATCCTGTCACCCACAGCCCCAGCAAAGGGTGTACGACAGATTAATTCAAAGAGAATAGCAGTTAACATCTTGTAGTGTCAAACCCATTCTTAGACAAAAGGGACTTACCAAGAGGGGCCTTTAACTCCCTAAATCTTAGAAGGGACTCTAACTCTTCCAAGTTGGGCCTCTAGCCCAAGGTCTGTCAAGTGTCCTTTGCTTTTTATTAAGAGGGGCCTGTAACCTACACTGTCTTAGGAGACAGTAACTCCCCTAAATCGGGCCTGCAGCCCAGTCCCATCCTTTACCTGGGTATATGCACCCCACTTACCCGAAGTCATTCAATTAGTGCTGCAGCCTGTTTTCTTTGTGTCGGGGGTCTCCTCGGTATTGTCCCTTCCGTCATTCACCAGAAAGATGTTACTGAACCCCATCACTTACCCAAAGTTAGCCTTTGGGTCGGGGGTTTCCATACTATAGTCCCTTCCGTGGTCACCAGAAAGATGTTACTGAACCCCATCACTTACTCAAAGTTAGCCTTTGGGTCAGGGGTTTCCATACTATAGTCCCTTCCGTGATCACCAGAAAGATGTTACTGGACCCCACCACTTACCCAAAGTTAGCTTTTGGGTTGGGGGTTTCCATACTATAGTCCCTTCCGTGATCACCAGAAAGATGTTACGGGACCCCACCACTTACCCAAAGTTAGCTTTTGGGTCGGGGGTTTCCACACTATAGTCCCTTCCGTGGTCACCAGACAGATGTTACAAGAAAAGGGTCCCAATCTAGACTCCAAGAAAGGGTTCTTATATCTCACGCAAGAAATAATTCAGGGCAAGTTCACAGAATAAAGTGAAAGCAAGTTTATTACGAAAGTAAAGGAATAAAATAATGGCTTTCCCATAGACAGAGCAGCCCCAAGGGCTGCTGGTTGCCGATTTTCACGTCTATTTCTTGATGATATGCTAAACAAGGGGTGGATTATTCATTACTCCCTTTTTTAGACCATATAGGGTAACTTCCTGATACTGCCATGGCATTTGTAAACTGTCATGGCACTGGTGGGAGTGTAGCAGTGAGGATGACCAGAGGTTATTCTCATTGCCATTTTGGTTTCGGTGGGTTTTAGCCAGCTTCTTTACTGCAACCTGTTTTATCAGCAAGGTCTTTAGAATGTCTTAACCATCTGGGAATGCAGACTAGTAGGTCTCGGCCTCATTTTACCCAGCCCCTACTTAAGACAGAGTTGCTCTGGTTTACATGCCTCTGACAACTTGGTGGCTTAAACAACAGGCATTTATTATCTTCAGTTAAGTCATAATTCTGGCATGGGTCTTATCTGCCTAAAATCAAGATATCCCCAAGCTGCATTTTTTTTTTTTTTTTTTTTTTTTTTTTTTGAGGCTCTGGAGAAGGGTCTTCTTCCTTGCTCCTTTGAGTTGGCACAATTCACTTCCTTGTGGTTGTGGGGCCTAGGTCCCATTTGCTCCCTGGCTGTTGCCAGAGAATCCTTCCCAGATTCTACAGGCTGACTGCATTTTTTGCTTGTGGTTTCTTCTCCATTTTCAAAGCCAGCAACTCTGGGTTTAGTTTTTGTCACATTTCAAATTTCTCTTTTTTCTTCTATCATATCTCTGTTACTGACACTTGACTTCAAAGGGCTCATGTGATTACCTTGTACCCACCTGGATAATCCATGAAATGCTCTAACTCATGACCTATAACCTCAATCACATCTGCCAAGTCCCTTTTTCCATGTAATGTAACATATTCACAGGAATTTGGGGAGTTGTTATTCTTCCTACCACAGAAGATAAATCCTTACTGTCACGCAATTCAAAGGCCAAATAGAATGAGTAATAAAATAATTTAGGATTTGGTGATTTGGAGTCCATAGGTGCTCTCTGAAATAAACACTTCTATGAATTGACAAGAAAAGAGGACAGCTTGCTGGGCTTAATGTTGCATGAGGCTAGACAGGAAGTGAAATGCAGTAGGCAGAGTTGTGGGATAATTGTTAAGTCAGGTAATATATATAATTATGCTCAGCACAGTGACTTGCAGGTAGCCAGAACTCAGTCCTTGTTTACCAAGTTCATACCTCTCTCCCTAGTAGTTCGGTGACAAAGTGAAGGAATAGAGGTGTATACTTAGAGACTAAAAGAAATCCCTAGAGAAATGTATGGGCCCAAGTCAAGTTGAAGGATTAATCTTAAAAAAGAGAAGAAATCTTTATACTGAATGCAAGAAGGAAGAAGAGGATATACAAAAACAAGCATTTAAAAGTGAAAAGGAGAGGAAGTGGTGTCTTAGGCTACCTGAGTTGCTAAAAGGGAATACCTGAGGCTTGATAACGTATAAAGAAAGGGGTTTTATTTGGATCACGGTTCTGTAGGCTGTACAAGAAGCAAGGGCACCAGCATTTGCTTCTGGTGAGAGCTTCAGGCTGCTTCCACTCATGGTAGAGGGGGAAGGGGAACCAGTGTGCAGAAAACACATGGCAAGAGAGAAGAAGTGAAAGAGAGCAGAGGAAGGTGCTAGGCTCCTTTTAACAACCAGCTCTTGCTTTGGGGGGGGGGTGATCTCTCATGGGAATTAATAGAGCCAGAACTTGCTCATTACCTGGAGGAACACAAGTTATTCATGAGAGAGATTTCCCCATGACCCAAACACTTCCCACATCAGGGATCAGATTTCAACATGAGACTTGGTAGGGCCAAAGAAACCAAATCCAAACCATAGCAGATGGAGATGACTACGTCAGAAACCCCTCAATCTTTGAAGGAGGATATGTGCTTCTTTGCATGTGTCCATGAGGTTTGTGATTGGTGGGACTGAGGAGATAGTAGCTTGAACTGAAAAACTATCAGAACTTTATTTTTTTCTCCTGCAAACTGACTTCATTGTTTTCCTACTTCTCTATCACATGGCTGGCAGAAGGTCACCAACTCACACCTCTTAAGTTTTCAACTTTTTCACTCAAGAACTAGGCCAGACTAACTCCTAATTCTAAATTTTTCAGAAGAATTAATTTGACAGACTTATTTTGTTGCAGATGTTCCTTTTACATTCAATTACCCATGACTGAGAGGAGCCCAACACTGACAGCAGACAAGGAGGTGACAGGTACTTCAGTGGGGCGACGTACTGACAGGATAGCTTTACTGAGTACAGTGAAACCACAACCATAGCAGCGGGAGTGGATGAATGGCTCATGGTTATAAAAACAACATGGATTGTGGTTAGAGTATTACTAGAGCTGAGGTTCAGGGGTTTATTCTAAGGGTTACTGTGGATCAGTGAACAGAAGAAAGCATGAAAGGCTGTTATTAAAAGAACTGTTTCTATGTCAAACTTTTTTTAAAGAAAAGAAAGGAAAACAAAACAAACAAACAAACAAACAAACAAAAAACACAAAAAATACCAGGAAAAGGAGGAGCTTGAATGAAGAATATGGAAAAAGGAAGGCAATCATTTCGAGCTAGGCATTGTGCCAGTCTTTTGCTAACCTCCATGACCAGAACAGACATCTTCTTTCTTGTAGTGGGTAGTATTCACCCAGGATATTCCAACTGGGCCTAGAATAGAATGTTCTAGAAGCTTAAAGCCTTCCTGGACATGAAGCTTTCTTCCAGGAATTTAGTGAAAGTATAATGCTGAATAGAAGTGGTGGAAGTGGGAATCTTTTATACCAGTTCTTAAAGGAAAAGCTTTCACCTGTTCACCATTGAGCATGATATTTGCCAGGGACTTTTGATATATAGTCTTTATGATGATGAGGTAGTTTTCTTCAGTTTTTACCATAAAAGGGGGTGTTAAATCCAAAAGTTCCAAACAGATTAAAACAATGCCAGGACTTAGTGTGGTTTTGGTCAATTATTTTCTTTCCTTCAATTAACATGATTATCATTGTTATTAAATCAATTGTATCATGTGTGAAGAAGCCAATTTTCATAAACTAAATTGCCTCGTTGTGTGTTTTCCAGATCGAAATCATTGAAGATCGAAGTTCTGAAGGTGGTATCAAAAAAGCAGTTTTAAATACATAAACTATTCATTTAGATGTGTACACAAGATAATTGAAGGCACATACACTCTGCACAATTACTATGTTCCATTTTCATGGGGCAAGTGTCAGATCTACATGAATATTGAGGGCATATCATTGTGGGTACACCTGTTACATTTATCGTTAGAAACACAGTCACAAATGGGTTGAAGCTCTTTCATGAACGAAGGGCAAGGAAGAAGCTCTTATTTTAGAAGTAATACCACTTAAATATTTATGATGAGTTTCAAATCACTGAGAATATTAGTTCTTAATGAGAACATCAATAGGCCCACAGCTAGAATGAGGTGAAAGCTGCTGCTAGTCTTCTAATGCATCAGTTTAAATGGTCCCACTGATACAAGCCCACACTTGACTTTCTTTGTTATGCATTACCTAGAAGACGAAATAAATCTCAGCATGAAATTTGCTGGAGCAATATAATTCACCTCAATGGTATCTCTGCTATCCTGCATTTCATTTTTTTCCTAAGAGTCTGCTACATCAACCCACACTGATCGTCTTTGACTAGAAAGTCAAGAATTTAATGGATTTAACTTCTTCTCATAGAAAATTATTCCACTGGAAACTTTTTTTGTGCCTAACATTTTACTCTCAATTGCTAAAGACATTGCTTACCAGTGTTATAATCATATATGAATTCAAAGCCAATTTAAGATCAAGTATCCATCTGTTTATAGGTATGTTGTTAAGTATATATAGTTTGCCTTAAGTTGATAAGATTCCTCCTTAAATAGAGTCCTGCCTATCATTTTTTTCTTGTCATAATAACTTAAAGTTTTATTTACTGAAGCCCATACAATTGACATTTAAAAGAAATAAGGACATTACACGTTCCTCCTTTTCTGACATTATCTAGAGCAGTGCTGTTCATTAGTACTTTCTGTGGTGAGAGAAATGTTCTATATTTGTACTGTCTAACATCTAACATGGTAGCCATGAGCCACATGTGGCCTCTAAGCACTTGAAATGTGGCTAGCATGCATGCCTAAGGAACTGAGTTTCTAATTTTATTTAATTTTAATTCGTTTAAATTTAAATTTAAATTTAAATTGCTACATGTGACTCTTATCTCACATATTGGCCAGAACAGATGCAGAATATTTTCATCATTGCAGAAAGTTCTATTGGACAGTTCTGTTTAAGAGATATAAATTTTTTCCTGAGTAGGGAGTAGGTAGTCTTCTCTGTAACTCTCAGCTCCTAATGTACTATGGAGAATGCAACTGCACTTGATAAACACTTACTGCTTGATCAACTTCTTTATAGGAAAGCCTACTTTTCATTTCTGGCCTCTGAATCATTATTAAATCTACCTTTAGTTCTTACAGTTACTTAGTTACTTGTTCCTTTATGATTTCTGTATTTTTCTTTCTCAATTCTTAGCCAGCAATTAGAGCTAGCTACAACCACATAGTATGATGCCTTTGCTGGTTTTCTCTGCCACACTCCTGATAGATGTAGGTAACTAAAAAACCAAAACCAAAACAACAGATTGTGTTTCTCTGCTATATGTATAAAATAAGATATAATATTTTAATCAGAGTACATAAATGAGAGTAAGATTTAGAGAAAATCTAATATAGGTATAGTCAAGTACCTCTCAGTAAACTTTATACGTGATGGATCATGGCATAATCTTAGTTTTTTTTTTTTTTTCAGGGCATGGTAATTGGAATGAAATTCCCATGAATTGGTATGGGTTTCACAATGTCTGTATGCTTCAGTTATTCAAGAAAACTTGGTATTTAAAATCTCTGAAGACAGTTTGACTAGCCTGTTATTTGTTCAGCACACGTGGTTTTCTCTCTGGAGATGGTTGAAATGTACTTTTCTCCACACAGAAAAGGGAGTTTGAAGGAAATGAAAGTAAATCATGGTCTTCTGCTATGGTTATGTGGACCTATAGACAAGATTCAGTCATTGTTCTACTTTATAACTGTACTATGTACTGTAAAGCAGTGTTGAAAAATTAACATTTATGCTTCCCACACACATATCTTTTGAAAATATATGGGTCTTTAAAAAGAGGTCATTCTAGATCAGAGATCACCCTCAGAAACTACAAATTTATCAAAGGTAGATGAAAATCAATGAGAATAACTTGGTATATCCAGTGGTTTAGAGCAAGAACTCTAAAAAGTCTGTATTTGAATCCCATATTACTAAAAGTGTAACTTTGGGAAAATTATTTATTGCTTCTGTGCCTCAGTTTAGTCACCATTAAAATGAGGCTATTAATAATATGTAATAGTAGCTCACATGACAAAAGGCTTATAGTTAGTGCTCAAAAAACCCATTATTATTACTGCTATGTTATTATTATTACCTTACTGGCTACACTTGAAAAGGCTATCCTTAGAAAGCATTAATTAGACAGAGTCAGAGAAATTGCCAACTAAGAGTGGACCATTAGGCTGTTTAACAGACTAGAGAAGTAACATTACTGCAATAAGCAAGGAGAGAGAATCAGTGAAATCCTTTTTATGAAAGAAATATTTCTGTGTGTCCAGGTCATGTCTTCCAATGCCTTCTCCATGTAATTCTTTGTTGTGGAAAACTTCTCCATTGTGCATTCCATCTGTGGGTGCTCAGTTCTACCTTTTCTCCCAGCTGCATTTCCTTAATCAGGGATTGAGCTGAAAGATTTGCACTAGGAAATCTGAGGTGGAAGGACAAAGATGACCTGTGCTATTGAGGGAGAACAAAGGCCAAGACAAAGATGCAGGTTATTTCAGGTCTGGCTCTCCAGCTTCTGCATTTCTTTATTTTTCATATCCAGGGTTACATGAACACATCAGGCATCTTAGACTTACCCCTAGTTCTGAGTGAAGGAGAAATGAAAATCTCTCCAAAGTCAACTTGTAAGGCCTTGACAGGAGGTACTAACCATCTTGCTAATCTAACCCTCATGATATGCCTCCGATTTGGAACGTAAATATCTGGTTAGTTGCTTTTGCCATAGAGCCTCTTCTTCCTTTCTCTCTTAATTAGAGTTTTGGCCTTGATTTCTTGAATGCCTTGCTAACATGAAGCTTTCTTCCAGGAATTTAGTGACAGTATAATGTTGAATAGAAGTAGTGAAAGTGGGAATTCTGGCCTTGTTCCAGTTCTTAGAGGAAAAGCTTTCATCTGTTCACCATTGAGCATGATACTTGGCATGGACTTTTCATATATGCTCTTTGTTACAATGAGATAGTTTTCTTCAGTTTTTACCATAAAATGGGGTGTTGAGTTTTGTAAAAACCCTTTTTTTTTTTTGCATCAATTGAGATGCTCATGTGTTTTTTTCCTTTTTTTTTTCCTTTATTCTGTTTGTGTGGGATATTATACTGATTAGTATTTGTGTGTGAACCATCCTTGCATTGCAGGAATAAATCACATTTTGTGATGGTATATAATCCTTTTAGCATATTGTTGAGACCTGTTTGCTAGTACTTTGTGGAAGAATCATACCATTTTCCATATGGGAAAGACTGTTCTCCTATTACATATGAGGAAACTAAAACTTTTAGGAGAGAAAGTAATCTGCCCAAAGTTGTATATCTGGATGTTATTGTCAAGGTAAAGTATAAAACCTAAGATTCCTGAATTCCCTCAGGTGCTTTTTTAAATATCGGTTTGAGATTTGAGTGATCCACAGGCTGATTTTTATTTTCTAATTTAATTGGCTTTGGGGTGGGGATGAGTACCTAGGCGATGAGTTTTCTTGTGTAACCAATATTAATCACCTCTGACATAGACATGATAACTGTGGCGAAAGCCTTGAGTACTATATAAGTCAGTTGTAGATCAATAACATGGAGACACGCTACCCTCAGTTATGAAGTGCAGCCTTGAGGCGTAGCATTGTGGAGGGGTTACATGGAGATGGCTGTGAGCATCATAGACTTTCAGGCTATCAAATTGGAAGAAACCTAGGCCAAATGTTTTATTCAATGCGAAAAATAAGACACCATCATGAGGGTATAAATGAATGGATTCATTTTAATGACAGGGCAGTGTTCCTGGCCAAGTATGTTATTATCAGGTAGCAGGGGAAATTACTAGTGCTGATGAGGCAACTATTCAAAAGGCAGCACACTTTCCACTTTCATGCTGAGGGAAATCTAAGCTTGCTGGCTAATAGCTATGCTCACTGTAGGGAAACTGTCAGGGGCAAATCAGTGCAACAAAACCTACATTTGTTTATCTAAAGGTCACTGTAGTCTTTAATCCTCTACAAAGTTTTCCAAAGATGTCTTACAAAATTTCCTTAAAGAATTTTTTCTGAAATCATGACCCTGTCAAAGAAGTATCTTTACCTGCTGCTTACTTTATCATATTTTTTTCGTTTTTTTTTTTTTTTTTTTTGAGGTGGAATCTTGCTCTGTCACCCAGGCTGGAGTGCAGTGGTGCGATATCGGCTCACTGCAACCTCTGCCTCCTGGATTCAAGCCATTCTCCTGCCTCAGCCTCCTGAGTAGCTGAGTAGCTGGGACTACAGGTGCGTGCCACCACCCTCAGCTAATTTCTGTATTTTTCATAGAGACGGGATTTTACCATGTTGGCCAGATTGGTCTTGATCTCTTGATCTTGTGATCCACGCACCTCGATCTCCCAAAGTGCTGGGATTACAGGAGTGAGCCACCACACCCAGCCTATTTTATCAGAAATTTTAAAGGAGATGAAAACGTCATACAGTAGAACTTTATGATGGATTTTATTAAATAAAATTTTATTTTATAGGCTGCCATGTTGCCTTGTTCAATTGATTTACATACACTGTACAAAGCTTTATACAATATAGTGTACAGGTGTACCATTTAAAATTGATTGAATAGCATGCTTCTGATCATTCATACAAAGAAGTTGGACACTAGGCCTCATTTAAGAACAGAAACCAATTTTATAAGATTGCTTTTATGGGAAAAGTAAACTGAACATACTTCTCTTAAGCTTACAGGATCTGATTCAGTCAACAATCTGGTAATCAACCTAGTGAAACTACTATACAATGCCTCTTCTAATTTTTAATAAGAAGCAGGAAAATATATATGTGTATACATTTCCTCCCCACTCCCCATAATATTTTCTGCTTATGTTTGAGATCCTTAGGAAGGTAAGCCTCAAGTCTTTCATTTGACCAGTTAATCCAGTGACACATATTAACTGAACATGTATTATGAATTCTATTTTGAGAGGAAGAAGACAGGTTAGAGATAAAGTTGCTTCCATTCTATAAAGGCAGAAAAGACAATTTTTTAAAATACAAGGGAGAATATGATTAACATGAAAGGAATACAACTGGAATCCAGAGATTAAGGAACTTCAGAGTACCATTTTTGACTGCCTTTCTAGAATAAATAGTATATAAATAAGGCTTTGAAATACTTCAGTGGGCAGATACAGGGTAGGACATTCCAGATTGAGAAAACAGCACTAAGAAAGAAGGCAGTAGGAAAGGGTGAGATGAGTATGGGGAATAGTGAGGAACGCCATTTGCTGGAACATAGGGTTCACGTAGGTCAGTAAAAGATATCAGTGTAAAAAATAGGATTTTGAAAACTAAAGTCAAGCTATAGGAAGATTAAGGAGGGCCCAGTGTGTGAGGTGAATTTGTAGGAAGAGAGTAAGTAGTGGCAGGGAGGCAGCAATTATTTAGAAAGTCATGAATAGGAGGAGGAGAAGAGAGAACGATGGATAGGGAGAGAAGGATGGATAGGAGATACCTTGCAAAGCCACAGCATGAGTTAGTCAGACTGGTTCAGTCATCTGGGAGATGTGTGTTGTCAGTGGTAGGATCTTGGCAAAGTGAATGCTCCACCCAGCACTCCGGCTTTCTGGGAGGCAGTTCCTCAGCACATCTACATTCAGAGCTGAACTCTTCCCTTCGAACATGAACTCTTTGAAACTGGTCTGCACTACAATGGATTGCTTCTCAGAGCAATCTCTTAAAACTGGGTATCTGCCAACTTTAAATGGAGCTCAGACCTTAAAAGGCTCCAGGTTATGGCAAAGGTTGTACCCATGTTGTCTGCATTGAGTTTAATGTACCCTGAGAGCCCTTCCAGCTCTGTGGATGAGATGGCACAAAATCAATACAGGGTTCCGCCTGTATTCTAAACTATGAACCAAGTGGGAAGATATGAGCTTCATAACCCCAAATGTCCTAATTACCTGCATTGACTTGCTAGGCAGTTGAATGTTATTTACTTATTATTGAAACCTTCATTTCAGATGGAGAAGACCATTTGAAGACCGTGAAATATTTCACAGTACGTCTGTTTAGGGATCCTGACTCAGCCTGATTCCTAAGGAAAATTCTGTGTGTTAGGCTTTTAGCGAAACAAATCAGTTGTGCCAGCCTCTGTCATCTTTTCAACAGCTGTTTTTGCTTCCAAAGTAGATTTTTCAGAATGCCTAATGAAGAGCTCAGGTAAAAATTATGGGGTTGTGTGACTATTCTTGATTTTCCCCCAGCTTATTTTCATTTTGTTTTCATCTTCAAGGTAGGCCTACTGATCTCCCAGATTATAGAAGTAAGAGAACTTCCCCTACCTTTGTCTCCCAAGAGTGCTGGCTGAGCTAGGCTTCTACCTGATCATAATGGAGAGTAGCTCAGCTGTCACTGCCAACTGCTCTGGCTGACAGGGAATGAAAATTCAAAGACAATTCTGAAAACAGCAAAGAGGGTTGTAGAAGGTTCTCAGTGGCAGGAGCTCTTTCTTCAGGAGAAATGAAGGGACCACTCCTTTAACAGGGGCTGTAAAATATGTCCCAACTCCCATATTTTTGTTTTTCCTGCTGTCTCTGCAAAATAGGATTGCACAGGAGCTTATAATGTGAAAGGAGGAAGTCAGTGACTTTCCAGTGGCCCAGGGGAAATGGTAAAAGTTTTCTTTCTCTTCTCAAATCTGGGCAATCCTCAAATAACCTTAGCTTTATGAAGTACTTATAATGCACAAGTTATCTGGTATGTAACAAACTATTCCCCATGCAAAACAAAGGAACATGGACTTCAGTGCGGAGTGAGGAACTTTACAATATGATAAATTTGTAATGGTGATGGTTGTTATGATGAGTTAATGAGGGAGGTAGGGAATCCTGAAAACGTCTCGACTCAAGGCATCTTAGATAGATAAAAAGCCATCTTAATATCCATTTCCTGAAATTCAAGGATATATACCATGGTTGGCAAACTATGGCATAAAAAGGCAGCCTTGGGCCAGCCGCCTTTTTTCGTGTGTGTATAGTAAAAAGTTGTAATAGAACATAGCCATGCCCTTATCTACATATAGTCCATAGCTGCTTTTGTGCTACAATGGCAGAGTTGGACAGTTGCAACAGGGAACTTATGGTTCACAAGTCCAGTATGTACAAGAGTATGGTCCTCCGGTAATAACT
This sequence comes from Piliocolobus tephrosceles, assembly GCF_002776525.5. NCBI lineage: Eukaryota > Metazoa > Chordata > Mammalia > Primates > Cercopithecidae > Piliocolobus > Piliocolobus tephrosceles. The sequence goes on along the minus strand of NC_045435.1, from coordinate 34,730,893 downwards.
GTAATAATAACTTGCTCTGTATAATACTTTATCACTATCTAAGGACTTTTTTGTCCATTATCTCACTTGGCATCTACACCAACTCTATGAGATAGGCAGAGAAAATGTCATTCTTATTTCACAGATAAGGAAACTAAGCCCCTAAGGGATACCTTCGCACTACCTGGGTACTAACTGTTGAAGAACCAGTGATGTCTAGAGAAGACCTTTAGGGGCCATAAAAATTGAAGAGATAATGGTCCATTATGATAGGTGGAACTATTCACCCCCATTCTTCACTCCTTCCTATATCTACAGCCTTTGTCATGTAACTTGACAGTTTGTCTCTCAAAAGGTGAAGTGTACCGTCCTATCTCTTGAATTTGGGCTTGGCACTTTGACTTGCTTTTTCCAATGAGATGTTAGTAGAGACAATTCTAGCAAGGAATTGAACTGTGCTTGTACGCTGAGGCATGCCCTCTCTTCCATGTCTGTCAGTGCCAAGAGTAGAATATTCAATATAGGAAGCTGCAGTACAGTTTTCTGGGTAGCCTTGAATCAACTCATATCTCTTCCCTGAGCTAGATTGATGGTCCAAACCAGAGAAAAGTGTAGCAGTGCCACCTGGCTGTCTCTCAGTCCTATTCTAAGAAGTAGAGCTGTTCCACCCACCCTAACCTGAAGCAGAGCTTCTTAGCTGAGTCCAGCCTAGATGAGACAAAACCCGATGGACCTATCGGTCACTGATGTTTTAAATCACTGAGTTTTGAGCTGGTTTGTTACATGGTATTTTTGTAGCAATGCTAACTGTTCCAGAGCACACTGAACTCTAGCACGAGTATAAGAAACTCTATCCTAGTTTCTGTAAAGCAGCTTCACTGTTCACTGATTACCAACTTGTCTGAGCCCAGTGAGACAGAGCACACTCATATGCAGTAAGTAGATGAGGTGGATTTTCACTTACAGATAGGCAACAAGGGGCAACAGAAGCCCAGAATTCATTGTGAGCCAGTCCCCCAAGGTTCAGAAAGCTTCCTGGGGTGGATAGAGTCTCATCAGCACATGCCTCACTTGCACCACAGATGAGGGGCCCTCAAAAGGTAGCCTGCCCCGGGTTACATACCTTGGGGTCACATGACACACCTGGCTAAAGCTTGAAGGACATGCCGTTATTGTGGCGGGGAGGGGTGACTGGAACAGAGCCCAACCTGTTCCAGCCAGTTTCCCCTGCTGATTTTATCTTTTTTAAAATAGCAAATATTATTAAGCAGTCTACCAAACACATTCTCGTTTGTTTCCCTGTTTTGCTGGGTACTTGTTGCTCACTGAAGTCTGCCATTTGGATCATATAGTATTGCTCCATTGTCCACTCTCCTAACATGAATGAGAGATTAAACAGCTCTGATTACACATAGTCATGAGAAAAGGCTTCTATGGCAACCACAAGCCCCTCAAAAGCTGTATTATGGCTGCTCCAGTCTCCAGTTGATTTTCAGGAAACATCCACTCACTTGTCCTCTTATTAAGGACCTGCTATTTTTCAGAACAGAGGCAGAAAGACTACTTGGACACCTCCCTTCTAAAAGCAAATTCCTTTCTGGACTGGACATTTTGTATTAGTGTTATCCCTTTTATTTGTTTCAATGGAGCCTAGCAGACCAGAGGATGCAGAAATCCCCCAGCTTGCAAATATACTCATTTCCTCAGCTTTCTTTTTTGTTTCCCTCCCTACCCTTCACCCTTTTCTGTTCTTGTTTACTTTTTATCCCACAGCTTATAACTATCCAAGGCTTAAAAGAAGGGTTTTCTTGGCATGAAGTCAATTCAGACAGTAAGTGCAACATCTTGGAGAGTAATCAGGAAGGACTGGAGGCTTTGGAACCTCTGAGAAGCAGAAGAAAAAGCCGCTCACCCCTCCCTCTCCCGCAAGCCCCTCCTTCCTCTCCTGGGATCCTGTAGAGCCCGACTCATTCATCAACATGTCTTTCTCTCTTTAAAAAACAACTCAACAAAACAGGAGAGGACTTTAGAAAGCCTTTGTAAAAGGCTTAAAGGAACAGGCTCTTTTTATTCCAGTCTAAGCTCTTGAAACCAAGAACCTATCTACACACTTGATTATCTAGATAATTGAGGTCCAAACCACATTCTGACCTGACATATTCAAATAACTTTAAGTCAAAATATTTGGGAGTGAAGGAGTTTTAAAAAGTCTTCCTTTCTTTGAGGGGACCACATTAGCCTACTAGTGGTGCCCCCAAGACTCAACTGTGGAAACTTACCTAGCTTTAGTTATCCAAGGTAGGAGGGTAACGGTTTTACTCTTGAATAAAGTAACGTGGTTAAGGAGAGAAAGCCTTCTCTTGGCTGTTTGTAAACCAAAGCCAGTTCAGAAGATTTTGGCAAGTGATCCCCATCAGTCCCAACTCTGACCCATTTCTTACCTGCTAGCTTCTGTATAATCCACAGAATTTAGAATCAGGACAACAATCTTTGGATATACCTGATTTTTAGTTTTCTTCTTCCTCCAAAAGTAGGGGATCATGCAGGCTTTTTTTCTCTTGTCCTTTGTGTTTATCCATGTTGAGTCCTCTTAACATGGAACCTCTGAAGCTGCATGCATTCTGGAAACAGTAATTTCTTTGCCACTGATAGCAAGGAAAGTTGTGTGGTTGTCATCTTTACTAGTTGTGTGGCTGCTGCTGGCGGTGGTAAGGTAGAGCAGGTTTCTCATTTTTGATTAAGGGGAGCTTTGCAGGTCACAATGGGGGAGCTAGAGGAAGGGATTAGATGTGGCATAATAGGTAGTCTGTGCGGTCACCAAAACTTCTACAGCTGAGGACTAGCTCAAGGAAAATGAGGTTTGAGATAATTCCCCACAGTGGTACTCAAGATGGATTGGAACAAGAGAGACTAAGGCAGACAGGACGGCTGGGGGCAGTTACTACAATTTAGGCCAATGTTTCTCAGGGTGAATTTCAGGTAATGCTACAATCACAGGGGTTCCATGATCAAACCTTTTATCTCACCCTTAGAAGTTCATGGTGCACAGGAGCACATTAAAATCTCTGGGAGGTTCTGCAGCAAAGACTTTAACACAATGTTCCCCAAACATATTTGACCATAGAAACATTCCTGTATGTAGCACCTATTACCTATGTGTGGTGTCAGGTCTTCACAGAGAAATGGGAGAAAGGGATGGCTGCCAAGGGGTGAAGGTGCATAGTTCCGAGGTCGAAATACCTCCATGGTAAACTATAGCTGCTCTTGCCATGGGGGGTAAAATGAGTAATAATGTGAGATAACGATGTTAATTTATTCCACTGTTGTAGCCATTTTACTATATATATATGTATCTTGTAACATGCTGTATACCTTAAATATATGCGATACAAGTTATTAAAAATAAATTAATAAATACCTCTCTGGTTTCAAGTCTGGGAAGGATGGGTGCGGGTCACATACTGGCAGTAATAAGGGAAATCGAGATGGTGAAGGTATTGTCAATTTTTTGACACACTAGAGTTTGATCGGGATGCGAGTGACTGAATATGCTCCACATTTCAGTCTTTTATATCCACTCCATTAGTCCAAATTAAAAATAACAAACCAGGGCCCAGGCCCAATTTATTCAGAGGTTCATAATGTTGCTTGGACAGGAAAGACTCCCTATGGAATATTTTAATTGGCTCAGCCAAAATTTCTACTCTACTATATTTTATTCCTTTTCCAATTTAGTAGTCTGACAGAATCATAGTAAGTCAAATATGATAATTAAAAAAGAGAGAGAGGATTGCCAATTTTCTCCTCAGCTGGGACAGATAAGATACTAGATTTTTTTTTTACTTCAACTAGGAAAGCTTTACTAACCCACTCCCAGAGGCCTTTGGGTCATGCCTGCCTGGGGCAGAGTCACACACTGGCACCTAGGGTGTGCCCCCGCATTATTCTCATCACTGCTGTTCATAGTTAGCAGAACCTGCCAGAAAACATGGCAGAGTTGTACAGACATTGTCCACTTCATGCTTAATTTTTTCCCACCCCAGAGAAGGTCCTTCTTGCTGCCCCACAATTCTTTCTTATTTCTGTTTGGGCCATTCCAGATTTCCCCTCACGCTCCAGCCCTCCTCTAACAGGTGGTCTCACCATCTCCTCCATCAAGAAGACCAAGCAAATCAAACATAAAGTCCCCATAGCTACTTGGATCCCTTTCTTCACATTGACTTGCCTCTGCAAACACATTTTAATTTTTCCCTCTAAGCCTCTCTCTAGTAACTTCAGTTTCTGCCTCTTCATGCAGTCCTTCCCCGGTGCTGTGTTATAGGCCAGCTTCCTCCTGTGTGACCTTGGGTAAGTTACTTCACCACTCTCAATCTCAGTTTTCAAAATAATGCCTCTCTTGAAGGATGCTCTAAGAATTGAGTGGTGATAAAAACAAACACTCGGCCCTGTGTCTGACCTGTACATGATACTTAAGAAATAGCATTGCTATGCTTACTACTTACTACAGTTCCCTTTAAAAAAATCAACTTAATTATCAACTTAATTGGGGCATAATTTACATAAAATGAATGTACAATTTTGAGCGTAACATTTGATGAGGTTTTGTAATCTATGTACCCTGGCAACCACCACCCCAATCAAACAGAATATTTCCATCACTCCAGAGAAAACTTTCATGTCCATTTACAATGGATTCCCTCCAACCCCTGCTCAAACAAATACCTGATGACCGATCCTATCATTTTAGATTTATGTTACATGTTCTAGAACTTCATATAATTGAAATTATTCAGTATGTAGTTTTCATGTCTAGTTTCTTTCGTCCAGCATAATTAAAAAAAAAATTCTTCCAGGCTGAATGTCACACATTCTTTTTGTTGCTGAGAAGCATTTTATTGTATGAATGCATAGAATCTTTTTTTGTATAAATACATACAATGTATTTATGCTTTCACCTTTGATGGACATTTGAGATTTTTCTGCTTTTTGGCAATTGTCAGTAAAGCTGTTAAACAGTCATCTAAAATAGTTTCCATGGACATATATATATATACAATGTATATTTTTTTCTCTTGGAAAAATACTTAAGAATAGAATTACTGGGTCATATATTTTGTATATGTTTAACTTTTTAAGAAGTTGCTAAGCTGGTTTTCAAAGTGGCTGTGCCACTTTATACTACAAACAGTAATGTATGAAAGTCCCTATTGTTCCACAACCATGTTACATTTAGCATTATCAGTTGTTAATTTTCTCCATTCAAATGACACAGTATTTCGCTGGGCTCTTAATTTGCATTTCCCTGGTGACCAGTGATGTTGAGCCTCTCTTCGTGTGCTTACTGGTCATTTGCATATCTTCTATTGAGAAGTGCCTGGTAATTTTTTTCTCCCATTTTTATAAATTGGCCTGCTTATCTTATTATTGAGTTAGAAGAATTTTCTTTAATATGTTGTGACACATAGTTTTTGGTAGATATTTGTATTGCAAATATTTTCTCCCAGTCTATGGCTTACCTTTTCATCTCTTTTTTCAAGCCTTATTGAGGCATAACTGACAGATAAAAATTGTACATATTTAAGGTGTACAACTTGACGTTTTGAAAATTGTAAACTTTGTGAAATGATTATCACAATCAAACTAATTCACATGTTCATCATCTCACATAGTTACCATTTTCTTTATATCTTTTTTTTTAATTGAAGAGAGGACACTTAAGTTCTACCCTCTTAGCAAATTTCAAGTGTGCCATCTATTATTGTTAACTACAGTCATGATGTTGTACATTAACTTTTCATTTCTTTGCAGTATCTTTGGAAAAACACTTTTAAATTTTGATGCAGTCCAATTTAACATTTTTTTTTCTTTTCTGGTTGGTGATTTTTAACTATCCTATCTAAGAAATCTTTACCTGCCCCACAGTGTGAAGATTTGCTCATATATTTTCTTCTAGAAATAATCTATTTTTATGTCTATGATCTGTTTCAATTTTAATTTAATATTTATTGAAAGGTAGGAGTTGAGTTTCACTTTTTCCCTATTTGGCTCTATTTGTTTGCATTTATTCCAACATCATTTGTTGAAAACACTGGCTTTTCCCTTGGTAACTTTGTCAAAAATCAATTGATATGTGTGTGTGTCTGTGTGTATGTGTGTGTATGTGCATGTGTGCTATAGGTTCTACTGATGTTCCATGCTGGTACTATTCTATTTTGAATACTGTAGTTTTACAGTAAGTTTCAGAATTAGATAGTATATGTTCTCTAATTTTGTTCTTTTTTTTTTTCTCGATATTATCTAGTCTATTCTAGGTCCTGTTTCCATATAAATTTTCAAATCAGCTTGCTATTTTCTGCCAAAATGCCTAACAGGACTTGGACTGGAATTGAATCTACCAATCAATTTGGAAACAGTGGACATCTTATTATTGAGTCGTCTAATCCATGAATGTAGTAGTATAAATAAATCTCTATGTAAATTTTCATTGTTTTAAATTCTGTAATTTTCAGAATCAAGATTTTGTACATCTGTTATTAAATGTATTCCTAAGAATTTCATTTTTTAGAGACAGGACTAGATTGCAACTCCAGACAGAACACCAGGCGGAGAACACCAGGCGGAGAACACCCGCCGCAGAACACCAGTCAGAGAACACCACGCGGAGGTTTGCATTGTGAACTTTAGCCCCAGATTGACTATAAGAACAAACCGGCAATCGGGAAAGGACCCACAGACCCTCGGAAGGAAGTGGACTGCTCCTGCAGGAACTGGGAGATACCTCAAATACTGTGAGTGCCCCAACTGTGGAAGTGGGAAAGTGAGACCCTCCTCTCCTGAACACACACCCCAACTGGAGACACTGAAGGTCTGTTTGTGGGAGAAGTTTTCGACTTTACCTGCAGCTGAGTCAATTTAGAGAGCCGAACAAAAGACGGGTAGGGGAGGCAGCAGAAAGGCCCTGGGAGCTCTCTTGGTCCCCAAGCACCCTATTTCTACCTGGCACCACAGGGATCCATCAGGAGGGTGGCAAGAGGAGCATGGGGTAAAACTCCACAGGGAGAAGGAAATCGCTAGTTGTAACAATTTGAACCTGTTGAGAAATTGCCTGGCTAGGACTCGGGGATGGGGCGGGGGCGGGGGTGGGGCGGGGGTGGGGGAGGGGGGAAGCCGCCGCGCGGGTAGGGCAGGAATGAAAATCAGCTGTGCAGACTCCACAGGCGGATGGGAGGAACGCGGCTCTTTTCTTTTGTAGCTGGGAGACCTGTAGCCTGGGGTAAGTTTTTAAGCCTGTTTCGCCCTCCACCTGGAAACAGATTCAGGGCTGCTGGGGTAGGGTTTGGTTGGAGTGATATTGACCCTTCACTTTGCATAGGAGCCAGGTGAGGCCTGTGACTGCCGGCTTTCCCCCACTTCCCTGACAACCTGCATGACTCAGCAGAGGCAGCCATAATGCTCCTAGGCACACAACTGCAGTGACCTGGGCATCTCACCCCCATCACCCGTAACAGCTACAGCAAGACCCACCCAAGAAGAAGCTGAGATCAGATACGCCTAGCCTTGATTCTGGTAGTGGAAGACAAAAGACATATAATCTTGGGAGTTCTAGGGCCCGGCCCACTGCCAGTCCCTCTCCATATTACTACAACTGATGCTCTCTGGAAAGTGCCATCTCCTGGCAGGAGGCCAACCTGCACAAAAATAGAACATTAAACCACCAAAGCTAAGGACCCTCATGGAGTCCATTGCACCCCCACCACCTCCACCAGAACAGGTGCTGTTATCCACTGCTGAGAGACCATAGCTGATTCATATCACAGGACCAGCCTAGAGCTGGTGAACTCGCTGGTGGCTAGACCCAGAGGAGAGACAAAAATCACTGCAGTTCAGCTCCCAGGAAGCCACGTCCGTAGGAAAAGGGGGAGAGTACTACATCAAGGGAACGTACTGTGAGGCAAAAGAATCTAAACAATAGCCTTCAGCCCTAGACCTTCCCTCTGACAGAACCTACACAAACGAGAAGGAACCAGAAAACCATCCCTGGTAATATGACAAAACCATCCCTGATAATATGACAATACCATCCCTGGTAATATGATTCTCGAAAAATCACACTAATTTACCAGCAACGGATCCAAACCAAGAAAAAAATCCCTGGTTTACCTGAAAAAGAATTCAGGAGGTTAGTTATTAAGCTAATCAGGGAGACACTGGGGAAAGGCGAAGCCCAGTACTAGGAAATCCAAATAATGATACAAGAAGTGAAGGGAGAAATATTCAAGAAAATAGATAGCTTAAGGAAAAAACAATAAAAAATTCAGGAAACTCTGGACACACTTTTAGAAATGTGAAATGCTCCTGAAAGTCTCAGCGATAGAATTGAAAAGGTAGAAGAAAGAAATTCAGAGCTCGAAGACAGGTCTTCAAATTAACCCAACCCAATAAAGACAAAGAAAAAAGAATAAGAAAATATGAACAAAGCCTCTAAGAAGTCTGGGACTATGTTAAATGCCCAAACCTAAGAATAATCAGTGTTCTTGAGGAGGAAGAGAATTCTAAGTTTGGAAAGCTTATTTGGGGGAATAATCAATGAAAGCTTCCCTGGCCTTGCTAGACACCTAGACATCCAAATACAAGAAACACAAAGAACACCTGGGAAATTCATTGCAAAAAGATCATCGCCTACACACATTGTCATCAGGTTATCCAAAGTTAAGAGAAAGGAAAGAATCTTAAGAGCTGTGAGACAGACGAGTAAAACCTATCAGATTACCAGCAGATTTCTCAGCAGAAACCCTACAAGCCAGAAGGGATTGGTGACTTATCTTCACCTTCCTCAAACAAAACAGTTATCAGCCAAGAATTTTGTATCCAGCAAAACTAAGCATTATGAAGGAAAGATACAGTATTTTTCAGACAAAGAAATGCTGAGAGAATTCGCCATTACCAACCACCACTATAAGAACTGTTAAAAGGAACTCTATAGCTCGAAACAACTCCTGGAAATACATCACAACAGAACCTCTTTAAAGCGTATCACACAGGACTTATAAAATAAAAATACAAGTTAAAAAGCAAAAACAGAAAACAAAAAAATCAAAGTACACAGGCAACAAAGAACATGGTGAATCTAATAGTACCTCACATTTCAATACTAACATTGAATGTAAATAGCCTAAATGCTCTCTCTTACAGAACCACAGAATGGATAACAACTCACCAGCCAACTACCTGCTGCCTTCAGGAGACTCACCTAACACATAAGAACACACATAAACTGAAAGTAAAGTGGTGGAAAAAGACGTTTCATGCAAAGGGACACCAAAAGCGAACAGGAGTAACTATTCTTATATCAGACAAAACAAACTTTAAAGCAACAGCAGTTAAAAGAGATAAAAAGTGATATTATATACTAATAAAAGGCCTTGTCTAATAGGAAAATGTTACAGTCCTAAACATATATGCACCTAACACTGGAGCTCCCAAGTTTATAAAACAATTGCTAATGGACCTAAGAAATGAGATAGAGAGCAACACAATACTAGCAGGGGATTTTAAGACTCCACTGATAGCACTAGACAGGTCATCAAGACAGAAAGTCAACAAAGAAAAAATGGATTTAAACTATATCCTGGAACAAACGGACTTAACAGATATATACCAAACATTTCATCAAACAATCACATAATACATACTCTATTCAACAGCACATGGAACTTTCTCCAGGATAGATCATATGATAAATCACAAAACAAGCCTTAATAAATTTAAGAAAATTGAAATTATAGCAAGCACTATCTCAGAGCACAGTGGAAAAAAACTGGCAATCAACTCCAGTAGGAACCTTCAAAACCACACAAATACATGGACATTAAATAACCTGCTTATGAATGAACATTGGGTCAAAAATAAAATGAAGATGGAAATTTAAAAATTATTCAAACTTAATGACAATAATGACACAACATATCCAAACCTCTGGGATACAGCAAAAGTGGTGCTAAGAGGAAAGTTCATAGCCCTGAACACCTACATCAAAAAGTCTGAAAGAGTGCAAACTGACATTCTAAGGTCGCACCTCAAGGAATTAGAGAAACAAGAATAAACTAAACTCAAACCCAGTGGAAGAAAGGGAATAACCAAGATCAGAGCAGAACTAAGTGACATTAAAACAAACAAACAAAAAATACAAAAGATAAATGAAACCAAAAGCTGATTCCTTGAAAAGATAAATAAAATTGATAGACCATTTGCAAGATTAAGCAAGAAAAGAAGAGAGAAAATCCAAATAACCTCACTAAGAAACGAAACAGGAGATATTACAACTGACGCCTCTGAAACACGAAAGATCATTCAAGGCTACTGTGAACACCTTTATGCACATAAACTAGAAAACCTAGAAGAAGTGGATAAATTCCTGGAAAAATACAACCCTCCTAGCTTAAATCAGGAAGAATTAGATATCCTGAATAGACCAGTAACAAGCAGTGACATTGAAATGGTAATTTAAAAATTACCAACAAATGGCTGGGCATGGTGGCTCCTGCCTGCAATCCCAGCACTTTGGGAGGCTGAGGCGGGCAGATCACAAGGTCAGGAGATTGAGACCATGGTGAAACCCCATCTCTACTAAAAAATACAAAAAATTAGCTAGGTGTAGTGGCGGATGCCTGTAGTCCAAGCTACTTGGGAGGCTGAGGCAGGAGAATGGCATGCACCAGGGAGGCGGAGCTTGCAGTGAGCCAAGATCACGCCACTGCACTCCAGCCTGGGTGACAGAGCGAGATTCCGTCTCAAAAAACAAAAGCAAAAACAAATTACCAACAAATAAAAGTCAAGGACCAGACGAATTCACAGCAGAATTTTACTAGACATTCAAGGAAGAATTGATACCCATCCTTTTGACACTATTCCAAAACCCTGAGAAGGAAGGAACTCTCGCTAAATTGTTCCATGAAGCCAGCATTGCCCTAATACCAAAACTAGGACAGGACATAACCGAAAAAGAAAATTGTACACCAAAATCTCTCATAAATTAGTTGCAAAACCTTAACAAAATACTAGCTAACCGAATCCAATAACATATCAAAAAGATAATCCACCATGATAAGGTGGGTTTCAGTGATGGTTTAACATACACAAGTTAATGAATATGATACACCACATAAACAGAATTAAAAACAGAAAATTATATGATCATCTCAATAGATGCAGAAAAAGCATTTGACAAAATCCAGCATCTCTTCCTCTTAGCGAAATTGGCACACAAGGGACATACCTTAATGTAATAAAAGCCATCTATGACAAACCCACAGCCAACATAATACTGAATGGGGAAAAGTTGAAAGCATTCCCTCTAAGAACTGGAACAAGACAAGGATGCCCGCTTTCACTACTCGTCTTCAACATAGTACTGGAAGTCCTAGCCAGAGCAATCAGACAAGAGAAGAAAATAAAGGGCATCCAAATTGTTAAAGAGAAATTCAGACTCTTACTGTTGGCTGACAATGTGATCATTTACCTTGAAAACCCTAAAGACTTCTCCAGAAAGCTCATAGAACTGATAAAAGAATTCAGTAAAGTTTCCAGATACAAGACTGATGAACACAAATCAGTAGCTCTTCTATACACCAACAGCAACCAAGCAGAGAATCACATCAAGAACTCAACCCCTTTTACGATAGCTGAAAAATAAACAAACAAACAATAACTTAGATTATACCTAACCAGGGAGTCAAAAGACCTCTAAAAGGAAAATTACAAAACATATATATTTGAAGGAATACTACTCAGCCATATAAAGGAATGAATTAACAGCATCTGCAGTGACCTGTATGAGTTTGGAGACTATTATTCTAAGTGAAGTAACTCAGGAATGGCAAACCAAACATTGTACATTTTCACTGATATGTGGGAGCTAAGCTATGAGGACACAAAGGCATAAGAATGATGGACTAGACTTTGGGGACATGAGGGGAAGAGTGGGAGAGGGGCAAGGGATAAAAGACTACAAATGTGGTGTAGTGTATGCAACTCAGGTGATGGGTGCACCAAAATCTCACAAATCACCACTAAAGAACTTACTAATGTAACCAAATGCCACTTGTACCCCAATAGCTTATGGGAAAAAAAGAATTTCATATTTTATGATGCTATTACACATACTGTCTTTTGAAATTTTTAATTTCCAGCTGTTTTTTCTAGTACATAGAAATGAAATTAATTTTTGTTCATTGACCTGGTATCCTGTGACCATGCAAATTTTATTTATTGAGTCTAGGTATTTTTATGTGTAGAGTTCTTATGATTTCCCATGTAACTAGTCATGCTGTCTACAAATAAAAACAGATTTACTCCTTTTTCTTCCAATATTTACTCCTTTTAATTTTTTCTTGCATGTTACTGCTTCAGCCCCTAGAAGGATATTAAATAGAAGTTGTTAGAATGAATATACACCCCTTGCCCTAGTATTTTAGTTGTATGTGTGTTAGAGCTACACCTTATAAAATTGTTGCTTTTTGCTTTAATCAGTAAGTTGTTTAAAAAAATTAAGAAAAGAAAATTTTCTCACATTTACTCACATACTTATTTTCATTTCTTCATTTTTCTGTAGATATGGGTTCTCATCTAGTATCACTTCCATTTAATCTGTAGACTATTCTTTAGCATTTCTTGAATGCTAGTCTGTAGGCAACAGATTATCTCAGAGTTTCGTTTAAAATAAAATGTCTTCATTTTATTCCCATCTTGAAAGGAAATATTTGCTGGCTGGATACAGAATTCTGGGCTGATTATTGTTTTTCATCTTTTTCTTTTAGCATTTGAAAGACATCATTCCTTATGGCTAATGGCTAGTGTATGTCCTTTCTGAAGTGTCAGCTGTCTGCTGAGTACTAATGGGGTGTTAACAGACTGCCAAGTCAGTCTAGTCCTGGCTGGTCTAGAACTCTAATATTAGTCTCCTACTTCTGCTTGACTTCTAAGATACCTGTTCTGCTCTCAGCCCCATAGCAATTACTTTCTTGTAAGACTCCTGTAGTCTTTTCTTGCACAATAGCAGTTCAGCCCTTAGCCAAGGACTGATGGGTGGGAAGGCCCACATTAGGTTCTAGATCTCCCTTCTGCACAGGTACCTCCTATTGACTCTGGTGGCCTTCAGATTCCATCCTCTTCTGCATCTCCAAATTGATGTGTAACTTAGCTCAGGCAGAGTGCTGTATATACTGGACACCAGCTCCAGCTCCACTTGTTTTGGAAATTGTCCACAGGTGGAAAGCAGGGTGAGGTAGTAGGTGGTACACATGTTTCTCACCTTGTGAGCTTCCCTTTTTTCCAAGGGCTAAAAATAATTTATTTTAATATTTTCCTTAGTTTTGTAGCAATTTATGATGTACTGGAGCCAACTCATTTCAGCTTGTGAGAAGCAACTTTAAAAATTTTAGGAATATTGCCAGACAGTTTTTAAATTATTGGTAGGTCGAAATCAATCCAACGGGGAATATGTATATCAATGAAAAAGGCAAATGTTACAAATCAAGACTTTTTTTTTTTAATTGAAGAACTGATTGTTAAACATTACCAGCACACCACTGTTTAATGATGGTAGGGCTGGTCAGGTACTAATTGTTCCATCATTGCTGGAAGATGAAGTTCCATTTTCTCTTAATTCACTTATTTCTTAATCTCTTTTCAATTTGACTTTAATTGCCTCCGATCTGCTATAAAAGACTATTTTATCCCTGAACTTTTCTGCATTTTTTTTGATGCTTCTTATAACTAGACCTATATTTGGTGATCTTTCTTTTGACCTTGGCTACTGTAAATATACATTAAAATTGGTATTTTTTTTTCTATCTCACTAACTGTGCCTTCTGTGTTGTATTTAATGACTTCTTCTTTTCTGTATTTTAAGTGTGGGTTCTATCATTCAGTTTCTCCTTCAGATAGCTGGATGGTGAAGGAAGGGGGTTCTGCCATGTAATGGAATTTGAGGTATGCTTTCTTGCCTCTTCACACACTTTTGTTGGTTTGGTGCACCCTTTTGTGATTTTCTATTTTCAATGTACTCTGTCTACCTTTGTTCCACCCTACTCTACCTGCTGAAAAGATTTATGTCAATGACTCCTCTGATCCTCCACTGGAGATGAATTGAAAGACCTTAAGCTGAGAAATCAATGGAAATAGAGATGAGAACAAGAAGGGAAAGGGTTCTAAAGATATTTGTGTACCTGTCAATTTTGTCATCTCCATTGTCCTTTTGATCACTTGTGTCTTCTACAAATTGTAGTTTATGCATAATATATTCATATTGGATTTTGTCAATTGAAACCAAATTCTCAATTCTACTTTTAATACATCCTCTATAAGACTTCTCTGACTACCCTTGCTCTGTAATATTCCATTTCTTCTGCATAACTAGTAATTTTCTAGTCTTTTCCAAACCAGACATGAAGTTATGTTATTCAATATCTTCAGTTCAACTAACGGCTACTTAAGTGCAGGTATCATTTTCTCTTTCTTTCTTTAGGTTTTTTTTTTTTTTTTTTTTTTTTTTTTTTTTTTTGCCCAGTGTCTAGTAATTTTTAGAAACTCAACCCATCCATGGTGATGGGATTTCAGAATGCATTTAAATGTAAATATTCTTAGCAGGAAACTCAATTTAATTTTTTTTTGCCTCTGCAAATTAACTTATCCTGTTGACACTACATCATCAACACAATCACTTCTTTTGGAAGAAAAAAGTTTAATTACTTAAATATCAATTCATGGATTTAGTAAAATGCTGAATCCAATACATTTGTCTTAAGCAAAATAATTTGATATGCTGTAGTTATTTATTATAGTTGATCAAATGTGTTTCATCTACCATGATGTGATTGGATGATTGTCATTAACCTTAAAGAACCGCTAGTATTTCTCTTCTAACTTGTTGTGGCGACTATAGGGTATCTAATAAAGCATCTGTGACTGCATTTCCTCTGTTTAGGATATTCCCCTTGCTCTCTATATACTCTCTCTTCTTGGAACTTTCTCTTGCTGGCTTGATTTATCTTCTTTATAACTTGTTTTCACATAACTGAGATTCTCACTCTCAATATAGCTGCTTGTGTAGAGTAATCAAGTACACTTGGCCTTCCATTTTAATACTGCTTACATGATGCAAGTAAGCTACTCAAATAACAGGCACAGTCAATAAAACAAAATTACCATAAATTTTAAGACACAAGAATGACACATTAAAGACTGGTTTCATTAGGAGACTTGTCAGAGAAGTCACAGAAGTTGAGGAATATTTATACTACCTTTTAAAATATCTAGTCTGAAAGACATCAATTTACACATAAGGAAACAAAAGCTCAGGGAACTGGAAATGACCTGCCATAGTTCATGTAGTTAGTTATTTTTAAAGCTGGAAACAGAATCCTGGTCTGATCCCTATTCAATAGCTGTCTCCACTATCACAAATATTTTAGGTTAATTTCTCCTCCTTCTCTTTTGTCCTGTTTACCTGCCTTGGAAACCAAACAAATATTCCTTTTTCATTGTTTCTTGACTTCTGATCTTCTCCAGCTTCTGCCCTATTTATCTGCTACTCTTCACAGAAAAGAAATGCTATAGTAAATTGACTATACTAGCCCCCTTATTTTCCTTATTTCCGGTTCTCTCTTCAGTCTACTCTAATCTACCTTCATTCTACCCCATCTCTACCCCCAAGTTTCATATTAGTGTCACCAATTACCTCCATGTTGCCAAATTCATTGTCACTTCTCTCTTCACATTTTATTGAACTGTCAGCAGTATTCAATATGAAAGACTGTTGTCTTTTGGATTCCTTGAATCAATAAACTCTGATTTTCCTTCTCCCCTTACAGAATGCCCTTTCTCATTTTTTTCTGGTCTTCTTTGTCCCTTAACTGATCTCTATATGTTAAAGTGTAATTCAACCAGTTGCCAAAATTTCAAAAAAGAAGCTATGAAAAGCACTGATTTGAAAATCTGACAAATATATTACAAAAAAATAGAATTACAGTCAAATGAACCTCATGAACATAGAAGAAAACATTCTTAACAAAGTATTAGGAAATAAAATACAAAAGCACATGAAATGGATAACACCAAATAGAGCTTATCTCTAGAATGTAAGTTTGGTTTAATATTAAAAATTTAATGTAGTTCATCATACTAATAGAATGAAGGAGAAAAGACATATGATCATCTTGACAGAAAAAGTTATTTTACAAAAATTCACATCCATTTATTGATAAAAGCTCTTAGCACTCTAGGAATAGTAGGGTTTTCCTTATTTTGATAAAAGTCATCTACAGGCCAGGTGCAGTGGCTCATGCGTGTAATCCCAGCACTTTGAGAGGTGGATCACGAGTCCAGGACATCAAGACCATCCTGGACAACATGGTGAAACCCCGTCTCTACTAAAATACAAAAAATTCCCCAGGTGTGGTGGTGCATGCCTGTGGTCTCAGCTATTCAGCAGGCTGAGGCAGGGGAATCGCTTGAACCTGGGAGGCAGAGATTGAAGTGAACTGAGACAGCACCACAACACTCCAGCCTGGTGATAGAGTTAGACTCCGTCTAGAAAAAAAAAAATAAAAAAAAGTCATCTATGAAGAACAAGTAGCCAGTAGTTGACATATTCCTAATGGTGAAATATTAAATGCTTTTTCCCAAAACCACAAGCAAGGCAAGGACGTCCACTTTCACTACTTCTATCAACATTTTATCAGAACTCTTAGCCAGTGCAATAGCAAAAGACAAGCAAGTAAAATACATACATATAAAAAATGAAGTAAATATGTCTTTATTCAGATGACATGATTGTCAAGGTAGAAAAGTATGATCGACCTTCAAAAAAGACAGCTAGAGCTAGTATGTGAATTTAGCAATGTCTTAAGATACAAGCTCAATATATAAGAATCAACTGCATTTCCCATATTTAACTGCATAAAAAAGAAAATTAAAAATAAATTCAAATTTTAATAGAGCAAAAAGCGTAACATAGGAATAAGTTTAGCAAAACCATGTAGGATTTCTACATCAAAAATCACTAAAAGAAAAATTAGAGAAATGGATTGAGAGATATACCATATATATTTATTAGAATCTATACCACTGTTAATATGCTAATTCTCTTCCAAATAATTTATAGATTCAATGCTATCTAAATAACAATACTACCAGGAATTTTAAAAAGAAATTAATAGGCTGATCTAACATTCTTATGGAAATGCACAAGAGCTAGAATATCAAAAACAATCTTGAAGTAGAACAAATTTTGGGGACCTAACCAGGCTTTAAGATTTGCTATTGAGCTACAGTAATCAAGAAAACATGGTATTAGGAAGAGTAGGTCAATGGAAGAGATTAAGAAGTCCAGAATTAGACCCATACTGATACAATTTTGTTTGATTTTCTACAGTCACCAATGCCATATAGTAGGGCAAAGAAAATATTTTCAACAAAATGTGCTATAAAAACTAGATGTCTATACAGAAAATAAAATAAACCTTGATCTGCACCTAACAACAATAACTTGAGATAAATCTTAGACCTAAACATAAAGACTAAAAGACTAAAGATTCTAGGAGACAGCACAGTAGAATGTCCTTAGGACTTTGAGACAAAACAAAAGTTTCCTAGAAAGGACACAGAAAATTGTAACCATAAAAGAGATCATTGGCAATTTGGTATTATCAAAATTAAGTATTTCTGCTTATCAAAAGACACTATTAGTAAAATTGATAGGCAAACCATAGAGCTGCATAAAATGTTCATAAAACATACATCTGACAAAGGATTTATATTCAGTATATATAAAGAAATTAGGCTACTCAATAATAAAACTATAACTCCATGTTACGAATAGGTAGTTAAATGGAGACTTCACAAGGAAAATTATATAGATGACCAATAAATACATGAAAAAACACTCAACATTAGAATCATCAGGGAATGCAAATTAAAATCACAATGAGATATGCTAAACACCCAACAAAATGGCTAAAATTAAAATTATTGACAACACCAAGTGTTGGCAAGGATATGGAACAACTGGAAAGCTCATACATTGTTGGTTGGAATGTAACATGGTATTATTACCTTGTAAAAATGTCTGGCAATTTTCTAACAACAGATACCTATACTGTGACTCAGGAATTCTACTTCTACCAAAAAGAAATAAAAACATGTCCATGAAATAATTATACAAGAATGTTCGTATACAGTTTATTCATAATAGGTAAAAGTGGAAACAGCTAAATTAATCCATCAGCAACCAAATGGCTAAACAAACCCAAGTATAGTCACATATGTAATGCTGCTTAACACAGAAAGGAAAAACCACTCATATACACAACATGAGTGAATCTCAAAAATGTAGTAAAATTTAGTAAGAAATGCCTACCACAAAAGAGCATATATAGTATGACTACACTTATATAAAGTTCTAGAATATGCAAAACTAATCAATGTGGCAAAGAATTTAGAATATTGGTAGCCTCGGGAAAGAGGTGTGGGGATTTGCTGGGAAAGCACATGAGAAAACTTTCTAGATGATGATAACGTTTTATATCTTGATTAGAGTTAGGGCAGTGGTTATTTTTTGCCCACCCCCCTCCCTCCACCCAGGTTATTTTTGGTAAAGTGTAGAGACAATTTAGAGGCCAGGAATGCTGCTAAACATTCTACCTTGCCCAAAGATAGCCCTTCACAACAAAGAATTATTTAGGGTTCAGATAATGTTGAGGTTTTAAAACCCTGAGTTAGGGTTACATATTTGCATGCATTTCTCAAAACTCTTTAACTTGAGCGTTTTTTGTTTTTGTTTTTGTGTTTAAGTCTATGAAAAGTTTCCTATAGAAAAGAAATAACCAAAACAAAACACTGATTCTAATTAATAATATGCATACTGTAGTAGGGAAATGGTGGTAATGTGGTCTTTCTTTCACTCAAAGAGCATCAAAAAATAATGTGGATTGACACATGGATAGTGGGATGAATAAATGAATAGCTATTTGATAAAATATATATAGTAAAATTTTAATTGTACAGTCAACATGATGAGTATATAAGTCTTCATTATTCAATTCTCTTTTCTGTAAGTTTGAAAATTTTCATAAGATGTCATCCTCGATTTCTTCTTTTAACTCACCCATCCATATTGTCTCCATCAGTATGTCCTGCCTACACTATCATCAAAACATATTTTTAACCAGTTCCCTTTTATCTGTTGCTACTTAGTCTAAACTACCAACAAAACTACCAACAACCCTCTCAACAAGGCAATAGCAGTACCCTGCTAACTAGTCTCACTCTCTCTGCTGCCTCTCATGCTTCTTTGTAATGCATGCTTCACCCCAAAGCCAGAGCAATCTTCTTAAAACAGAGCTGATATGTAACACCCCCTGATTAAAATCTGAACTAGCAGTTTGCTGTCTTACTGCCTTACCATGCCCTGCAAGGGTCTCCTGGATCCAACATTTGCCTTCTTCTTGAACTCTTCTCTCTGTCACCTACTGTGTCACAATTATCTAGATAATCTAATCAACTTCTATTGATTGGACATATCACACTTTTTCCCACATCATACATTTACTCTACCTGTTTCCACTGCATGTGATTGATATCTTTTTCCTGGCTCTTGACATGGACAGCTCTTTTTCAGGTTTCAACTAACATACTACTTCTTCTTTTACTATCTAAAATATATGCCTATCAATCCCTTTCCCACTGCCTGTTTTACTTCCTTCATACCAGCTACTTGATTTTATCTTGTTTATTTGTGTGTTCCAGTTAGATTTTAAAGTTCAGGATGGCAGGGACCTTATCTGTCATTACAATATCACCAGGCCCAGAGTAGTGTCTGACATGTGAAGTACAAAATAAATGTTTGCTTAATGAATGAATGGATGATATGTTTAGAAACTTGATAGGGTGACAGAGATTTTCATTCGTTCAGTGTCCTAGAAACAACCACATGCTGGAGAATGGAATTCCATAAGGCACTCTCTTAGATAAAGGAAGTGCCATGTAAGAGACTTACAGAAGAATATGAAACAGATGATCGATCATACAGCTCGTTCCGCAGGCATACATGCCTCTGGGCTCAGCACACTATTTTGATTTTCCATTGACTTGGCTCAGAAATAGAGGATTAGTTAAATGAATTATGGAATGTCTTTCTGGAGATGGAATCTTTGCACATAGTAAAAATCATCTTGTAGAGAAATATTTACTGACACAAACAAAAGTTCATGATATATTGTCAACTGAAAAAAGTGGGCTTCTAGATGTACCATATGACCCAGCCATCCCACTACTGGGTGTATACCCAAAGGATTATAAATCATGCTGCTATAAAGACACATGCACACGTATGTTTATTGTGGCACTATTCACAAAAGCAAAGTCTTGGAATCAACCCAAATGTCCATCTGTGACAGACGGGATTAAGAAAATGTGGCACATATACACCATGGAATATTATGCAGCCATAAAAAAGGATGAGTTTGCGTCCTTTGTAGGGACATGAATGCAGCTGGAAACCATCATTCTTAGCAAACTATCACAAGAACAGAAAACCAAACACCGCATGTTCTCACTCATGGGTGGGAACTGAACAATGAGATCACTTGGACTCGGGAAGGGGAACATCACACATCGGAGCCTATCATGGGGGGGAGGGGGGAGGGATTGCATTGGGAGTTATACCTGATATAAATGACGAATTGATGGGTGCTGACGAGTTGATGGGTGCAGCACACCAACATGGCACAAGTATACATATGTAACAAACCTGCACGTTATGCACATGTACCCTAGAACTTAAAGTATAATAATAATAATAAAAAAAAAGTGGGCTTCAGGAAAATGTGCTCAATAGTATCTCTAGACCACTAAGCACCTTGAACCACCTCTTACCTTTCTTAACAACACTCTTCCAAGATTGTTAAGAGATTATTTTTCTGAGATCTTTGAAGGCAGGTACCTTTGGTAACTCTTGGAATCAGAGGAACTGGGTGTTTTTGTAAGTCCTAAATATAGAAAGGCCTTGAAGTAGGTGTAACTCTTAGGATATTTACTTAATTTTAACTGCCAGTAGTCTTCAAGGTACTAAGGAGGTGGTGAAACTGATCAAGGCATTTATGTTGTGTTGTATTGTATTCTGTGCTGTGAAGGAGTTTAATTCTAGCTGGTTTCTAGAATGGACTCCTGTGATATAATGAGGGAGCTGGAGTGCTCCACCCTGAAAGCAATGTGGATGGAGTCATCTGCTATCTGAGTGTTCCTAAGTTTTTCACCCTTACCTTTAATATGTAAATTATGATAATCTGAGAATCCCTCCTGTGTGACTGCAAGAATCCATTCTGTGCTCAGCTCTCTCTGAGGTTCACTGGAGAAATACTACATCAGTTTCCTGAGGCTGCCATAACAAAGTACTACACTCTGTGTGGCTTAAAGCACAAGGAATATTTATTGTTTTACAGGTCTGGAGGCCACAAGTCCAAAATCAAGATGTTGGACAGATTGGCTTTTTCTGAGGGCTGTAAGGGAGAATCTTTTCCATGCCTCTCACGTAGCTTCTGACAGCCTCAGGTGTTCATTGATTTGTACATGTCATTCTCCCTGTATCCTCACATCGTCTTCCTTCAGTGAATATTTGTCACTGGGTCCAAATTTCCCTTTTTATAGGAACATGACTCACATTGTATTAAGGCTCAATAGGAGGTACTAATTGTATTAGGACTTAATTCTAACTTATTCACCTGCAAAGACACTGTTTTGGAATAAGGTTGCATTCATAGTTAGTATAGATTAAGACTTCCACTTTCTTTTTTGGGGGCAACACAATTCAACCCGTAACAAATGCCATCCTGGGTGTGGTTGTGCTCTGCTCATGCCAGCCCTCTGTCTGGCTTCATCCCAGTTGTCTCCACATCACAGCTTCTTGATGCGGTGACAACTCACTCCTATCTATCAGTGAAAGGCTGTCATTTAACAGAATCTTAATGAAGATGTGAGAATGATATAAGTAAAATATATGGCAGAGAAAGGAAACTTGAAAGTGGATATTAGATACATCAGCTCTTCAAGCCTGGTGTTCACAACCTCTTACTGGGTTCTGGCCATCTCTATCTTATCCTTTGGTCCACTGCCAGATTGTAGGATCTTATCTTTCTTAGTGTGGTTTTCCACATTTCAGTTATTTTTTCACCCCCGTCTGGGTCTTCCACCAGAGGAAACACAAAATAAATAAATATTAAAATAAACATCCCAGCAATATTTTTTCACAGTTAAAACACTGTGATATTATTTAAAAGATGGCTTAAAAACAGATTAGCATCATCTTCATCTGGCTACAGGCCTTTCTAGTTAAGAGTGGGTAGGTATTTGCCTTAGAGCTGCTTGACTAAAAATTATCACCAAAATGATCTTGCCCACAACAAAGAGAGGGCATTCTATATCAGCCTATTTTGAGCAGAAATCATTACAGTGTTTTGTAAAAGCATCATCATTTTTTCTTACTATAACTGTGTCATGGAGTGGGTAGGGTCTCCTAGAGGAATTTGGATGACATCTACACATTAATATATTATGTTTATTATATGAAGTGGTATTTTTTTTTTAAAAAAATACATCCTTATAAACAGTGTGTTAGGCATATAAGTTCCTAGAAAAAGAATTGTTCAACCAAAGGATATGGGGTACAGGGCACCGAAGCACAGGCTGCAGTCCACACTTTGCCTCACTGATATATGATTGTGCTCCACATTAAGTCCACCTTGTCACTGACACTTCAAGATAGTGGCAGATTAAAATCTCTTAATCATCACATGAGTGAGAGTAGGGGGTTCACTCTACTGGGCTAAGGGAGTAAGAGAAGCCATTGCAAAGAATCCAATATTTGAACAAGGTCATGAGGCTGAGATTTACAAATTTGTACCCTTGGGATGGATATAGCCGACAACACGTTGATCCCGCCTTCTCAGGAGATTTCACAGAGCAATACGGATGACTTCTCTAAAAAATGGAAAGCCCTGTTAATGCATTAAACCTGCTTACTTGAAAGCAACAATAGTCTAGATCTCTGTCCCTTTAGAAAGGATATGGAATCTTCAGGTCTCTGAAGTCCCTGCCCATCCCTTTTGTGTTCTCAGCATGCAGGCACAATTAGTTACTCCTTGTCATTCATTAATCTTGATCTGATTTCTTTTTAAAATAGATAAATATTTCTTTGTCCCTTGGTTCTACCAGAGGTGGAAATGTAAAAGATAGGCTTGGATAGTAATATGATTTTTCTTATAAAATCAGTTTTACTTAATCATATTGTTACCTGTCAGGGCCCAATAAAAATTTCATTTTGTAAAATCTCTGTTATTAAAAATAAAGACTTAGTAGGGCTTAGTAGGCAGAGGAGGGCAATGGGGTGGATTAGCAGAAAATGTATTCCAGCAGAAGAAACTAAATGAGCATAGTCCCAGAGTTATAAAAATGTAAATGAAGTCCAAGAAGCTGTGACTCTTCCTTGTCATGTCCAGGAATTACGCCAAAACTAGGATGTTGACCTTTTATCCGGGGTGGTGAAGAGGGAGGAACGGGTGGGGTTAGAGATAATGCCAGTGTGTAGGAAGACTGCAAGGTGGCCTGAATGACTTGCTGAGCAGTTGGGGATCTGTGAGATTCCTAGTAATAGAATTGATGAAACTAGGTGATCAGTTGTATGATAGTTGTTCAGAAAGAGAATGGGCAAATGAGTATGGTCTTTTTGTAGTCCTTCATGACATAGCATATATTGAGGATTGAGAACTGAGACAAAACTTTGTCAGTTCAGTATAAGTCAACAAAATTTTTCATGTCATGCAGGTCACCACAGCAAGCTCGTGAAATGCAAAGTGTGGTAATTTGGAAGGGAAAGTTAATTAGATTGGTTTTATTTTGTTTATTCGCTGGTTTTTTGGGGACCTCTTGGGGTCAAAGTAGATACTAGACATAGCTTTCTAGTATTTTCTTTCTTGGCCCAAATGAGTGTCAACATAATGCCAATTAACATGAAATGTGTTAGCATGGGCACGACACATTTTAAAGCTTAGCTGGCTCCTGACCTGGGGTAATGCTGACTTCCATTTAGCTTTAGGAACCTTATGCTTTTTAGCATGTCCTGGTTAGATATCAACATCTTTAGACCTATTTTAGACTACTGGGAAAAACAGAACTGATTCCTAATACAAAATCAACATCTTTGAGCGTTTACTAAAAAAAAAAAAAAAAAAAAGTTAGTACTTTAGTAGCCATTTCATTCATTTAGCAGTTTGGATTTGATGACTTTTTAAAAATAATTTTATTTCATTTTCATCTCAAGCAAGGCTGTGATATAGAAAGGAGGTTAGAATTATTATCTGTATTCTGTATTTTATATGTAGAAAAGTTGAGGGTAAAAAAGATGAAGTGCTTTGCCCAAAACTATAGTAGTTTGACAAATCTAACCTAGAATACAGGCTTTATGGATTCTGATCCATTAGTCTTCACCTGTTCAATATTTAGTATATTCTATCCCTTAAGACACTATGTTTTTTAAAAGGCAATTTTTGAAAAAGAATTTTAGCATTATATCAGTACAGATTTTTTAGTGTCAAATAATAGAAAATATAACTCAAAGTGGCTTTAATAAAATGTGAATTTTCTTGACATACATTTCTAGGGTAATCTGGGATTCAGTTGTGGCTTCATCCAGGATGCTTCATTTTTCTTTATCCCCTGGCATTTTTTATTTTATTTATTTATTTATTTATTCATTTATTTATTTATTTTGAGATACAGTCTTGCTCTGTCACCCAGGCTGGAGTGCAGTGGCACCATCTTGGCTCACTGCAACCTCTGCCTCTTGGGTTCAAGTGATTCTTCTGCCCCAGTCTCCCAAGTAGCGGGGAATACAGGCACCCACCACCACACCCAGCTAATTTTTGTATTTTTAGTAGAGACAGGGTTTCACCATGTTGGCCAGGCTGGTCTCAAACTCCTGACCTCAAGTGATTTGCCCATCTCAGCCTCCCAAAGTGCTGGAATTACAGGGCGTGAACCATCATGCTTGGTCCTGGTTTGTCTTTCTATTGTGTTGACTTTGTTTCAAATTTCCCAAAGTAGGTAGATAGCTGGCACTAACTCTGACCCTTCAATGTTACCGTGTTTGGGTCCACTGGACCTGAGAGAACAAATCTTCCTGGCAGCTCTTGAATAAACCCTAGGATTCATCCTGATTGGACCAGCTTGAGCCATGCGCCTATCTCAGAACCAGTCACTAACCAGTCCCTGTGGTGTGCTGATATACTAAACTGAGTAACAGACTTCACCTCTGGAAGTCGGAATGGGACCACACATGCACTCGAAGTGGGTGTAGGGTAATTCTCCAAAAGAAGTCGAAGGTGATAGTTCCAGAGAAGATGGGAAATAGATGCTGGGTGGCCAAAGCAACAAACGCCTTCCACAAGGAGCCACCCAAATCCCTGGGTTTGTTCTCTAGTTCATTGAGGAAATGAAACATTTTATTGAAAACTAAGCCCCTTGTCTACCACATAGCAGTCGTCATCACACTGTGTCACTATAATGCAGGGAGACACACACCTAGATTGTGGGGAAGGTGAAGTTAGCTTCATTGCACCATAGTGTCCCATTCTGAATACAAGTTTTCTAAACTAAGACCACTGAGTAAATTGGACTTGGGTGGTAGTTTCTGTGCTGGCTCTCAATTAGTTTCCAGTTTAGTCCTAACTTTCAGCCTTTCTGTCTTTCTCCAGCTTTATGCTTGCCACACTGCGCCTGTATCCACAGATTTCCTACCTACCTGGTGCTCTTATATTCCTGTGGTTTTCTAGGGGCTTCAACTTCTCTGTGGTTTGCTCCTCTTACTTTTGGATCCCTGATGAGATCATTCTTAATTATTCTTCATGGCTCTGTTTGTTACCTGCTCTATGAGCTTTTCTGATCCTAACCCTTCAGGCTGAAACAGTGGTCTCACAAGACCCTATACATTTTTTAAATAATGTACTTATTATATTGCATCGTACTACCTTTTCTAAAATTTACTTTTAAGTGAGAAATGGTAACTATATATATATATATTTATGAGATATAATGTGATGTTTTGATCTATGTATAGAATTTAGAAAATATTAATCAAGCTAATTAAAATATCTATCACCTCACCGACTTATCATAGTAATTGTTGACTACCTTATCTATCTTCTTCCACCTGAGTTCCTTTATGGCCAGACCTTGGTCTAGTTGCCTTGTAACTAGTAGCCATCCCAAGATTGACTCACAGTAGGTTCTTATATATTTACTAAATTGATGATACACAAATGAAAATGTGAGTGAATCATCTGAATAATAATTAAAGGGCATCAACTTCGCTCACAGGCCTGTATCATTTACTACGCTTTCTAATATCAAAGTACAGAGACAGAGGAAATGCTCTGAGGACACTCACCCAAAGCCAGGGTAGGAAAAAGCAGCAGACATCAATCATTGAGGATTGACTTCCCAGGATCAGACCTGTGGGAGACAATATTTTGCAGAGAACTTGCCACTTACCATCTTTTCAATGTCAGTAAGAGCTGAAAAAATAGGATTGGAAGACTCACAGATCTGTGGCTCAATTAATGATCGTGGCTGCTCATTATGGTGAAAAACCTGTGCCTACGCTATGTCAGAAGCTACTTACATCAGAGTGCTTTATTAACTACCTCCTTTTTTTGGATAAGACTGCCAAGAGATGTGGTGTTGTCATCTAACTGGAGATCACTAGTGAAGGCAGCTGCTACCTAGCAAGCCATTTTCAGAATATGGTGACCAACTTGTAGTATCTCAGAATCACAGGATGAGCAGAATGTATATAGCTGGAAGTCAAACACCAAAAATAATTGCACAGCACTGGGAAAAAAAATGGCCTATGAGAAGAAGTTAGAGTAATTAGCTTATTTCACTTGGAGAAGAAAAATACGGGGAAATGCATTGCATTCACAAGCTTCAAGTCCACAACGGGTAACTCTAGAAGATGGTGAATTTAAAGTTGTAGATGTTGAAGGATGTTTCTTCTTGTCCTCTCTCTATTTCCCACTTTATTTCTCCTCTGCAATATGTTGATGAAAGGTAATAATGTAGTAATTTCAGAAAATGTATGAGAATAAATATTTTGGACATTGCAGCATTATTGCATTGTCTTGCAACTATTTCTCTCACTTTCCCCTCCCAAAAGAAAAAAAAAAAAAACACACAGAAAGGAGTAACTATACCATCTGCAAGAGCTCTTTTCTCTTTTACAGCCATGCTATTGCCATCTGCTAAAATCCTCAGCCCACCTGCATAGTGAACAGCATTCATTGTTTTCCAGAAATGTGCAAGAACCACAGTCTCCCCCAAGACTGAAGGTAGGAGGAAGGGGACATTTTACAGCAGCTTCAAGCGAGCTTTGCACCCTGCGCCCTACCTGGATTCCTTTGTTAATCTACTGTGTGTTCAACCAAGTTTATTGTCTGAGCAGGGGATGGTTCTTGGATAAAACGGAATTGTAGTGTTTGTTTCTTTTGAAATTTCTGAAGCCTGCAGGGACTCAGAGGTGCTGTTCCTAATGTTGAGAAGAGTTTAGAGGTTATTGTTGGAATAACAATAAGGACTTTTCATTTCTTTTTCTTTCTTTCTTTCTTTTTTTTTTGCCATAAAGAATCTTCTTTGCTTCCAATTAGAGAATGTTTTTCAGCCAAATTCTGGCATATTCTTTGAAATCATGGCTGAAGTTTAGTTTTCCTTGATATTAAGCAAGTGGCTTGTGATGTTCTGAAAGGGAATTGGCTAACATTTCTCAGTGCTATTGTTATTTTGTGCGGGTAATTCTTCCTTTTGGAAAGCTGTGACGTATGTTGCAGGAATGTTTTCCTTCCCTGGTGACCATTCTTTCAATGTCATTGGTGTTTCCTACCATTGTAGCAACTCCAAGGCCCTCATATATTTCCAAACAGCCCCAAGAGGGCTATTCCACCCACAGTTGAGAACTATTGAACCTTTCTCTTTTCTTCACCTTTTTGTATTCAGGAAGAGAGAAGAGGTCTAGCTACTGCTTCCTGCTAGGGTGAAAAGATTCTGGTTTGTGTAGCCCCAAACTATGTAATCAGGGCCATAAAATACCAGGAAGGGCCTGAGAGTATGAAACATTGAGAGGGCATCTGTACAAGCACGTCTTCAGGTTGCCATTTCTCTCTCTCGCTGTCATCCATCTTTACATACTGGTTCTTAAGTCTGAAACTAAAGTTGATAACAATTTAAGTGAAGCAGAAGGCAGTTCAGAGGAAAAAGAAGGTTTAATTTAAAAAAACAGTTATCATTAACCAATTTGAAATACTAGTAGTTATTGTTTGCAATTGGCCTTCGTGTACATATTTCCCTGACAAGTTCATTTGACAATTATATTATTGGATGTCGGTTGACAATGCCTATGACTACTTTAGGATACCATTTTCATTATTTATTTATATATCAGTTATTCAGTCATTCATTTATTTATTTAGCTTTTGTGAGTGTCATCCTGTGTTAATAACACTACACAATTCAAGTGGGATTGTTTTTAAATCAGTCTTATACATCAGCATATTCTATGCATAGATTCATCAGATTCAGCCTGCCTCTCTCAACTAGTTTATTGCTTTCCTTATGAGAAAGAGCTTATGCTGACTTCTATTTCCCCTTCCTGAAACAACATTGCCTTCATAAAAAGGAAAATAATGACTTGGTACAGCAGGCCATTTTAAGGCTGCATCTACATAGGAGACGGGTTTTGTCATTCAGTGGCTGATTGCTAGGCAATCAGTCATACAGCACAGACTTAAGCCAGTTCAGTTGGCTTAGCACCTAGAATGATTGCTTGTTTGGTAACTTATCTATTGTGTGGCAATCAACAAACATGGATTGACCATCATAGTGATCAACCTAATAAATCATATTGTTTCCTTTCCATTCAGAACTGTTAATGTGTGATTAACAGTTTGTGATTTGTGATTCAAAGCTATTTGTAATCAATAACTATAAACTCATTTGACTATCTGCTTATATACTGTATACTGTGTTGAATAGTGAGTATGCAAAGATAAAGGGAGCAGGTGTTGTGGAAAGACAAGTTTAGGAGTCAGAGAGATAAAGCTTAGAATCATACCAGCTCTATGGACAAGCCATTTAACCTCTTTGAACTTCAGTTGCTGGACTGCTGTAAGAATTAACTGCACAGCATATACTGCGCAGGGCCCAAGAGTATGTATAATTGTCATATCCTTTATTGTAAATGAAATGTAGCTCCCATCCTTGATGAGATTTAATTATTCATTGTAATTATGTAATAAAATAAATTCTAGGTACACAGAATGTCTTATCATAATTTTAAATTCTTAAAAAAATCTAAATTTTGGAATTTAGCATACATATTCTATGTGAGCTACTGCATATACACATTTTTGTATCTAGACTTTTTCCTTGATTATGAAGATAAACTAAATGTGCCAAGCAGACCAAACATGACCCTGCCACAGCTCTATTCAGAACATTATCTCACAATTGTTCCAAATACTCTGGGACTGAGTCATCTAATGTAGCTTACAGGAAAACAAGCTGTGTGTTACTGTAGGCAGCCTTAATGATGTGGAGTTATTTAAGAATCCGGTGTTGACCACTTCCAGTTGAAAGTGCATGAGCAAATTAGGAAGACAATATAATTACATATACTAAAATTAGGCTAACATAGACACTCTAATGGCTCAGTATGACCACAGACCAGGGCTTCAATATCAGAGTGCTGTCCCTCTATGTATGTACACATAATTTCACACACATACATATATTTAGGGTGTACCTCACAAGTAAAACTTTATAGTAGATTTTATAAGGGTCTGATGTCAAATGGTGATTATTTGGTTATATAGTTCCTTTCTAACCTGAAAGGGAAAAACCATCTCTTGAAGTCAGAAACACTTCTTCTTATGTAATGTTTTGCAACAAACCGTCTTAATGACTTATAAAAACAATGATGTCTATTCAGCTTGAAATTCTCCAGCTTGAGTAGGGCTCAGTAGGGATAGCTTGCTTATTGCCCACTCCAGCATAGCTGTGGCAGCTCAAGGATTTGTGCTGGAATCATCTAAAGCTAGAGTGGATCTCAAGTGGGTGTGATTTTTATCTCATCTCTAGGCAATGTCTGGAATAACTTTTGGTTGTCACAATCTGGGGGAAGGGTGCTACTGACATCTGGTAACTAAAGGCCAGGTATACTGCTAAACGTCCTAAAATGCACAGTGACCACCCCACTCCGCCACCACACACCCCCTCCCCCATCCAAAGAATTGCCCCTCCCAGAATGTCAATCATGCCAAGGTAGAGAAGCCCTGATATAAAGGCTTATTCACTTAGCTATCTGATGGTTGCATCTGTCCATTCACTGAGAACCTCAGCTCCTCTTCATATGGACCTCCGTAATGTGGCCTCTCCACTGTCCACATGAACAGACTTTCCCACAGCATGGCAGCTGGCTTCCAAGTGCAGGAATGTCCTGATTGAGAGAGCCAGACAGAAGCTGAATTCCTCATGTAATCTAGCCTCAGAAGTCACATAGCATGTTATATAGAGTAGCCACAAACTCTTGCTCATATTTGCACGTGTGTAGGGGGATGGGCACATGGACCCTGCCACTGCATGGAAAGAATGTCAGTAAACCATGTTATAAAAGGCAGGCAGGGTGCAGTGGCTCATACCTGTAAGTCCAGCACTTTGGGAGGGCCAGGTGGGAGGACTGCTTGAGACCAAGAGTTCCAGACTAGCCTGGGCAACATAGCAAGACCCCATCTCTACAGAAAGAAAAATAATAGACAGGCTTGGTGGTGTGCGCTTGTAGTCCCAGCTACTCAAGAGACTGAGGCAGAAGGATTGCTTGAGCCCAGGAATTGGAAGCTGCAGTGAACCATGATCATACCACTGCATTCCAGCCTGGATGACAGACCAAGATTCTGTCACAAAAGTCAAAAAAATGAAAGAACAGAAAATAAAATTTACCAGAGGGACCATGTCTCATTCTTGTTTGTATTTCAGTACCTTAGCAGTCAATGAAAGGTAACAGATGCTCAATCTGTGCATTTTTTATTATATTATATTAAGTAAACTTAATACCTGAAATATATGATAAACAATGAGAAGATTTGGCATTACATATAACAATTTTCCACAGAGTACCTTTAAATAGTGACTTGCTCCACTTCATTATAAAGTATGATTTCATTATGAAAATTTTAATGGCATATTTATTCATCTGGTTTTTCATTAATTCAGTATTCACCGAGCACACACTGTAGGCAAAAAAGTGTGCTAGGTGCTGGAATACAAAGATGAATCAGACATGCAATTGTCTTCAAGTTGCTCACAGTCTAGTGGGGAAGGTAAGCAACATATATAAATCATTTTAATTTAGGACAGACCTCATTAGAGGTACAAATAAAGTGTTCTGGTACTATAAGAAAACATGTAGCTCTTTTTTTTAAACGGAAAGTGAAGATTTTATTAGGGATGTTCACTCTAATGAATACTAAATCTTTTTACTTCCTCACTCCACACTTCTATAATTGTGAGAGGAAATTGGCAGAATGTCATCCAATTTTATAATACTCGATAGAAGCAGTCACCTAAAACACAACGGAGAGCCATCTGCTGTGCAGCTGTTAAGTTTGTCTGTCTCAGTCACAGTCACTTATTGCTATGGGAAGGCATATCTCTTCACAAGAATATGGTGAATCTTCTTGATGCAATCCTAGGACATTCCAGTCCAGGTGATAAAGTAGAAAAGTCACAGACATGCATAGGCTGCCTCAGAAAAATGGACCTGTTTTATAACTTAGTAGCAGTACTGCTTACCTACGTTATGGAATTATGAGGATCCTCAAGGTTATTCCTGGAAGTCTGTGTGAATTGGTGCCTCTCAAACTTCAAATTCCAAAAGGCAGAATTTGGGCCTCGTGTCCAAGTCACTAGCTCTTGGCAAATTGTTAATCAGGTTGATCCCATCTAAAACATTCATATACTTAAAATACCATTCTAAAATATATGTGGCATTTGGAGGAACAATTAATGGTATTTCAGAGGATGCTTGTGACACTTTATTAGATTCTATATTTGTAATTCAGAGAGAAGAGGAAGTTTCAGAGCAAGGAGCCCAATTAGGAAACTGTTATATAATCGAGGAAAGAGAGAGTGATCTGGCTTAGAGTAATAGCAGAAAGAATCATAATAGCTAATATTTATTGATTATTTGCCATGTGATGGGGCTATATATGGCTTCATGAGAATTGTTTGTATTTATAGACACAACAATCATTTGAGATAGGTACTATTATTTTACCATTTTACAGATAAAGAAATCGAGGCTTACTAAGCAGTAACCAGTAAAACTGTAATTTAAGTCTACCTAAGCCTTTTTCTTCGGTCCATGGTTTTAGTCACTATGCATATTGTACGTGATATAAGGAAAAAGGTGAATAGACCCAAGAAGGAAGAATTTAGATGATTTAGTAATAGGATTGGGTTTAGGGAAAAAAGAAGAGTGAGGCCTCCAGGATAACACTCAGGTCATAGCTTGGATTTGGCCAGCTGGATGGATGCATGTGCAGTTCTCCTGAGTTGGAAACACGAGAACACTGATATTGGCTACTGACAAGCTTAGTTTTGGACATGTTAATAACAATGAGGTTCCTGAGGGACATCTATATGTAGATGACTGGCAGACAATTGGATTTGTGGCTTGAAAGTCAGGGAATAGATTAGTATGGAAGATAGATGTTTGAAAGTCATCAGCTTTGATATGAAACATTAGGAGTGAAGGCGAAAGTCCAGGAAGAAATGTGAAGCCTGGGAAGAGAAGGTTGTTCATTACAAACTGTAACGAATATAATATAGCTGAAAGTTGCTCATAATCTAGATATGGAGACAAACAAAGATAAGTGAAACAGCTTGAGAATAATTACCAGACAGAATGCAAAGGAGGGCAGCATGCCTTTCAGAATTAGAAAAGACAGAACAGAATTGGAATAGGGTTCATCTGGAAGGCTTCCTGGAGCTTGGATTTGAGCTGAGTTTCCATGAGCATGCAATAATGTGGAGGAGAAATTGGGGAATAAATGGGGGCAGAGGCCTGTGGTGGGGGGCAAAGGAACAACTCCCTTTGCCTCTGCCCTTCACTTTTTGTGCATGGGAGGAGACATCTGCCTCACCTGCAGCTCAGGCTGTAAGGCTGTTGTCTTTGCATCTGATATGGAGATTGAAGTCCATGGGACATTCAGTGGGGAAGAGAATACAGGTATAAAGTAGAGAGAACAAAGACAAGTTGGGACCCATAAAAGCTTGTGGTTCTTACTGCCTGTGACCTTGAGTATCCACAGGAGAAGATGGTGCCTTGTTATGAAGCTGAATGTCTGCCTGGCCCAGGGGTCAGATAAGGTAAAGGAGAGTTTAGAGGATTGTAGAACAGCAGCACACCCAGCTTCTGCTCCATAACCAGGACGTGAGTCAGCAGGTAAGGGCCACCATGTGTGAGCTACGAAATAAATGACTGCTGCGGCACTTCCGCTCTCCCAATCTTGTACTACAAGCTCTCATGGCCCAATCTATGCAGAAACCTACAGGTTAGGAAATTCTGGGAAATGGAGTCAATCCTACCCAAGTGGACACATTACAAGCCTCCAAACCATAAATAAAAACAACCAGGTGTAAATGAAGAAACAAGGTTTGAAGAAATCCAGCAGTTTGGTTTAGCTCAGAGCTCCTCCAACATTCACATGTACCAGAAATACCTGGATGTTAAAACATGGAGTTTCTGATTGAGTAGGTCTAGGGTGGCACTCAAGCCTAGGCATTTCTAACAAGTTCCCAAGTGATACTTACACTGTTGATCTGGAGACTGCACTTTGAGAAGCACTGAAACACAGAGGCCTCATTAAGTTTTAGTGAGAAGTAGGAGTGGAGAAGAAAATATTGCAAAGGAATAGTTAAGAAAAGCTATTGAATACTAGACAACTTCTGAGTGAAATCTGATGTGACAGGACATCATTATAAGTGACTAAAGAGGAGATTGACAGGCAAAGATGGTGTTTGCAGCAGGATGTGCTGCTTCTGTGGGGGAAAGGCTGTCTTGAGTAACGTTTGGAAGTGAGGAAATAAATTGCAAGATTGTTTACAATAATCTAGTGATAGAAATCCAGAACAGGGAGATAAGTGACTGTGGAAACAGAGAGAAAGGATACAATGAAAAAACTACTTTGGGTACAGCTTCAAATTTCCTCATCCGTACTTTCCCCAAATAGTACAGACTCATGTCTCTTCTCTTTATAACATCAGAGTCAGCCTTTAAATTTTGTCTTCTATAACTTTTTTTTTATTATCTCACCAACACCAGTGCATTGCAGGACATTTGGGAATCAGAAAAATATAAAAAGTAAAATAAAAATTTTCCGTAAGCCATATATAATCATTACCAAATTTAGGGTTTAATTCTCTTCATTCTTTTCTCTTCTGCATGTGTGAATTTGTACATTTTGTTTTATTAATACTTGAACCTGGCAGACTTTCCTCTTGGCCACACTGAGTTGCTCTTAACTGGACAGCTAGGAGGGTAGGTTACTAGAGTCCAGCTGAGGTAGGCGGATGGCCCTCAGTGTTTCTGTCACTTTCATCTCCCTTGGATGAGCACCACCTTCTCTTTTCAGAAAATTCACTGGAGTAACATCAATGTTGGGCTGCCAGCAGCTTGTCATGGGTTTCAGATTGATGTTTCCTCAGACATCAAGTGAGGGATGAGGGTGATTAGATCAGGTGGTTAAGATAAACTTCTAAAAAGGTGAGATATCAACAGTGGAGCCACGCCCCAGCTTATACATATTACCTCATCTGACGGGACTGCACAGAATCTCTATAAGATAGAAACAATAAGATGAGTGACAACAGGAATAACAGTCAATATTTATTGAATGCTTGCTGTGTGCTAGGGACTATGTGTGGGTTGTCCCATTTAATTCTTAAAACATTCTAATGGGAAAGGTTCTGTTATTTCATCCATTTTACAGATGAAGACTTTCTGGCTTGGAGAAGTTAAGAACTTGAGAGAAAGACAGAAAGAAAGAGAGAGAGAGAAAGAGAGAGAGAGAGAGAAAGAAACTTAAAAACGAAGTGACTTCTTCAAGATCAAACATGCAGCCCATGGTACAGTCTAGGTTGAAAGCTAGGTCTTCAGATTCCCAGTTCCTTGCTTTCTCTACTTTATTCCATTGCTCTCCTAAACAAATTTCATGGCTCTTTCTAATGCTGACCACAGCTTAAATACTCTCACTTTCCTGTCATGTTCTTTATTTTGGATTTACAACCTTTGTTGATCTCACTGTCTGGTTGCTGTTCTACTTACACTCAGATTTAAATGTTGGCACTTCTGACCTCTCCCTTCCCCCCAGTCTGGTAACCAGAATCCAGAGTATGTCTTAGCTCTGACTAAATCTTCCCCTGGGCATCAGCAGGAAGGCCCCAAACCTCTTACCCAGCAAATGAGAACTTTGTAGGGTGAGGATAATTGATTCTGAAGCCACTGTCTAAGTGCTCAGCAGGACACGACGAGCAGTTTACCTCCAGTTCCCTCACTCAGAACCCACCCAGAACCATCTGTCTCCTCCACACTCCACCTCTTTCTGCCTCCTTTTTCCTCTCCCTGAACCTCCCCTTTTCCCCAGGCCTCCTTCCCTTTCCATAAGGCACAGTGCAGAAATCCATTACCCCTCTGCTTCAAACATAGAGGACATAAGGGGCCTCCATCCCCATGAAGTCCATAGCCACTTCTATGCAGGTAGCAATGAGCTATTTTTACATCTGTTTCCCAGATAAAATAGAATGTGAAGGCATGAGGCAAGTTTTCAAAACAAATAACTCAACTTGAATTATTTTTACATAAAAATAAATTTAAAATATATTGCTGAAAATCTGACATTTCTAACTTGAACTTTCTTTGCCAAGAACCTCTATTTTTCAATTTCAACTTTTAAATCAATCACCTATTTTATTCTCTTTCTTAAATCATGTGTCCAAGGCAAATTTTATTTCAGTTTGTGTTTTTGTTTGGTTTGCATTTGTTTTGATTCATGCTCTATAATTATTACTCATTGATAGAATTTTCTATCAGTCCTCCTATCAAGGGTTGGACCATTTTTCTTATAGGCAGCCCAGGATCTCTGATCTCTGAGTCAGTTCGTTAAACTGGACATGAAACACATGTATATCCTCAGAGTAGACAACAACCACTCAGCGAGATATTAAACCAAACAGAGGATTTTGTTCCCGGTGATTTGTCTTCATGTCAAGGCATATCTTGTAATGTGTGTGTGTGTGTGTGTTGTGTGTGTGTGATACCAAGAGAAAAAGCCATCCTTTTTTGGCAGTGAAGTTTCAGAACAGGAAAAGGAGTTCCCAAAGAGAGGTTTCAGAACAGGAAAAGGAGTAAACACTTGATAGTAGGCAATGAAAAGGCAAGAGAGTGGTAAGGAAATAGGAGTATAGAAAATTCATTTGAAAAGCTGGAAATGTGACAGAGGAGGAGGACAGAGAGAGAGAGAAAGAGAGAAAATTAGGAGGGAAAAGGGAGAGAGTGAGAGAGATAGGCACAAAGAGAAAGAAGGGAGACAAAAGTAGGAGAGAAGAGGGAAAGAGAGAGTTAGATGTAGCGAGAGAAAGACAGAAAAGAGAAAAGGAGGTGGACATTAGACTGAGATATTTTCAAGACTGGAGAAGCTTGTGTGTGTGTGTGGTTAAAGGGCAAGACACGATAGGGAGTAAAATACGAATGGTGGGTAATTTAGGGATCCAAGTCCTAGGGGAGAGGAAACACCGGAGAGCCCAGGCAGAAATATGAGGCATGGAAGGGAAACTCTTTGCCATATACAGAAAGAAAACAAACCAGCATTAATTAAATACTTACTACATGACACGCCCTTTGCATATCTCTCTCATTTAAAATGCTAACTCCTGAATAAGCATTATCCTGATTTTGTAAGTCAGGAAACCAAGACTCAGATTAAGTCAGTCACGCATGCCCACATAGCCAATGAGTGGCAAAGCTGGTATTAGAATTCAGCCTTGGCGGATTCAAAATGGAAGCTCTTTTCCCTATGCCAGTCTATCCTTTAAAACTATATCCAATGCAGGACAAAGAGAGGTGGGTATCTCTGCCAGCACAGAGAGAAAGGATTTGTCATGCAGTGGTATCACCATTTCAGGAGAAGCTGAGGAAACCCCTGGGAGTGGTTACACGTACAGCACTTCAACAGATAAGCTGCTATGGGGAGCTGGCCAGCCCCTGGACTGAGTGAATTAGTCCAACTCTAGCAATGGTTCTCATGGTTCTCATGCTACTCTTCAGTATTAACAGGGAAACAAATGGAGTAGGTGAGGACAGTGACCCAAGCAGGGGGACATGTCCAAGGGTAGGTGTCCAGGTGTTAAAGGAGGCAGAGCCTGAGGTTGAAGCTGAGCACTGGTTCCGGTGAGTGAGAAAAGATAAAGGCTGAGTGATAGAACTTTCTGATGAAAGAAGAGAGCAAGTTCAGGAGGCGTGAGGACAGTTGAGCAGGCCTTTCATGATTTAGCTGCTTCTCTGTCTCACCTCACCTCCTACCACCTATCTTCTGGGGTTGAGCCTCTGGCCAGAATAGACATCTTTTGGCAGTTTTTTCAATGAGCAAATTCTCTATGTTCCATTCTTTACATGTTCTATTTCCTCTACCTGGAATGCTTCCCCCGCACCTCCTGCTTTTTTCTTTGGCTCTTTTCTGTTAAATCTTTAGGTTTCAAGTTCGGCAAAAATTCATCCAACACTTTTAAAGACACCCTTGGATGGGGGTGAGTGCTTTCTGTTGCACGTTGGTCTTTCTTCATCACGCATTTATCATTGCACTGCAATTGTTCAGTGAGTTGTCTATCTTGCTGCTTTAGATGGAAAGTGTCATGAAGACAAAGGCCATATCAATTGTTGTTTCTTTTGGCACTGGGTACTTGGTGTAGTTCCTGGTACATGTTAGGGATACCATAAACATTTGTTGAAGGGGTGAATGGGCAAATTGCATAATAAGTTACTTAAAATATATTTTATTCTGCCTCTTATTTTTCTCTTAATAAAATTGTTGCTCTTGGTATTGTTTAATCTCTAAATTTTTCCTCTGGAAAAGTACTTAATTAGCATGTCCACGAAGGATACTCTCAGCATTACATTACCATTTGGCATCTTCTCAGATGTTTTATGCATTTTTACTTGGGCAACACGAACTCACGTGTCCAAAATCAGGCTCATCTTATTCTAAAATCTTCTTCCTCCCCGACTTTCCTGTTCATATTAATGACGGTCACACTACTCAACTTGTTACCTGGTCATACACATCTCCCGCCTCACCATTGCCTGACCACTAGTCTATATTCTTTATAAAGCTTTCCTAGTGGTTCCCATTACTATTTTCAGGATCTTATTATTACACACTTAGATTGTATGTGAAAATCTACTATTTTAACAAATGGTGATAGGGCAACTGGATATCCACATGTGAAAACAGAAAGTTGTATCCCTACCTTATACCATGTATGTAACAAAGTTAACTCAAAAAGGATTGTAGACCTAAATGTAAGAGCTAAAATTATAAAACTCCTAGAAGAAAGGTAAGCATAGATGCTTGAGATAGACAGTAAAAGCAAAAGAAACAGAAGAAAAAATAGTTAAAATTTTACTTTTCACTTCAAGAAAGTAAAAATGCAATCCACAGAATGAGAGTAAATATTTGCAAATCAGATATCTGATAAGGGACTTACATCTAGAATACATAACTAAGTTGTAAATAACTCTTACAATTCAGTAGTAAAAAGACAACACAAGGATCTGAATAGACATTTCTCCAAAGAAGATGTACAGAGGGACAATAAGCACATTAATGGATGCTCAACATTATTAGTCATTAGGGAAATGCAATGAGATACCACTTCACACCTACCTGCGAGGATGGCTATATTCAGAAAAGCAGACAATTGCAAGTGTTTTCAAGGATGTGGAGAAATTAAAACCCTCATACTTTGCTGGTAGAAATTCATTGTGGTGTAGCTACTTTGGAACACAGTTTCACCATTCCTCAGAATGCTAAAGAAAGTTATCATATGACCCAGCAATATCCTATGTATATACTCAAAGGAAATAAAAACATATATCCATATGAAAACTTGAGCAAAAATGTTCATGGCAGCATTATTTATAGTTGTCTAAAAGTGGAATCAAAATGTCAATCAATTGATGAATTGATAAATTGTGGTATATGCATGTTATGGGTTATTATTAGGAATAAAAAGAAATAAAATATTGATACATGCTACAACATAGATGACTCTCAGAAACATTATGCTAAGTGAAAGAAGCCAGTCATAAGGGACTATATGTCATGTGATTCCATTTATATGAAATGTCTAGAATATGCAAATTTATAGAGACATTAAGTCTCTTGATTATTGGTTACAAGGGCTGATGAAGTAGTGAAAAGTGAGATTGGCTGCTAATGAGTACAAGATTTCTTTCAGGGAGAAACAGAAATATTCTAAATTTAGATTGTGATAATGGTTGCACAATATCTGAATATACTAAAAATCATCAAATTGTAGACTTTAAGTTAGTGAATTTTATGTTATGTGAATTATATCGAATAAAGCTGTTTTCTAAAAGTCTCCTAAGTCATTTTCTTTATCTTTTTCACTTCAAATTAATCTAGTTTACTGCCACAAGTTAGTCCATCATTTTGTTCATTCACATTTTTGCTCAACACCCATTGTTGCTGTCTATCGACTCGAAAGTCCGAATTTCTTTGCTTAGCATTCTAGGCCTCTCACATTCCAATCTCAGTGTACCTTTTCGACGCCCGAACCTGCGTTTCTATAAAAATGCTGCTTCAGCGAGGTTGGATTACTCCCTTGTCTCTGTCCATTTGTACATACTAGTACTCTTAACTATAATGCTCCGTTTTTCTTTTTTTAATCTAAATCTTAGTCTTCTGTCAAGTTCTGTCCCTTCGGTGACAATTTCCTTGGCTTGTGCAATTCTCAGCAATTTCTCTCTCCCGTGATTCAGCACTACTCATTTTGTACTTAACATTATACCTCTGTGATGAGTAGGCAGAAAAGTTATATTCTAAATTATTTAGTAAGAAAGGCGAGAGAGTCAACATACACTTATTCAGAACCCTTCCCAGAAATAATCCATTTTATGTTTTGATTTGGAGATAATTTGCTAACAGCTTTAAGGTGCCAGGAAGTGACAATCCTAAAGTAAAATGTATTTAAGCACGATTTAAAACAGACTGCATTCTTGAAAACTGAACAATATCATACAATAATATTCTAATTGACAAGAGCACTTATGACTGATAATAGATACAGGAAAAGATGAGTTAGAAAGAAAAAACTGGTAGTCTAATTTCTGGGCAGTCTAACCCTAATCCTTTATTCTTTATACAAAATTCTGTTAGTATGGAGAAAGAAATAGCCTTGGCCATGAAGACTGCAGCAATTCGATAAGACCATTTACATCTTTTCTAATCATGTCTTAGTCTGAGGAAATGCCTCAAAAATCATAATTCCTAGACAAGGTCTGACAAGAAAATTGTCTTCAATAGGCAAGAAATACAGTTATAATATTAACAATAATGATTAACATTTAATTCTTATTATCCAGGGTTTGTATTTGCACACATTTTCTCATGTAATCCTCAAACCTCTGAGCTATATACATACTATTATTATTATTTTATATAACTTGACTGAGTTAGTTCAGATTAGGTTTGAATGCAAATAGAAGAAAACCTTAAAACAACAAGCAATTTGGAAGCTTGTTTCTCTATCATGTAAATATGCAGAGATGTTAGTCCAGGGTTTGGATGGCAGAGTGGGGCTCTGTTCCAAGTCCACAGAGACCAAGATTCTTACTAGTTCACCATTCTGACATCTACTGGGTGTGACCATTAGTCTCATTGTTTCTGGAGGGATCTGTGTTTTAGGCAACAGGATTGAGGAAAGGATGAGTAACAAGGGGCAAAGAGTATACCTGGAAGGTGTACTCTTCAGGAAGTTATGAGAAATTGCTCATAAGACATTTTCATTTAAACTGGGCAGAATTAGTCATATAGGACACATAAAGGAATTCGTTGCAAGGAAAGCTAGGAATATTACATTATCCGTATTCCGGATGGCAATGTGTCAAACTAAAAATTCTATTTTTGTAGAAAAAGGTGAGACTGGATACCAAGGGATGACCTGAAGTTCTTACTATATTCTCTAATGTCAGAAACAACTAAGTGGTAGGGATGGAATCAAATCTTACCTGTCTCTTTTAAAGCCCGTGTGTCTGAAGGTACCTCCTAAGTTCCTAGGTTTTTCATGGTGAGATGTTTAATTTGGGAAGACAGGCCAAGGTGCTTAGTAGACACTCACGATCTTAGCTAAATATACTTAGTAACCCATGAGGCTGCTTTCTTTGAACAAAAGCTTTAGGCAGCTCATGAACTTGAAAGGGACAGGGCAAGGGTGGGACTGAAAGCCCCCAAGTTCCTATGCAGGTCAGAGAATGAGATTCATCATGGCTTATATCTTTCTCTTGTTACTAATCTGATTTGGAGCTAGAGACTAAATAATGGATATATATTTTTCATGTTCCATTATCATTTGTGGTAAATTACATAACTATTGGTTTTCCCTTTTTTTTTTTAAATGAGTCTCGCTCTCTTGCCAGGCTGGAGTGCAGTGGTGTGATCTCCGCTCACTGTAACCTCCACCTCCTGGATTCAAGCTATCCTTCCTCAGCCTCCAGAGTAGCTGGGACTACAGGCGTGCACCACCATGCCCAGCTAATTTTTGTATTTTTAGTAGAGACTGGTTTTCACCATGTTGGCCAGGATGGTCTCAATCTCTTGACCTCGTGATTTGCCCACCTTAGCCTCACAAAATGCTGAGATTATAGGCATGAGCCACTGCACCCATCCTGGTTTTCTAATTATTAGTAGTAAATGCAATTGTACTGCTCAGTTTCATGCCAAACAAACTGTTCTGCATAGAGACAAACAATGTAATTTTTTATAACTGGAAACTTATATATTATTAAGTCTCACAACAAGAAAGAAAATTCCGACTTTAGCTTTATAGAACTTGTAGAAGGTGTTTTAAAGACTAGTTTTTTGGAAACTAGTCTTTAATAATAATGATTCCTCTTTAAGTAAAAACTGCAAATTTTAACATGGTGTTCACCTTATCCTGTTACATGTCCAATTGTCTGGTACTTTCTTTTGTTTTTCTGTTCCTTTCCATTTTAAGGTGATTTTTAACCTCCAGGTTAAGAAAGTTGGCTTGGAAATAAGACTCACTATTTCCTAGCTGTGTCTTTAAGTAAGTCACTAAGTCTAAAAGCCTCCTATTGTTTACTTTTAACTACAATGAATATAGTACACACTTCTTAGTGCAATTGTAAGAATTAAACAAGAATATACTTTGTAAAGCGATTGTACAAGTTAGCAATTATTTTCAATTATGATTTTTTTCTGATGCTCTTTCATCTGCTTTTATACCCCTCCCCTATCTATGAAAGAGTGATTTTCTAACCGTAGATTTCTCCTACAAAGGATCCTCTTACTGTCTAGCAAACCAGAACACTTACTGCCCAGCTTGGTGATAGTATGTGCTGATTAGGATGCATCATTCTGCTCCGTCAGTCTTTTTGCACTGTGTGGCAAGAACAAAGACTTTGACATCACCAGGACCTGGGTTTGATATCTGGCCCTATATCTTATCAGTCGTGTCATCTCAGGTGTGTTCTTGTACATTCTGAGTTATTTTTTTTTACCTTCATCTTTTAAACAAGAATGGTAATTGCATCTAATTTTCAAGGACATAGAGAAAATGAAAGATAATGAATATTATTTCATATTACTGGTACCTAGTTGTAAATATTACACAAATATAAAGTCAAATAATATGGCAATAAGTTGCCATAGAAGAATATTCTAAATTAGAATCCATCCAGGCTAAAGAGAAAGTCTCAGCTTCTCTTGCAAATACTATGGAAATTTGGCATTCATTGGAACTGTCAGCAAGGCTAACAGGAGGGAAACATGTTTTTAGCTTGTTCTTGAAGCTTCCTAGATCCCTGCTTATTTGACTTTACCATTCTTCTCTCTAGAGACTGGGAAGACATTAATCCTGCCTGCAGAAATCCCTTTTTAGTCTACATGTCATAAAATGTGTGAGATTATCTATGATTGGATATGCATAGAGACTATGTGTTGTAAAGGAGTGAGTATTGGACTGGGAATTAGTGTATTTGGATTTCTGTTAACAGCAAACTGTGTAACATTAGATAGGGCCATTATCTCTCTGAGTCTCCATTTCTTTGTGTTGAAACTGAAAGGCAGAATCAACGTTTCTTTAGCACTCAAAATTCTAAAGGCATTCAAATAAAATAGTGATGTTTGGTTAAGTAATTAAGATTTTTAGTTCATGAAAATTATTTCCTAAATCATTGTGTTTTCTTGTGCACTTATTCTGCAATGTTTGTTGAGAGGTCATAGCTACGTTGCAGGGCTTACCAGACTGTTCTTTAACTGGTACTGACAGATTTCATTTCTACATGGGCAACTTCTTTGACTAACTCCCTTGCAGTCCAAACTTTAACTTTTTATAAGCTATCACAAAACACTGCAAAAAGCCTTACAGAAATATGCATCACCATTTACCAAACGCAAATTCTGAATGCCTCAACCTGGTTAACATTTATTTTCCTCTTTTCTCATCCATTTATTCATTTGTTCATACATTCACTCACTTTCAAAAAAATCTATTGGATGACTACCTTATAATTATGTTCAAGGTGCTTTGTGAGCACTGGCATTTCTGTCTTTGTGGGGTTTATAGACCAGCAAAAGCAGATAAGGCATGAATATAATTATCTGATTAAA
This sequence comes from Piliocolobus tephrosceles, assembly GCF_002776525.5. Taxonomy (NCBI): domain Eukaryota; kingdom Metazoa; phylum Chordata; class Mammalia; order Primates; family Cercopithecidae; genus Piliocolobus; species Piliocolobus tephrosceles. The sequence continues at coordinate 34,686,833 of NC_045435.1, read as the reverse complement.
TCTCTAGTGCTCCAGAGGAGGTGCAACTTAACAGTCAGTGAGTCAGATGTGGCATCAAATCAAGAGTGGAGTGTGTGATCTTGGGCAAATTTATGTCACCTTTCTGAGTCTGAATGTCTTAATCTGTTAAACAGAAAGGACTCATAGAACTTTTCTCCCTGGTTGTTGTGAGGATTAAATTAAATAATATAGAAAAAAGGTTGGTATAGTCCCCAGAACACAGTATTTGCTCAATAAATAGCACTTATCCAGTATACTCTAGTATATTGTAAACTTGATGAAACACTCATTTGAATTTTGTGCAGAATAAGATGAATGCATGAAAACCACAGAGTGAGTTAATGAGATAATAGATTTTTTTACTCATTACATATACAGGCACTTTAATTAAATATATGAAGTAGCCACTTAAATACTTATTCTGCATTTGACTGAATTTTTCATACAAACTGACAGGCTGACTTGAAATTTAATAGAGAAATATACAAGACTTGGAGTGGCCAAAACAACTCCAAAAAAGAACAAGCTTGGAGGGCTAAATTCAGATTTGTTATAGAGCTACAGTAATCAAAACAATGCAGTGTTGGCATCAAAAGAGACAAAACGATCAATGGAAAACAATACTGAATCTATAAATAGACTCACACATATATGGACAACTCATTTTTGACAAAGACTTAGGTAAAAAGGCAATTCACTGGAGGAAGGATAGTTTTTTCAACTGATGGTGCTGGAACAATTGGATATTCGTGTCCAAAAATATAAACTTATTATAAATGAATCATAGACATAAGCAGAAAATCTAAAACATAAATGTTTTAAGAGAAAATGTAAAATCTTTGTGATCTTGTGTTAAGGAAGAATTTCTTAGATTTGATACCAATGCACAATCACTAAAAGAAAAAAGAGTAACTTAAACTTCATCAAAATTAAAAATTTATACTCTTTGATGTATACAAGTAAGAAAATTAAAAGACAAGCATAGACTGGTATAAAATATTTACACATCATTCATCTGACAAAGGAATGGTACCCAGACTGTATATTTTTAAAACCTCTCAAAACTCAGTAATAAGATATGAAAAATGAAATTTTAAAATGTACACAGATTTAAAGTTGTACCAAAGAAATTAAAAGAGTGGCAAATGAGTGCATATAAAATTTTTAAATATTTTTAGTCATTAGGGAAATTAAAACCACTACATACCTATTAGAAAGGCTAAAATAAAAAGATTTAAAATAATCTAAGTGTTGGTAAAAATGTGAAGAAAATGGAATTCTCATACACTGCTGGTGAGAACGTAAAATGGTGGAACTACTTTAGAAAAACAGTTTGGCAATTTCATAAAAAGTTAAATATTACTTACCATATGGCCCAGCCATTTTACTCTTAGGTGTATACCCAAGAGAAATAAAAGCCTATATTTTTACAAAGGCTTGCACACAAATGTTCGTAGTGGTTTTATTTGTAATCAGCCAAACTGGAAACAATCTAAAAGTCCATCATCAAGTGAATACACAAATGAATATGGTATACCCATAGAGTAGAATACCACTTAGCAGTTAAAAGGAATGAACTGTTGATACATTGCAGGGTTCATCCCGCAGACCCTGACCCAACAACAGATGAATAATGTACACTGACATAGATATTCTGCCTTTCAGTTTGGCTGAGGGTCTGGGCACCTCACAGACACCAAAGAAGGTGCTGTAAAGAGTAAAGAATAGCAGCGTGTTATAGCCTGTTTATCCAGAGAGAGAAGATTGCATTTATTCAGTATAGATTAAGTGACAAAGGTCTTGAGTAAACACCACTACAGGGTAATTGACCTAGTTGCCAACCCCCCTCCCCCCCCAGTAGAGTGCAATTATGCACCTGCCTCAGAGGTTGGTCTTAGGACCACATGACTAAACAAGCTATTTAGATAAACTAGTCTACATTCCTTTGTATCTGCACCCTTAGCTATTAAGTTTATTCAGCTGCCTTCAGCCAAACACTTTATGCAAACCTCCAGGCCTTCCAAGAGAGTTTGTGTTTATTTCCTGTAATTTTACAGTTTCTCCCACCATCTTGACTGAACACCCACAATATATAAAACATTATGAATGACCCTCAAAATAATTAGGCTGAGTGAAACAAGCCAGACCAAAAAATAGTACAGTCTATATGATTCCATTTGTATAATTCTAAAAAATGCAAACAAAATGATAATAAACAAAAGCAAAACAGTATTTTACTGGGGCTTGGGGTGGATCTGAGATGGGGCAGAAAAGAGGAATTACAAAGGAACTCAAGGGGTTTCTTGGTGATGATGGATATGCATATCATCTGAATTGTGATAGTTTCACAGGGATATACACATGTTAAAACTTATAAAATCACTGGCTTCTAAAATGTGTATGTTTATTTTACTTCAACAAAACTTTTTAAAAACTTCTATTTCCGTGGGAAAAGAAAATAAATCTGAGGACCCCAGACTCACAGAGCTGAAGTGTCAGAGACTTTTAAACAAGAGCAACTCTACTTTGTATAGAGGTTGGGTAAAATAGGGCTGAGACCTACTGAGCTGCATTCCCAGGAGGTTAGGCATTCTAAATCACAGGATGAAATAGGAGGTCAGCACAAGATACAGGTCATAAAGACCTTGCTGATAAAACAGGCTGCAGAAAAGAAGCTGGCTGAAACCCAGAACCAAGATGGCCACAAGAGTAACCTCTGGTTGTCCTCACTGTTCATCATATGCTAATTATAATGCATTAGCATGCTAAAAGACACTCCCACCAGCACCTTGACAGTTTACAAACGCCATGGCAATGTCAGAAATTTACCCTATATGGTTTAAAAAGGGGAGAAACCCCCAGTTCCAGGAATTGCTCACCCCCTTCCCAGAAAGCTCATGAATAATCCACCCCTTATTTGGCATATAATCAAGAAATAACCATACAAATGGCAACCAGCAACCCTTGGGGCTGCTCTATCTGTGGAGCAACCATTCTTTTATTCGTTTACTTTCATGATAAACTTGCTTTCACTTTAGTCTCTGGACTTGACTCAAATTCTTTCTTGCGCGAGATCCAAGAACCCTGTCTTGGGGCTGGATTGGGACCGCTTTCCAACAACAAAAGGGAAAAGGCAAGCCAGGAAATGGGTCATGCAAACCTGCCTCCCATTTTGCTTCCTAAATAAGATGGCTACAAAGATGAAAAACTAAGTACCTCCCTCATGTTTTGCCCAAAAGGAAATTCCTTGTGGGCCCCAAGATCTTTACCCTAAAGCATTTCTGTTAAAGTCCACCATGGCAAAGTAAATTGATAGCTTATCTTCACAGAACTCAAAGTCCTCCCTCTGCCTACCTGAGCTAAATGCATATCTGATTGTTTCTTCTGGCCTATTGTCTAGTTATCTTGTGTAAAAATGCGGATTCGCTGAGCCAGATAAAGGCATGAATGACTATTTTCCCCTGTTCCCTTCTCACGTGAAAATTGTGTATTTCTCAGTATTACACCCTTTCCCCTTTAAGTACTGAAGCCCTCAAAATCATCTTTGGAGAAATGCATAGACCTGTCTCCTGGGCATGTAACCTTAACTTTGGCAAAGAAACCTCCTAAAATGATTGAGACTTGCCTTAGTATTTTCCTTGACTGACACCAGGTGGATGAGGTTTTTTCCCTGATAAATAGATACTAAAAGCTATCAAACACTTTTTGCTAAGTTTTTTGAGATGATCATATGCTTTATCTCCTTCATTTTGTTTACATGATGAATGACAAAAAAAGTCCCTTTTTGAACTGATTGTTTTTATTATTGAATTTTATCTCAGTAGGTGATATGTACTTTCTTACCATTTTTTAGTGGTTATCTTACATATTACACAGTTTCTCAATTTATTGATATCTCATGCAAATTGGGACTTTCATCTCTTTCTGCAAAATGCGAGAACTTATAAGCTCTGTTTTACCTTTGTTCTCCGTTCCAACCTATATGCTTTGGTTTCAAGTATTTTCATTCTCTATGAGTAAAGCTCACAGGCATTACTCATATTTTGGCCAATAAGCAGATTTGTCCGTATATTTAATATTCCTTTCTTTTAGTATTTCCTTTAGTGAAGAAGTAACGTTGACAGTTGTCTTAGTTTTTACTCGTGTGAACATGTCTGGTATGCTTTGTCTGTGTCCCCACCCAAAGTCTCATCTTGAATTGTAATCCCCATAAATCCCACATGTAAAGGGAGAAACTAGGCAGAGGTAGTTGAATCATGGAGGCAGTTTCCCCCATACTGTTCTTATAATAGTGAGTGAGTTCTAACAAGATCTGATGGTTTTAGAAGTGTTTGGTAGTTCTTCCTGTATTCATTCACCCCCACCGTTGCCTTGTGAAGAAGGTGCCTTGCTTCCCCTTTGCCATCCGCCCTAATTGTAAGTTTCCTGAGACCTCCCCAGCCATGCAGAACTGCCTTTCCTTTCTAAATCACCTAGTCTCAGGCAGTTCTTTATAGCAGTGTGAGAATGGACTAATGCATGTCTTTATTTCATTTTCTTTTTACTTGTTATGTAATTCTTTGCAATTTTTTTTCAGAAATTTGAAGACACATTTTTTTTTTTCCATTGAGGAGTCAGATTTTTTATTATTGTTACTTTTTGAAAGTATTTTGTCATTTTTCTCTAGCTACTTCTAAGAATTTATCTTTATTTTGAGTTTTAGCAATTTTACCATGCTGTGTGTAGGTATAATTTTCTTCTTATTTATTCTACTTTCTATTTATATTGCTTCATGCATCTGTGGTTTAATATTTCTCATTTGTTTTGAAAAATTCTTAGCCATTGTCATTTAAAATATTGTTTTTGCATATTCTCTCTTTTGGGATTTTAATTGTACTCAATCAATATTTTCTCTCTGTATTTCCTCTATTTTGCGTAATTTCTCCCATATTTCCCATCTTCTTCTGTCTCTTACTTCATTCAGGATATTTTCTTCTGAGCTAACTTCCAGTTGATTAATTCTCTAATCAGTTGTATCAGATTGGCTATTAAACCAATCTATTAATTTTTACAATTTCAATTAGTTTTTGTTTGTTTAAGAATTTACCTTTGACTCTTTAAAAAATAATTTCTGGTTATCTCCCAACATTTTCAATATTTTCTTGAACACATTGAGCATAGTTAAATTTTATATGATATCTTTGCTCTCTAGAGCTCAGTGGATTGGTTTTTATCACCCATTGTTCTTGCTTATCAATCATATTGCTGTACCTCTTCATGCATTTAGATATTTTCTGGGCCAGTAGGTGAAAACATAAAAAGGTATAAATTTTTAAAATTTGTAAAAATTAGATATATTATATTGAATAATTAGTGGCTAAAGTTACATTATCTTCCTCTAAAAAATATTAGTATTTGTTTCTGTCATATCATAGGGATACTAGTCCCAGGTGTCGTTACTGAAGTTTGAGGGAATAAGGTGATTTGAAGACCTCAAGAAGTCAGGTTATTTCTAATTTACTCCTTACTCCTAGGGCCTTGCACTTCACATTACCAATCCAAAGGTGGTGACTTTACCAGGATCCTCATGGAAGTTTCTAAACTTCAAATCTGCGTCTGCCTAGTTTCTGAGTCTTGCAGCTACTTATTTCCAATTGGCAGACATTCCTAAAGTACAGCTGTCCTAACTGCTAGCTTTGTCTCCTTTAGTTACCTTTTGCTTCTTATGATGGTTAATTTCATGTGTAAACTTGACTGAGCCATGAGGCACCCAGACATTTGGTCAAATATTATTTTGGATGTGTCCAAGAGGGTGTTTTGAGATGAGATTAACATTTGAATTGGTAGATTGAATAAAGCAATTTGCTTTTCCTAATGTGGGAGGGTCTCACTGAATCAGTTGAGGGCCTGAATATGAAAAGGCTGACCCCCCACCACTGGCAATAAGGGAAACTCTTACTGCCTGACTGCCTTTGAACTAAAACATTGTATTTTTTTTCCCTACCTTCTGACATGAACTGAAATATCTGGATTTCCAGCCTGCTGGCATTCAGACTGGAACTATACCATCAGTGCTCCTAGTTTTCAGGCCTTCAGACTTAGACTGGAACCACGCTATCAATGATATGGTTTGTCTCTGTGTCCCACCCAAATCTCATCTCGAATTGTAATCCCCATGTGTCAGGGAAGGGACCAGATAGGAAATGATTGGATTATGGGGTGGTTTTCCCCATGCTGTTCTCATGATAGCGAGTGAGTTCTCACAAGATCTGATGGTTTTATTAGTGGTAGTTTTTCTTGCATTCCCAAACACTCTCTCTTTCATCTGCTGCCATGTAAGATGTGCCTGCTTCCCCTTCCTCCATGATTGTAAGTTTTCTGATGCTTCCCCAGCCATGTGGAACGGTGAGTCAATTAAACCTCTCTCCTTTCGAAATTACCCAGTCTTGGGAAGTTCTTTATAACAGTGTAAAAATGGACTAATACAACCAGCTCCCTAGGGTCTTCATCCTGTTGACTGAAGGATCTGGGACTTGTCAGCCTCCATAATAGTATAAGCTAACTTCTTAAATACATGTCTGTATTTATGTCTCCTATTGCTTCTGTTTCTCTGAAGAGCCAGGACTCACAAGCTTCCAGTTTGTGGCCTTTTAATTGATTATTGTTTTGCTAGCTCTCAGATAGTTTGAAAAAGATGATTTTAATAATTTGTCCAGTTTTTAAAGTTGCTATTTCTCTTGGGTGTTTCATCTCAACTACTAGGCCATCTTACCAGAGATAGAAGTTTTATTTCACTCTATTTTTTTTTTTCTTAGACATCTGAGTCTCAGTTCTTCAAACTTTTCCTCCTGTAAAAGATTTTACCTCCTAGAAGTAATTTTTAAGATACACTGTGGGAAATGTGAGAGACTAAATGTAGGAGACACTCTTGGTTTTCTACGCAAAAAATATATCCCTTTTCTCGCCAATAAGACCTCAATTTTATTATTGCAGCAATGTACTCACCCCAAGGGGATGAGATCTTGATTAACGTAAGTCAAATAGAACAATCCTATTTCCTCTCACAGATAACCTAGATGTAGTCAACAGGATACATGAAGAAGTCTTCTGGGAAAATGAAATTATCCCTCCTTCTTTACTACTACCATCAAAATACACAGCCATGTAAGCTTATACCCTTTATGCTCCAATCCACTTTCTTCCTTTTTGAGATACTGTTTTGTGAGGTTGGGGTACAAGAGTTGCTGAAGCTATCTTGTAATAATGAGGTGAGAAATCAACAACACATGAATGTCAATGGAGCAGAAAAGCCACTTAAACCAAGGTTCTTGTTGATATTGTGAATCTGCTGTACCAACCCTTAAATCCCCCTAACCCTAGAGTTCTTGATTTTTAAGATAATGAATCCTTATTACTGTCACTTTTAATCAGAAATTCTGTTCCTTGCAGCAAAACATATTGCAATGGATAACAGTAAACTTCAAATTTCAACCTGAATGTTTCTAAGGTACACATATTACCTCTCCGTCTGGGCCAATCACCCACATTCTGTGCAGATGTCCTATGGCAGAGCTGTGAAGGTTTCTATTCTCAAGAAACAAGTCTATCTTTGTTCCTTCAGCACTTACTGAACTTTCCTTTCTCTTCTGTCCATTCTATCTCTGTCTTCAATTCTAAAACTGTCAGCTTAGTTCTCTCCTGGGTTGAGTACCATTATACTTCTGTCAAACTCTGGGCCAATGTCTCCCTTGTATGTCAAGGGTGGTTTTACTCCCCCCACTCCAGATGAATACACTGTCCCTCTTCAAATATTTCAGAGGCATCCAATCTTTTGACTGAAACAGAGCTTCACTGTAGTAACTAGCCACACTGACCTCCCTTAACCTTGAAACCTGAGAGAGGAAAGGATTCTGCATGTAGGAACAATTTCCACTGTTATTCCTGCTGCTCGTATGTGAGGAATACTGAAGATATGTATAAAAATGCTTAAGATTGCATAACAGAGTGAAATTAGGTGTATGTTCACTCTTTTGTTTACATATATGAGGCAGGGCTTTGCTTTTGCTTAAAAAAAGACAGTAAAGCTGCCTTTTATTCTGAGTTTTTTCAGCTAGTGGGGTATGAGAGCTGGTGCTGAAGGGAGCACAGCTGTAGGGTTGTGATTCTTTCACTTTCAGAGTGAGAAACCTTCATTCCCTGAATGAGCTTTGTACACTGATTTTTAAACAGTGCATGAGGACTCTGCAGTTGACCCTGTGAAGAAGCCTGGGGGAGAATTCAAGATGTGGACAGTGACTGCTGGCACCAGTCCAGATACAAGAGGGACAATTTACTTCAATATGTTTGGGGAATGTTCCTCAAATTATCTTGTTAAAAATCTGTCATTCTCCCTCTTGGGCTGACAGTTGATAAAGAGTTTAATGAATATGCATTTTGATAGACAGACAACCTCTTCTTCATTTGCTGGATTTGTCCTTCATCAGATGAAGTCTGGACAAAGGACCCTTGTCATCATTCTGTGTCTATTTGGCCAGAGAAGCAATCTGCATTAATGTTCCAGCTGACCCATTTACAGAGGCCATGGGCCAGACTCTGTAGATAGGAGAGGAGGATGCTGGCTATTAGCATTTAGAGTTTCCTGATACACACTTCTGGGCTGCAGGGCTGGCCTTAGGCAGCTTTGTTAAGTAGATAGCTTGTTATCCTCAACACATGTATGGAGTACCCAGTTAAAATTCTGAGACAGAACTCCTGATCTGTCCCTAAATCTGCTCTTCTCTCAGTGTTCTAATTTCACTTAGTGGCTACTTCAGTCTTCTAGTAGCTCAGGCTAAACACTTTACTATAGTCCTTGACTCCACTCTTTCTCTCCCACCCCACATCTAACCTACCAGAAAATTCTATTGTCTCTATGTTCAAATGTATTCAGAATGTGACTGCTATTACTGTGGTCTGAGCAATCGTGTCTGCCTTGATTAGTTTAAAGTCATCCTGAATTATCTTCCTGTATCCACCCTTGCCCTAGTTCAAACTATTCCCAGAGCAACAGATTTGCATTTAAAAATACAAGTCAGCACAGGTTGCTCCGTTGTTCAATCCTCCAGGTACCTCTCCAAGCTCATCTCTTACCATCCTCCTCGCTCGCTCTGCCTCAGCACTATAGACTTCTTACTGTTCCTCTAACCATCCCAAAGTTCTATCTTCCCAGGATATTTGCATGTGCTCTCTTTGCCTGGAATGCTCTTCTCATAGATATCGCCAGATATCACCACCCCCTTGATCTTTTCTTTTATGTCACCTTCCAGTTGATGCCTTTCCTGACCTGTTATCTAAAATTTACTTCCCTCAGTATCATCCTCCTTTTCTGCTTAATTTTTCCCCATAGCACTTGTCATCTTATAATGTTTTACTAATTTATTGTTTCTTGATGTGTTCTTCTAGTAGAATATATGGTCGATGAGGTGGTTTTGGTATAGACAGGAGACAGGGATATACTCGGTATAAGAGGATGGTTCCCTGGCAAAGGCCCCAACCGCAAGCCTGGAAACCTGTGGCCCTAAATGGGAACAGGCATTTCTGTTTTTGTGCCCAAAAGTTGCATTTTGGCCTGCCACACACCCCTATCCTGTACCCATATAAATACCAAACCCCAGGCTACATGAGTAGACAAACAGAAGAGCAGAAGAGCAGCAGAATGGCACGACAGAGAAGGAGAGAAGAGGCTGGGGATGGTTGGAGAGGAGACCGGCCACTGGATGGCAAAACTCCAGGGGAAGAGTATCTTCCCACTCCATCCCCTTTCCAGTTCCCCATCCATCCTGCTGAGAGCCACCTCCACCCCTCAATAAAACCCCCACATTCATCCTTCAAGTCTGCATGCAACCTGATTCTTCCTGGACTCCGGACAAGAACCCAGGTACCAAGAGGGCACTGAGCTGGTTAACACTTAAGCCGTCTGCGGATGGCAGAGCTAAAAGAGCACTGTAGCATGCCCACTGGGGCTTAGGGAGTCACAGGCACCCACCCCTAGACTCAACCTGGCTCTTGCACTTGCCCGTGTGCATGCTCCCCCTCCTGTAAGGGGTTTGAGCATGCATAGTGGAGTGGTGGAACAGACAAGCCACACCCCTGTTGCACTTCCTGCCAGTGGGGTCGGGGAACTCTCTAGTTTCAGTTTCATCTGTTTTATTCACTGAGTTATCATCTGCATCTACAATAGTGTGTGGCACATACATAAGATCTGTTCTGATGTTCTTAAGCAGGGGTCAATATACAATCTATGGGCCAGCCTCCTGTTTTTGTAACTAAAGGTGTATTGGAATATAGTCACACTCATTACTTTACAATTGTTTATGGCTTCCTTTGAGATACAATGGCAGAAACTGTGTAGTCTACAGGCACAAAGTATTTGCCATTTGGCTCTTTAACAAAATGTTTGCCAAATCCTGTTCTTAAAGATTTTACAAGTAGTTAGGGCAAGAGGACTAGTAACTTTTGGAAAATAGTTTTCCACGGGTATCAAATTTCTGCATATCTCTTGAGCAGAGGCACTGATTGTTTTTTTTTTCAGATATATCTTTTTAAGGAAGTTTGTATGGCCAACAGCCTTGGAAGAGAAAGATAATATGTCCCTCCAAAGGAAAGGGCAAGGATGCTTACTGACCATTATAAAACCTTCGGGTTCCTTAGGCTCAGGATTTCTCTCATGTCGTGTAACTCACTGTGTGTGCAGGTCTCACATGACCCTGTGCATCATCTTACAGGAACTAGGGCTTTGGGAACCAGTATAAGAAAATGCTGATGTTCTGGTTACTGCTTTTGTGGTGATGGAATAGAATACTTTGTCTCTAACCTGTGAATCTCTTGCCTTTTGCCAATATTTGTGAAACTGTGGCAGGCTAACTTCCTGGCTTACAAGCTGGGTAAAATCTTGGACTCTTCACCATTCTTGACAGTGCCTAAAAAATATAGGGAAAATGCAAACTGGTGGATATTCAACCCTCAGGTTTGACTGGGGAGGAAAGACTTGATAAAGAGGGTTTTATAGGAGACAAAGGAATGCAGAAGACAAAGCAAGTTAAAAGAAAGCAGGCAAATTGATAGAACATGCTCCCTGAGGATATAGGAAGAAAGAGGCCCAAGAATATATGTAGGGGAATAGCTGTAGTTACAAAACAGGGCCATTTATTCCACCCTCAATGGAGGCTTGAAGAGAAAAAGATGAGTGAGGCTGGGCATGGCGGCTCCCCCGTGTAATCCCAGCACTTTGGGAGGCCGAGGTGGGTGGGTCACCAGAGGTCGGGAGTTCAAGACCAGCCTCACCAACATAGAGAAACCCTGCCTCTACTAAAAATACAAAATTATCTGGGCGTGGTGGCACATGCCTGTAATCCCAGCTATTCGGGAGGCTGAGGCAGGAGAATCACCTGAACCCAGGAGGCAGAGGTTGCGGTGAGCCAAGATCTCACCAGTGCATGGTGGCCTGGGCAACAAGAGTGAAACTCCATCTTTAAAAAAAAAAAAAAAATGAATGGGTGGACCAGATACTAAAGGGAAGATTAAGACTTAAGTAAGCAGGCAGGAAAAGAGGATATTTCAGGGAAAGAACTAAGAAAGATGGAGACAGGGATGATTCCAAGTTATTTGGGGCTTTGAATGACACACTAAAACGTGTGAAGTTTATTTTATAGGTGACATAGAATTGCCAGAGGCTTGAAAATAGAATACAAAGCAAAATGGTATTTTAGAAAGATTAGTCTAGCGAATGTGCGAGATGGTTTGAGGTGAGCAGAGTCTAGAATGGAGAGATTAGGTAGGAGACATTTTAAAAATATATAGTATATAGCCAAGTATTTTTGGCAGGTTAAAATCATAAAGAATACAAAATAAACACACGAAAAACTGTGTATCCACAACCCACCTGAAGAAATAAAACATTATAAGTACAATTGAAATATTCTGTGTACCCCTCTCTAGGCATAGTGTCCTTCTTTTTCCCCACTGCTTGTCCCCTGCTGAGTAACTATTATCACTATTGTGGTATTTATGAATTACACACTTTTCAAAAATACTTTTACAGTCTGGATGCAGTGGCTCCTGCCTGTAATCTGAGCACTTTGGAAGACTGAGACAGGAGGACTGCTTGAGCCCAAAAGTTTGAGACCAGCCTGGGCAACATAGTGAGACCTCCTCTCTACAAAAAATACAAAACGTAGCCAGGTATGGTGGCATGTACCTGTAGTCCTAGCTACTTGGGAGGCTGAGATGGGAGGATCACCTGAGCCTGGGGAGGTGGAGGCTGCAGTGAGCTGTGATCATGCCATTGTACTCTAGCTTGAGTAACAGAGTGAGATCGTATCTCAAAAAATAAATAAATAAATAAAAACTTTTTACTAAATTGTTTTACTAAACAATGATATTATCGTTTGCATGTTTAAAAATATTTGTCAAAAGAATATTGTGTTAAATATAGTAATATTGCTGGGGTTTTTTGGCAAGGTTTTTCTTTTATTATTATACTTCAAGTTCTAGGGTACATGTGCACAACCTTCAGGTTTGTTACATATGTATACGTGTGCCGTGTCATCTTGCTGTACCAATCAACTCTTCATTTATATTAGGTATTTCTCCTAATGCTATGCTTCCCCCAGTTCCTGACCTTGAACCAGGTCCTGGTGTATGACGTTCCCCACTCTGTGGGCAAGTGTTCTCATTGTGCTATTCCCACCTATGAGTGAGGACATGCGGTGTTAGGTTTTCTGTCCTTGTGATAGTTTGCTGAGAATGATGGTTTCCGGTTTCATCCATGTCCCTGCAAAGGACATAAACTCATCCTTTTTTATGGCTGCATAGTATTCTGTGGTGTTTACGTGCCACATTTTCTTTATCCAGTATATCATTGATGGACATTTGGGTTGGTTCCAAGTCTTTGCTATTGTGAATAGTGCTGCAATAATAATATGTGTGCATGTGTCCTCATAGTAGCATGATTTATAATCATTTGGGTATATACCCAGTAATGGGATCGCTGGGTCAAATGGTATTTCTACTTCTAGATGCTTAAGGAATCACCACACTGTCTTCTGCAATGATTGAATTAACTTACACTCCCACCAACAGTGTAAAAGCATTCCTATTTCTGCACATCCTCTCTAGCATTTTCTGTTTCCTGACTTTTTAATAATCGCCATCCTAACTGCTATGAGATAGTATCTCACTGTGGTTTTGATTTGCATTTCTCTGATGACCAGTGATGATGAACATTTTTTCATATGTCTGTTGGCTGCATAAATGTCTTCTTTTGCAAACTGTCTGTTCATATCCTTTCCCCACTTTTTGATGGGGTTGTTCGTTTTTTTCTTGTAAACGTGTTTAAGTTATTCGTAGATTCTGGATATTACCCCTTTTTTCTTGTAAATTTGTTTAAGTTCTTTGTAGATTCTGGATATTAGTCAGATGGGTAGACTGCAAAAATTTTCTCCCATTCTGTAGATTGCCTGTTCACTCTGATGGTAGTTTCTATTGCCTTGCAGAAGCTCTTTAGTTTAATTAGATCCCATTTGTCTATTTTGGCTTTTGTTGCCATTGATTTTGGTGTTTTAGTCATGAAGCCCTTGCCCATGCCTATGTCCTGAATGGTATTACCTAGGTTATCTTCTAGGGTTTTTATAGTTTTTGGTCCAACATTTATGTCTTTAATCCATCTTGAATTAATTTTTGTGTAAGGTGTAAGGAAGGGATCCAGTTTCAGCTTTCTACATATGGCTAGCCAGTTTTCCCAACACCATTTAGCAAATAGGGAACACCATTTAGCAACACCATTTAGCAACACCATTTAGCAAACAGGGAATCCTTTCCTCATTTCTTGTTTTTGTCAGGTTTGTCAAAGATCAGATTGTTGCAGATGTGTGGTATTATTTCTGAGGCCTCTGTTCTGTTCCATTGGTCTATATCTCTGTTATGGTACCAGTACCATGCTGTTTTGGTTACTGTAGGCTTGTAATATAGCTTGTAATATAGTCAGGTGGCATGATGCCTCCAGCTTTGTTCTTTTGGCTTAGGACTGTCTTGGCTATGTGAGCTCTTTTTTGGTTCCACATGAACTTTGAATTAATTTTTTCCAATTCTGTGAAGAAAGTCATTGGTAGCTTGATGGGGATGGCATTAAATCTATAAATTACCTTGGACAATATGGCCATTTTCACAATATTGATTCTTCCTATCCATGAGCATGGAATGTTCTTCCATTTGTTTGTGTCCTCTTTTATTTCATTGAGCAGTGGTTTGTAGTTCTCCTTGAAGAGGTCCTTCACATCCCTTGTAAGTTGAATTCCTAAGTATTTATTCTCTTGGTAGCTATTGTGAATGGGAGTTCCCTCATGGTTTGACTCTCTGTCTGTTATTTGTGTATAGGAATGCTTGTGATTTTTGCACATTGATTTTGTATCCTGAGACTTTGCTGAAGTTGCTAATCAGCTTAAGGAGATTTTGGGCTGAGACGATGGGGTTTTCTAAATAGACAATCCTGTCATCTGTAAACAGGGACAATTTGACTTCCTTTTTTTCTAATTGAATACCCTTTATTTCCTTCTCTTGCCTGATTTCCCTGGCCAGAACTTCCGACACTATGTGGAATAGGAGTAGTGAGAGAGGGCATCCTTGTCTTGTGTCAGTTTTTAAAGGAAATGCTTCCAGTTTTTGCCCATTCAGTATAATTTTGGCTGTGGATTTGTCATAAAGAACTCTTATTATTTTGAGATACATTTCATCAATACCTAGTTTATTGTGAGTTTTTAGCATGAAGGGGTGTTGAATTTTGTTGAAATTTGCCTTTTCTGCACCTATTGAGATAATCATGTGGTTTTGTAGTTGGTTCTGTTTATGTGATAGACTATGTTTATTTATTTGTGTATGTTGGACCAGCCTAGCATCCCAGGGATGAAGCTAACTTGATTGTGGTGAATAACCTTTTTGATGTGCTGCTGGATTCGGTTTGCCAGTATTTTACTGAAGATTTTTGCATCAATGTTCATCAGGGGTATGGGTCCAGAATTCTCTTTTTTTGTTATGTCTCTGCCAGGCTTTGGTATCGGGATGATGTTGGCCTCATAAAACGAATTAGGGAGGATTCCCTCTTTTTCTATCTATTGGAATAGTTTCAGAAGGAATGGTACCAGCTCCTCTTTGTACCTCTGGTAGAGTTCGGCTGTGAATCCATCTGGGCCTGGACTTTTTTTGGTAGGTAGGCTATTAGTTATTGCCTCAATTTCAGAGCCTGTTATTGGTATAATCAGAGATTCAACTACTTCCTGGTTTAGTCTTGGGAGGGTGTATGTGTCCAGGAATTTATCCATTTCTTCTAGATTTTCTAGTTTATTTGCATAGAGGTGTTTATAGTATTGTCTGATGGTAGTTTGTGTTTATGTGGGATCAGTGGTGATATCCCCTTTATCATTTTTTATTGTGTCTCTTTGATTCTTCTTTCTTTTCTTCTTTATTAGTCTTGCTAGCAGTCTATCAATTTGTCGATCTTTACAAAAAACTAGCTCCTGGATTCATTGGTTTTTTGAAAGGATTTTTGTGTCTCTATCTCCTTTAGTTTGGCTCCCATCTTAGTTATTTCTTGCCTTCTGCTAGCTTTTGGATTTGTTTGCTCTTGCTTCTCTAGTTCCTTTAATTGGGATGTTAGGGTGTCGATTTTAGATCTTTCCTGCTTTCTCTTGTGAGCAGTTAGTGCTATAAATTTACCTCTACACACTGCTTTAAATGTGTCCCAGAGATTCTGATATGTTGTGTCTTTGTTCTCATTGGTTTCAAAGGACATCTTTATTTCTGCCTTCATGTCTTTATTTACCCAGTAGTCATTCAGGAGCAGGTTGTTCAGTTTCCATGTAGTTGCGCAGTTTTGAGTGACTTTATGAGTCCTGAGTTCGAATTTGATTGCACTGTGATCTGAGAGACAGTTTGTTGTGATTTCTCTTGTTTTACATTTGCTGAGGAGTGCTTTACTTCCAATTACATTGTCAATTTTAGAATAAGTGCAATGTGGTGCTGAGAAGAATATATATTCTGATGATTTGGGGTGGAGAGTTCTGTAGATATCTATTAGGTCTGCTTGGTGCAGAGTTGAGTTCAAGTCCTGGATATCCTTGTTAACCTTCTGTCTCGTTGATCTGTCTAATATTTACAGTGGGGTGTTGAAGTCTCCCATTATTATTGTATGGGAGTCTAAGTCTCTTCGTAAGTCTCTAAGGACTTGCTTTATGAATCTGGGTGCTCCTGTATTGGGTGCATATATATTTAGAATAGTTAGTTTTTCTTTTTTCAGTGATCCCTTTACCATTATGTAATGCCCTTCTTTGTCTTTTTTGATCTTGGTTGTTTTAAAGTGTGCTTTATCAGAGACTAGGATTGCAACCCCTACTTTTTTTTCCTTTCCATTTGCTTGGTAAATATTCCTCCATCACTATTTAGAATAGTTAGTTTTTCTTTTTTAATTGATCCCTTTACCATTATGTAATGCCCTTCTTTGTCTTTTTTGATCTTGGTTGTTTTAAAGTGTGTTTTATCAGAGACTAAGATTGCAACCCCTACTTTTTTTTTCCTTTCCATTTGCTTGGTAAATATTCCTCCATCACTTATTTTGAGACTATGTGTGTCTCTGCACATGAGATCGGTTTCCTGAATACAGCACACTGATGGGTCTTGACTCTATCCAATCTGTCAGTCTGTGTCTTTTAATTGGGGCATTTAGCCCATTTGCATTTAAAGTTAATATTGTTATGTGTGAATTTGATCCTGTCATTATGATGTTAGCTGATTATTTTGCCCATTAATTGATGCAGTTTCTTCATAGCAATTGGCATTTGCAATTTGGCATGTTTTTGCAGTGGCTGGTACTGCTTGTTCCTTTCCATGTTTAGTGCTTCCTTCAGGAGCTCTTGTAAGGCAGGCTTGGTGATGAGACAATCTCTCAGCTTTTGCTTGTCTGTAAAGGATTTTATTTCTCCTTCACTTACAAAGCTTAGTTTGGCTGGATATGAGATTCTGCGTTGAAAATTATTTTCTTTAAGAATGTTGAATATTGGCCCCCACTCTCTTCTGGCTTGTGGGGTTTCTGCCAAGAGATCTGCTGTTAGTCTGATGGGCTTCCCTTTGTGGGTAGCCTGACCTTTCTCTCTGGCTGCCCTTAACATTTTTTCCTTCATTTCAACCTTGATGAATCTGACAATTTTGTGTCTTGGGGTAGCTCTTCTCAAGAAGTATCTTTGTGGTGTTCTCTGTATTTCCTGAATTTGAATGTTGGCATCCCTTGCTAGGTTGGGGAAGTTCTCCTGTATAATATCCTGAAGAGTGTTTTCCAACTTGGTTCCCTTCTCCCCGTCACTTTCAGGTACACCAATCAAACGTAGATTTGGCTTTCTCACATGGTTCCATATTTCTTGGAGGCTTTGTTCATTTCTTTTTACTCTTTTTTCTCTAAACTTGTCTTCTTACTTTATTTCATTAATATGGTCTTCGATCATTGATACCCTTCTTCCACTTGATCGAATCGGATATTGAAACTTGTGCATGCATCACAAAGTTCTCGTGCCATGGTTTTCAGCTCCATCAGGCCATTTAAGGTCTTCTCTACACTGTTTATTCTAGCTAGCCATTCATCTAACCTTTTTTCAAGGGTTTTAGCTTCTTTGCAATAGGTTAGAACATGCTCCTTTAGCTTGAAGAAGTTTGTTATTATCGACCTTCTGAAGCCTACTTCTGTCAACTCATCAAAGTCATTCTCTATTCAGCTTTGTTCCATTGCTGGTGAGGAGCTGCAATTCTTTGGAGGAGATGAGGTGCTCTGGCTTTTAGAATTTTCAGCTTTTCTGCTCTGGTTTCTCCCCATCTTTGTGGTTTTATCTACCTTTGGTCTTTGATGTTGGTGACCTACAGATGGGGTTTTGGTGTGGATGTCCTCTTTGTTGATGTTGATGCTATTCCTTTATGTTTGTTGGTTTTCCTTCTAACAGTCAGGACCCTCAGCTGCAGGTCTGTTGGAGTTTGCTGGAGGTCCACTCCAGACCCCGTTTGCCTGGGTATCACCAGTGGAGGCTGCATAACAGCAAATATTGCAGAACAGGAAATATTGCTGCCTGGTCTTCCCTCTGGAAGCTTCATCCCAGAGGGGCAGCCGCCTATATGAGGTGTCTGTTGGTCCCCTCTGGGAGGTGTCTCCCAGTTAGGCTACTTGAGGATCAGGGACCAACTTGAGGAGGCAGTCTCTCTGTTCTCAGAGCTCAAACACCATGCTGGGAGAACCACTGCTCTCTTTAGAGCTGTCAGGCAGGGACATTTAAGTCTGCAGAAGTTTCTGCTGCCTTTTGTTCAACTAGGCCCTGCCCACAGACGTGGAGTCTATAGAGGCAGTAGGTCTTGCTGAGCTGCAGTGGGCTCTGCCCAGTTCAAGCTTCCTGGCCACTTTGTTTACCTACTCAAGCCTCAGCAGTGGTGGATGCCTCTCCTCTTGCCAGGTTGCGGCCTTGCAGGTCAATCTCAGACTGCTGTGCTAGCAGTGAGCAAGGCTCTGTGGGCATTGAACCCACAGAGCCAGGCATGGGAGAAAATCTTCTGGTCTGCAGTTGCTAAGACTGTGGGAAAAGTGCAGTATTTGGGCAGCAGTGTCCTGATTTTCCAGGTACAATCTGTCTTGGCTTCCGTTGGCTACGAAAGGGAAATCCTCCAACCCCTTGTGCTTCCCGGATGAGGCAACGCCCCGCCCTGCTTCGGCTGACCCTCTGTGGGCTGCACTCACTGTCCAACTAGTCCCAGTGAGATGAAGCAGGTACCTCAGTTGGAAATGCAGAAATCACTCATCTTCTGAGTCGATCACACTGGGAGCCGCAGACCAGAGCTGTTCCTATTCAGCCATCTTGTAACGGGATCAATGCCTATTCAGCCATCTTGTAATGGGATCAATGTTGCTGTTTTAACTTTTTTTTAAAAAATTGGGATGGAGCCTTGCTTTGTTGCCTAGGCTGGAGTGCAGTGGCACTGGTGTGAACTTAGCTCAGTACAACCTCCACCTCCCAGTTTCAAGTGATTCTCCTGCCTCAACCTCCCAAGTTGCTGGAATTACAGGTGCCTGCCATCATGTGCAGCTAATTTTTGTATTTTAAGTAGAGGTGGGATTTTGCTGTGTTGGTCAGGCTGGTCTCAAACTCCTGACCTCAGGTGATCTGCCCACCTTGGCCTCCCCAAATGCTGGAATTAAAGGCTTGAGCCACTGCATCTGGTCTTAGCTCATATTTCATTGTGAGAATCATCCATGTTAATATATAGATATTCAGTTTATTCATTTTTTAATGTTGTATACTATTTCACTCTATACATATACCAGAATTCATTATCAGTTATCTTGTTGATGCACATACACATGTTTTCCTGTTTTTGGCTCTTCCAATCAATGCTTAAGTGAAAATTCTTGTCTTTTTTTTTTTTTTATTTTTATTTTTGGCGTGTGTGTGAGAATTCTTAAGGGTATATACTTAGGAATGAAATTTTTGGGTTATAAGTTATCTAAATAGGAAGAATACTGGAATAATCTAGGTGATAAGTACCTGGGTCATCTAGTAGATCTAGATAACGGGGAAGAACAAAACATTAGTAAGAAATATTGGATAACACTTGAGGATTCACAAGATGCAGGGAGAGATAAAGAAGTAAGATTTAAGAGTGACACTGAGGTTATATGGCAAGGAATGGCTCAGGAAAATAATGCTACCTCAGACAGAAATGAGAATTTATTGTAGGGGCAAAAAGGTTCCTCACCCATCGCAAGGGTCATGCCTGATATTCCCATAACAAAAAACAGGCTAGCAAGTGAAAAGCATAACAAATTTATTTTACAAAGTTTTGTATGACATGGGAGCCTTCAGAAATGAAGACCCCAAAACCCAGGGAAAACTATGTTTTGTCTGATGAAAGCTATTATCTAGTGATAATAAAACTGGGGTGAACTTAGCAAAGCCTGTTTGTTTAGATTTCTTTTGGCCTTTCTGTGTGGCATTCCTTTTCCCTGGGTATGGGGTAGGATCTTTCTGGAATGAAGGTCTTATGATCCACTTTCAGGGGAGATAGAGTGACCTCCAGGTTTTGTGGCTTTCTTTGGGGGAGTAGAATTGCAGTTTCTATGACCTGCCTTGGGAAAGAGGATTTCTGGTTTCTATGTTTCACTTTGGAGGAGAGGCCAGGAGACGGAAGGGCAGGAGAAGGGCAGAATGACCTTGCTTCTGAGACCCTCCAATCATCTTCAATTCATAGTGCTCAGTATGTTAAGGCAGCATACTTCAGGGTATTGTGTACTGAGCCCTGATATGATGGAAAAGTGCTTACCTGAGGAAATATATTTAAGGTCTGTCTGTGGGATGGTGATGAGAATTGCAATTTAGACAATTTAGATTTCCAGCAAATTATTTAATATTTTAAATGAAATCTTGAGAGAAAGAAATAGTATCAGAGATGTAAATTATATGTTGTTTTCATGGATATCATCATTGAGACAATTTAAAAGGATGGGCCCTAAATAACAGAAGGTTGGCAGAACAATAAAGGGTCAAGAGAGGAGTGCCAGCAGAGTTCTGGGGCAGACAACATTATTGCCCACTATTATTCAAATCGGTTTCCTCCTAGGAGAGTCCTCACCCATTGCCATGTGACTTCATGGGCCGCCTGTGGGAGGAGTATGCTTCCCACCCTCATAGATTTTGGGTTTGGACGCAAGATATAATTTGGCTAATTAAAGGCAGGAGAGCAAAGGTGAGAAATGAAATATCTAAACAGAAATGTGGGAGCTGCTTCTTTAGCTTAGATCCCAGAGAAAAAGACACAAGGGCAGGACCCCAGCTTTCAGCAGAGCTACAACCAACCTGCAGTCTAGTCAAGCAAATTTTCAAGGAGTTAAGAATTGAGTGGTTAAAGTTAACGTTGATTATGGCCTAGTTGCTGAATATTTCTAGTGGTAAAACAAAGAAGTGAGAAGTGTGGTAAAAACCTCCAAAGCTCACCTATATCCAATTCTCTTCTTTTTCCCCAGAGGAAATCCTTGACCATGGAGGTGCTTTTGTCTGTAAAATTTCTGCAAATGTAACAGGTATCAGTGTTGGGCAGAGCTTGTGTGCAAATCTCCATCCTTCTATTTCCCTCTTGTGTTAGCCATGGAGGATGTATGCATTAGATGTACAATTATAGTTTGGTTGTATAAAGAATATAAAGGGTACAATTATACATCTAATGCATACATCCTCCCCTAGCCATGGAGGATGTATGCATTAGATGGGATTTTGAGTTGCCACATAGAGATATTTGCTCTGGAGAGTCACCTGCCCTGTGGTACACCTAATATGAGCACTAAATGAAGCCTTGTTGTTTCCTCTGAGATGGTGATGTTATTGCAGCAAAGCCTAGCATATCTTGACCAGATGGCATATTATGTTGAAGCATCAACATGATTCAATGAAACTAAGATTGTTTGAGAATAAAAATGAAAGCCCCTAAAGAAAAGGAAGAGATGTCAGAAGGAGTAAACAAATGAAGTAAGATAGCAGAAGAAAGGAGAGGGGATAGAAAAGTAGACTAATAGGAAAGATGAAAGTCATCTCTTCCTCAAGGTTATGAGTGAATTCTCATGGTATAGGGCAATCTATTTATTTTGGTGAGGCTTGTGAATTTTCCTAAAGAGTTGAGTTAAGAAGATGAAAATTTTACCAAAAGGAACAGTTTTCCTTAAAAATAACAAGATTCATAGGCCTCAAGGACAATTGGATCCATGGCCTGTGATGTTGTCAGGGCCCTGTCTCTACCTCTGTGTCACTTCTCGGCTTTTCTCACACATTGAGTTCATTTTTCCTTAATACAGACAAGGTTTTTTTCCCCCATATAACAGGAAACATGGCTACTTGCAGCCCTGAACTCAATGCCCAGCAATTCTGCCATCAGAGAGGAAAAATATGATTTCCGCTCCTTTAATCCAGAAATGTCCTGAAGCAGAAATCTGCATGGTTATGCATCTATCCCAGGCCAATCTCAGCTGTCAGACAGTTGGACAACGTAGGGAAAAAATTTCTTACCTATTGCAGAAGCTGTGATGCTCATGGCTAAGACTGGTGTAATAAAAGATAGATTAATAAGAGAAGAGCATACACATTTATTTGTTGTACATTACATGGGAAACTTCAGAAAAGAAGACCCAAAGAAACAGAGAAAACTGTTAATTTTTATTAGAGGACAAAAGCATTAGCTCTAGTGGTAATAAATTGGCAGGGATATAGCAAGGCCTTTCCAGTTTCTTCTTGGTGTCTCTGTGTCTTCAGAGATAAGGACCTTACTTTCCTTCAGGTACAGGGTGGGCACCTGTCACAAGAGGGTGTTCAGGGGAGAAAGGAGGGAGAAAGTCAGAAAGTGACCTTTCTGGGTTTTATGGCCTGTTTCAGGAAAGAAGGATGAGAGGACATTGAGAGTGGCCTTTCTGCTTCTGCTGTTTTCTCACTATCCAGGGTGCCATATTTTTGGGTAGAATTTTGTGCACCTCATCATTAATATTATTGGCTCAGCTTGGTTCACATGCTCACTTTAATGCTGAAGAGAATAAAATCTATTGCCAGAAGAGATGGTATAGGTCCTGGGCAGGGAAATACAATGATTGCTACAGGAATATTAAAGTAATCAGTGTAGTAGAGTTCTCTACATTTTGCAATACAGCTTGATTGCTGAATGGATGGTCATCAATCAGACAGAAAGCCCCAAATTCTACATTTTGAAATATTTATTCAAATATCATATAATCAGAAACACTGACTTCAGTTAACGAAATGGCAGAAACTTATTGACCAACAATGACAGGAAATAACAGGGATAGTGGGGAAGAGTGGCCAGTCAAGTACTTAATAGCATAGCTATCTTCATGTCTTAGCTAGAATAATGTTATCTATATGATATAATGTCAGAAACACTTGGCAAGGCCTTGTTGCAAAGTTTGTCCTCAAACAGCATCTTTCTGAAGCCTTCATAAACTCTTTGAGGAAGTCACTGTAACCCTTTAAAATGACACAAATACTCTGAAGATGAGAGATAGAACATAACATCTGTTGAATATCTACTGGATACATTATCAGTGTTATTGCTGTTACTCCTGAGAGGTAAATAGTACATATGCTCATTTAGTAGATGAATCTGAAGACCAGAAGTTTCCTAACTTCCCCAAGTTTAAACAGAGTCCAAACCAAGTTTAGCTAATCCAAGATTGAAAGCCAGGTCTGTCTGCGTATAAAATTCTTTCCAGCCTGTTTCGAGTTACTGACATTTTATTATTAACTCATTCATCAGTGTTTTGTTGTTTGTTTTTTGTTTTTGTTTTTTTTTGAGACAGAGTTTCGCTCTTGTTGCCCAGGCTGGAGTGCAATGGTGTGATCTCAGCTCACTGCAACCTCTGCCCCCCGCGTTCATGCCATTCTCCTGCCTCAGCCTCCTGAGTAGCTGGGATTACAGGCATATACCACCACACCCAGCTACGTTTGTATTTTTAGCAGACAGGGTTTCTCTATGTTGGTCAGGCTGTTCTGGAACTCCTGACTTCAGGTGATCCGCCTGCCTTAACCTCCCAAAGTGCTGGGAGTACAGGTGTGAGCCACCGCACCTGGCCTCATCAGCTATTTTAAAAGATTATGCAAACTTCTTTTGGAATAACTTTGGTGAACAAATATCAGTCTTTCCCAAAGTCATTTGATTCCCCCGGCCTTGGATCAGCTGAGACGAAATGTAAATGTGGGATTTTAAATGATACGTGTTGCCAGGGAAAGGGATTCTAGGAAAAGGGGTGTAGATAAATTGTGCCTTACCATGCTAATGCTTGTGGCAGTTCTCAGTTAAGTGGTATCCAGGTGGGCTACTGATGCCAGCTGGGTTATTGTGAAGGAACAGTGGGGGTTAGAGAGAACCTGGGGCTACCTAAGGAAAAGTGAACCTCTGAGAAGCCAATTAAGAGGAGAGGACCTTTATCTAGTCTATTGGAGGAGGCATTTAGTGAAAGAACCAAGAGGAGAGCGAGCTCATCATAGAGAAGCTAAGAAACTCAGAGATTGGAGGCTGAGCTTAGTAGTGCCATTTCGGAGGCTGCATCTCCAGGACAGAGAAAAATCTATTCAAATTTTCTCGGGCAGCTTCTGGGAAGTACCAGCTAATGATGGAATTTGGGAACCTGGGAATAAATCTGAGATGGCACAGAAAGAAGAGATCTGGTGGCCCATAGAGGGGAGATTGATGATTTCTTTGGTTCAAAAGGGATCTAAAGGAAAGAGCCTGACTGAGCACAGAGTATAGTGTCCTTGAGTAGGAGCCTACTGCTGGGAAGCAAGTATCATGAAATAGAGAGCCTGGTTTGTGTTGAAATGAATGCCAAGATAAATTAGAAACATGACACGATCCACCTGAGGCATATAATCTCTATATGGTTAACACAGAGATCCTAACTCAATGCTGTAAACATAATTTATGCACCTGAGATGATTATACTTTTGAACACTGCTGGGAAGGACGGAAGCTGTGAATCTCATGGTTGTTGTCTTCAGAGGAGTAATCTGCACACCATGACTTCAATATTTCTGTGATCCAAAATGCCAACCGAGCCATGTTGAGGTAAACCTCTGTTGAGTTTGTTATATAACAAATAAATTTTGCAGGGAGGAAAGTAGACAGATATCTTTAGACTGTAGTTACTGCCCTGGGAGGGAATGCAGACTTCCCTGATATCCTACAGAGAGGGACCTTGGTCAATCCAGTGCAATAGGAGGGTATTGTTTTGCCTGGATAGAAGGATAAATGCAAAGGGAAAAACGAATTTAAAAAGAGGATTAAAGGACATAATATTCTCCAGGGTTTGACTTGGTAAGATGTTCCATAGGGTCAGCACAGGTCAGGTAGCTGTGAATATTTTCTTGGCCATGGCTATAAGATGACTCTTCAAATATTATAGTTCGTGTAAGGCCCATCAGAGTAAAACCATGACTATTAAAATGAGGGGAGAGAAAGGCATAAGTGAGGAAGGATTTAAAAGGAAAAACAGGTACAGCACGGCCCAGGGTCAGACTATTTCCTTAGAGCAGACAAAGAAACTTATGCAAAATTTATGATGGACTTAGATCTAGGACAGTGCATGCTTTGAAACTCCAATCTATTTAAATGATGATAAATGTCACAGCTGTCCTCCTTTATGGAATGATTTGCCCAGTAGAAGAGAAAGATTTCAAACTGTCTTTTCCAAAGAGGGGATAAAAATCACTTAAAATTGGTCATTCAGACTGTCTGATGAGTCTTTTGAGCTGCAGGAAGTTATATTCCTTTAAAGAGAACCTACAAATACATGATTATATAAGTATAAATTAATGGTCCGTTTAGTCCTGGTTTTGGTTATAATTAAAATAGGATATTCTCCTGTTATGCCAACCACAAAAGTTTAGGGGTAAACTCTGTAATTTGAATTTCAGTAACCCATCATTTAGTTGTCCCTTTGTTAGTTTAGTAAAATGACTTGGAACCCAGCAGTCATACCTTATTCTATTTCACATGGTATTGAAATTCACAACTTGTATAAAGAAATATATTGCTTCAATTGTCTGGACACTCTCAAGAATGAAGGCTCACATCCCTAGGATCTAGTGAGCAGCTAGATATTTCACTCTTCTACAAAGTTCAATATTGTATTTTTGCCCACTTGAGCTTCCTCCTTTAGACCGACTGTTGTTGGTGTGAAGGCAAAACAAAGAAGCATGTCTAAAAGAGACCTCAGGAAGTGTTGTTCCCTGTTCAACTGTGGCTATGTATGTATTGCTCCCAGGTGGATGTAACCAGAAGATTTAGTTCTTTAGATTACATATGCGTCATTCTAAGTGGTAAGAACAGACATGTTTTTACATAAAAAAACAAAGAACAAAATAGTATGCATTTTAATACTGGCATTTGTATGAAACTTTATATGTACACATATATTTATGAATGCACAGAAAGTCTCTGGAAACACATTCAAGGAACTGATAAAGAGCTGTGTTATTTGGGAGGCCAATTGGTGGCTAGAGGAAAAGGCAGGGATAGGGAGAAATTTACTTTTCACCATGAACACTTTTATAACCTTTCAAGGTTATGCCATGTGCATGTATTGTCTATCAAAATGATAACCAACCAAGAAGCAATGAGAAGAAAACAAAGTGGTGAGGTTGACCTTTCTAGGACATTGGGGTTCCTATAGTTGGCTGATACAGAATTTGATTATTGAAGCCTTTGAAGTGTTAATACTTCTTTCCTGCACTTTGGTGAGATTGGTGACCCATCATGTGCCTAGTTACTACTTTGTTCTCTTTATATCTGAGGGCCATTGGAAAAGGAGGGCATACTAAATTTTTCTTACAATACCCAAAGTCTGTAGATCAAGAGTTTTCTGTCAAACTACAAAGATGCTCACACCACAGAAGCCCTATTAGCATGTAGGCATAAGTACGGAGTATGATTGATGCATGCTATACAGTGGCAGGGAATTTAACTTTTCCTCAGTTGACAGGATTTGGGATAATCCTAGTGAAGGAAAGGGAAAAGGAGCTTAAAAACATCAAACAAGAGTACAGATCTGGCAGGGGGCAGGGGCTTGGAGAAACCTTAGAGTTATAGGGCTGTATTTTTTAGACATATTTTGGTTACAAGTGACAAAAATACTATTTTTGGTTACAAGTGACAAAAATACTATTTGAATTATTCTGGGCAAAAAGTGAACTTTATTAGGACACTGAAGGGCATCCCCACATTCTGAGAAAGTAGAGGTACATCAGGGCCTGAGGCACAATATTGTTGAGAATCTCTCTCAAATCCTGTCTCTTCTCTCAATTTCTCACTGCATTCCTACTTTATTCTTTCAGATCTGCTTCACTAACATGGCAGGGAACATGGCTCCACACAGAGGACTCATTTTTGCAGCTTCCCCACCAGAGACAGACACCTTTTTACCTGGGTTCTGAGTTGAAATATCCTAGGAGAGAACTCTGATCGGCCTGGCTTGGGTCACATGCCCGTCCTTGAATTGATCACGTGTGATCAGTTTTATGTGTACTCTCTTTAGTAACTTCCCCTGAAACCTTATATTTGATTTGATGTGGGGTAAGACTTCCAAAAACAAAACGAAATAAAACAAAAGAATGCTATTTCTGGAAAAAAGAATCTGAGCAACAGATTAACAATATAAAGGCAGCACAAGTAGCAAAGAGTTAATAAGCTGTAATTTCAGGGGCACTCCCTTATCGTCTCATAATTCCTTGGACTACCTCCGATAGTTAAGAATCTTAGTAATAACACTCCGAGAAAGGCAACTTCTTAAACTCACTTGAGTTTAAATGACTGATAGGCCATCTCTTTTCTGAGATCAGAACCTTTTGTGTGCAGAGGGAGAAAGAAACAGAATGCAGAAGGCAGACTTAGAGTGTCTGGAGGAAGTAGGAGGTAGGAATTCTATGCCACTGCCACTCCTTTGTCTTTTCTCGGTACCAATTTCTCCCTGTCAAGCTGTATCAATACTGTCAATAGGGCCATAGAGGTTGTATATCTCCATCACTCACATTATACCCTATAGAGTTCTAGAGTGTTTTATAACTTCATTGTGTTGAGTTGGCAAACTAAAGTCTATAGGCCAAATCTAGCCTGCTACCTGTTATTATAAATAATGTTTTATTGGAACATAGCCACACTCATTTTTTTTTAACCTGTTGTCTATGGCTACTTTCATGCTACAATGACAGATATTGGTAGTTATGACAGAAACCATATGGTTCACAAAACTTAAAACACTTATTATCTGGCCCTTTACAGGAAACATTTGCTAATCTGTGAGCCTATACTCAATAGAAGTTTTTCATTGATCTGGGAAACACAACCCTTCACAGTATTAGTAATTTTATTACAAATAAAATTATCTGCAAGTAAACAAAAGATGGCAATGATTCTGTTGGGGTCATGAACAATTAAAGATCACGGAAGGGTGCTGAGAGATTATGGAGCTCAGTTCTTGTCTTTACAAGAAGGGAAACTGAGGCCCAGGAAAACTAATGACCTTGTTCAAAGTCACACATCAAGTCCGATTTAAGTCTTGACTGATGTTCTTCCAGGACAATGTTTGAAACAGCCCCACATTCTCTTCTGTGTGTACTTTATCATTTTTAAAACCAATTTTCCTCCGTTTTCAAGTTTTTAACTTGCACAAGTCCTCCAGTCAGTAGTATTGGTGTGTTCACCTTGATTTTAAGCACTTCATTACTGTGACTGTACCACAGTATCCATAATACGCTCATATGAATTATTCTCAACTTACCCACTCTTTCTCTTCTTTTTCTTAATAACTCCATATGCCCTTTCCCTATGTGATGAGTTCTTTATGAATGGCAGTTTTGGATTGGCTGCTGGGTATTCCCTGTACTTTTTCTTTATTGAGCCATCCCCTACCAGATGTTCTCACATTCTTCTTTCATTCCAGAAAGTCACCTTGGTTGATGTTGATACCAGGATGCCTGGGCTTTTGAGGGATAAAGTTTAGAATACAGTAATTAAGCAACATTGTCCAGTGATTATGTCTTTTCTGCACCAGCAACCTTGATGTGGGCATTCACTGTCTCCTCCCTCATCTTGCCCAAACAAACACACAGCTGAAATACATGGGCTGAGTTTGCCCCCAGGTACCTGCAATTTAGAATATCAGAGATTCTATATAAATCAGAAAGGGAAAGGCTAGCAGTGGAGTATTTTGGCAGGGCAGTGTATCCTAGCACAGGAAAGGATGCAATGGTATGAGCAAGATATCTGTTCAAATGCAAGCAGAAGGCTTTCGGGGAGTCACGTTAGCTTACAACATGAAATAACACAAAAATAACAATAGATTAGAAGTCTGGAGACCTAGATTTTGTGTAATTAATTTGCTGTGTGACCTTAGATGAGCTGGTTAGTCTCTGTGGACTTAAGTTTCCTTATCTATAAAATGAGAAGGTTGAGCAAAAATAAATTCAATGCACCTTCTAGTTAGTGACTATATTTTCTCAGCCCCAAATTAGGACATATGCTCTGACAAGTGCAATTACACTTATGGGGACAATGAGACAGGAGATTTGAAATACGGATTATCCTAGAAAATGTGGAACATATGGCTGCTATATTTCCAGTTATAAAATTCTTTGAGATTTAAGGCCCTCTTATTGCTTTTGTGTATTTAAGAACTTTCTAAAATTTATGGGTTGTTAATGATGCTGGCCACAAATTCTATTAATTTTTATGTCTCATAGTTTCTCAGCCTTTACATTGTCACTATATTCTTTACATTCCAAAGCAAATTCCTCTATGCTCTATTCACTCATTCAAAAAAATACTTAAAATTCCTCTTATGTGCTCCGCTAGGATAGCCGGATACAGTTATCCCAGTTGTTCCACGCACTAGGTGCCCAGACCATAGGACGAGGAGAGGTAAAATGTGGTCCACACTCTGCCCACCAAGCCCAGGCCAAGTTCACCTTGAGGAAGTGGCATAACAACACCATATGCGCTAGTGGTCTTCCTATGTTAGGCACTAGACATGTAATAGGGCTACGAGATAAACACAAACTCTACCTTCTTAAAAATAATAGTTAAGTGGGAAAAATAGATACTAAATAAATAATTATAGAAAATTGGTAAGTACTTAGTACTGAGAGGGATGAACAAATTATTAAGAGAACACATGTGAAGGAACAGGTAATTCTTATTGGGCAGAAGGTGCAGGTGGGGAATGAAGAAAGGAAAAATGTTTCGGGGGGGTTATTATTTGGTATCTTCTTGGCTTATCACTTGATCCCAAGAAGAAGGAGAACTGGTATAGATTAATTATGTTCAGGTATATTTATTAGAACAGGTTTTCTAGAGGATGGAGCTTTGGTTTCCCGTATAAAAAAATTAAACCTGTAGTAAATTAAATAGCCCTATTTCTCTTCTTCCATAGGTCGTGGAGACAAGTCAGGGCCTGCAGCCTTCCTG
Source organism: Piliocolobus tephrosceles (assembly GCF_002776525.5). Lineage (NCBI taxonomy): Eukaryota > Metazoa > Chordata > Mammalia > Primates > Cercopithecidae > Piliocolobus > Piliocolobus tephrosceles. The sequence goes on along the minus strand of NC_045435.1, from coordinate 34,656,788 downwards.
CTTAAGAAAAGTGATCTTTCACCCTAACTCTTACTCTTCCTTTTCTCTTGGACTTTTAGAAAGGCATCTAGAAATTAGAATGCAGTCTCACCAAAAAGTTCGTTACTGTGTCCAGGGGAAATAATTGAGTTCAAGGCAGTCCTTCTCAAGTTAGCTAACACAGGGCTTCAGCTTGGGGTTCAAACTCAAAACCAAGTTATAAACTGTTCTTTTGCTTGGCCTTAACTTATGTAGTAATAGTTCCCTTAGCAACCATGCAAAGTAATAGATGACTAATAAGAGCAGAACTCTAGGGTTCAGGAACCTATCCTCAATATCATCCTGTTACTAATAGTTACATTTAAGCTGAATTTTAAAGGATGAGGGATGAGAAGGAGTTTGCCTGGCAAACAAGTTGTGGAAGGATATTATGTGTGAAGGGAACAATACGTGCAATTACTTGAATTAGTAAATATTACATATTTGGGAAACAGGAACAAAGAATGGGCTGAACAGCTAGATTGAGAACATGAAGAGCCACATTGCTCAACTAGAAAGTGTAGATTTTATCCTGTGGGCAATTGACAGAGCTAATGGAAGTTAGCAAGTGACAGAATGCCATCTTTAGATCTCTTACAGTGTGATGGGAAGATTGGAATACAGAAAAGACTAGAAACCAGTTAGAGGTAGAGGGTGTTGAACAAGGCAACAGAATGAGAGTAGTGAGAAGAACTCTGATTCAAGAGACAGGACGTTTTGGATGTGACCAAGAGGAAAAGGAGGCAACATGGATGTTAGGATGCTGCATGCTGATATCAACAATATTGGGTGTGAGGGGTAAATTTGGTTGGTGAAAGTGGGGGTTGGGGATGAGGGATAATGGTTACATAAAAGGATTTAGAAATACTTCTGTGGGAGGTTGATTTGATTATCTGAGGGAGAGCAGGGTGAGATTTGATGGACAATTGCTGTTTGATGTAAAAACAAAGAACCATTCTGCTTTGCCTCTCAGTTCAACTGTTCCCATCTATTCCTCTAATGAAAACTGTATAAGCATGCATTTGTAGTGGAGAATTACTGCTAGGTGGACAGGGTCAGGGACTAGCACTGCAGAGAATGTGTTATAATCAGACCAACAAAGCTCTGTTACTAGAGACAATTTGCTAGGATGTGCAAATAGTTTACTCATTTAGATACCTAGTAACAGAGCTTGACCCAAAGCAGGGAAAGAGGTGTTAGACTATCAAATTTAAAAACATAACAATAAGTGTATTGTTTCAGGCACTTGATGCACATTAATTTTATTTAATCCTTACAATAACACCATGAAGGGAATATTATTTTCCTTGTTTTATAGAGAAGGAAACTGGAACACAGAGATATAAAGTAACTTACCCAAGGACTATTATTACTATGTGGCAGAGTAATTACAAAACTAGGTCTCCCTGGTTCCTTGCTCTCTTCAGCATAAGATACCTCCTCTTTAGCCTACTTAAGAGTGAAGACAATTAGCAGCATCATTTGCATTTAAATAATATATTTGCTAAGCACAACTGATTCTTATCTATTTGTTAATGAATTGCTGGATTCTATAAAACCTTTGTGGCTTCCAGGGCCTTTTTCTCTTCACTCTTTCCCCAGTTAGTTTTTTCTTTCACAAAGTCTAGGACACGTTAAGGTGGTTTTAATTCTGGTGAAATCAATTTACCCACGGTAGGTATTTGTCAACTTTTCAGGCTCAACTCAAGATACACGTTTTGCTTTTTTGGCTGCTGAAATTTTAACATCAATATCCTATTATTTAGGGTCATGCTTCACCTCATTGGTGTATAGTTAATAGGTGCTTAATAAATACTTGCTGACTAAAAAGGAAGTAATGTGCTTTCAGCTCCTGGGCTTATACAATTTTGCCCCAAAATGTATTCAAATGATCTTCATCTTCTATACTTTCTCTCCACTATTGCTGCTATATTCACCAATATCCAGAACTGAGTATGAATAAAATCAATTATATTCATTTCTCTCCTAAACAGTCATCCTTTGTCATCCCCCTTGGTTACTGGTATCATCCAGTAACCAGGATAATGCCTAGCTAATCCATTTCATTTCCAATTCCTCCTCTTCTTCCTCAAGAGATTCTACCGTGGATATATTGCTTGAATCAAATCCCCTCTTTCCACTGCCATGATACTTATTAAAAGAAGTCTCTGTCGTCACTTGCTGAGTGATCGCAGTAGCTTCCTAGTTGGTCTTTCTTCATCCAATATATTCCCCCTTCAATAGATTTGGCACGGAGTTGGTTCTATCTTCCCCTGCTTAAAAATCTTGAATATTTGACTCCTATACATGATGTTCAAAGGCCTCCACAATATGGCACCTGCTGACCTTTCTAGTCTCACCTTGGTCACCTCCCTTCACAACCTGTTCAACAGCCACACTAGCCACTCTTCTGCTCCCTTAATGTCCCCATCACTTTCCTACCTCTGAACCCATGCTCATGCATGCAGAGCTTTCTCCCTAGCACAAGAGTCACAAGTGGGACATGCATGATTCTACTGCCCCACTTGGGTCCAAGGGTGAGACTGCTAATGAGTCACAGCATCACAGCACGGTACCCCAGCAGGCCTGGACTTAGCCTCAGACTCCTCAGACAACGGATCCCAATTCTCTCACAATGAACAGAAACTGGCATTAAGTTTATCTGGCCCTTGTAGGGCTTTTAGCTTTTACTAACCACCAAATCCAAATCATCTGTCAAGATCCAGGTGAAATGGCATCTCTGCCATGATACCATCCCTATATTCCTGCTTAAATTAATTATGTTCCCCTGGATCTTCTCTTGACCTTTACTATATGGATTTTATTTGTTTGTTTTTTTGTTGTGTTTTTTGATTTGCATAGTAATTATTTATGTATAAATTGATCCTCTATTAGAATCTATGTGTCCTGAGGGTGAGGTTGATGTCAGATTTACATTGGAGTGTTCTACAGCTCTAACTACAGTGTGTGGGATTAATGTTTGTCAAATGAAGCGGCTTCTCACACACTGTGCCTTTATTAAGGTCATACGCAAGAGTGCTTTATTATCTGTACTATAATTTACTCTCCTCCAGAGAAGGGATCAAGCCCGTTCATCTCTGAATCACCCACAGCCCTGAGAACTTAGTTGTTATTGGTAGTTCTGTGAATAGCTTTCCTTATTCTCTGTCAACAATCCTATTGTGTTCACTTAATATCCTTCAACTGGCAGATTTCTGTAAAATATTCTGTTTCTTGGGCTTATTACTTCCGATTGACCTTCTCTCCAAATTAGGGCAAACTATCAAGGATTTACTGAATTCAAAACCTTGAAAGTAGCACCTCAGCAAAAAGTCAGCAGAGAGGAAAGCAGCAGCATGGTAGGGATTGGAGAGAATGCAAAGGGGTGACTGTCTCAGAGGGGAGCGACATAAAAAGGAAAGAGAGAGATGAGGAAAGGGAAGGGCAAAGAGAAAGGCAACCCTGACAGGAGGCAAGGAGACAGAGAGAAGAAGGAGGTGGGGAATATCGAATGAGAGGGGCAGACAGGACAGGAGGAAACAAAACTGGAACTTGATAACATATGCCACTACTAAAAACAAATTTGGCTGCCCAAAATAAGAACTTCTATGAGGTTTAAAAAAATGTTGGTATAATTTTTTTTTCAAATATGAGGTTGATGAAATGGCAGTAAAAGCAATTTTATTATTTTAACCTACAATAGAATATGAGTGAGAAAACGGAGAGGTTTTAAAGAGAAATGAAAAGGAAAAGGTCACAAGAGAGGAGAAAGAGAGTAAATAGCAGGAGGGGCAAGGAGAGTGAATGAATATACTGGGAAATGAAGGAGAGAGCGAGGGAAGGGAGCTGCCTGCCGGCGAGAAGACAATAAATTAACATGTTTGTTTCAATACAGGGGCTCCTTTGTGAAGCTGAGAGCTCACATCTGCCTTTGATCAGCCACATGGCAGCCTGGGATCAGATCAGAAAGCAAATGAGATGATAAAGTGGATGAAACCACAGTGAGTTTCATATCCAGGAGGGAGTGAGGAAGTCAGAGAACAAGGGAAGTAGAGAGGGCTGCCTCATCAGGCCAAAAGCCTGCCCGAGTTATATGCCAAGGAGGGGAGGGCCTGGCAGTGGTCCCATTGCCCTCTGTGGCCTTCAGAAGTACAGCAAGGCAGTGGCACCCAGAGTGCAGAATGCTTCAGGAAGACTCTTGGGCTCGCATTTCCTGAAAGCAGACCTCGCTTTGCTGACGCAGCCCAGGCGCTGATGTTAGAGAATTCGCTTAGCTCCAGGGACTTTCTGAATTGGCATTTCTTTACCCCGAGACAGGCCAGAACAAAAGATGAAGTCGTTATGTCAAAGGGATTTTTTTTCTTTTCATATTTCCCTTCCCCTTTTTAGAGCACTTTTTTTTATTGCTGAATTGCCAAAAAGGCTGCTTAATATGTAAACATGACCGTATTCTACTCATGAGTTTCTTTGCAGATTTCTAGATTGTTTGGAACAAGAGCCCTATAATCATAAAGCAACTGTTGGGAAGATTTCTTAACTATATTTAGGGCACTAGAGAGTGGCAAAAGGATCCATAAACCTGGGTATAAATAAATTTAAAAAATAGATAACACGCGTTGAGAGCCTAGCATGGGCCATGCATTGGCTTACATTATCTTATTTAACTCCTGAGGAAACTGGGGCTCAGAGATGTGGAATAACCTGCTCAAGGATATAGGGCTAGGAAGGGGTAGAAGCAGGATTACAGTCTAGATTTTCCTACTGTCTGCCTGCATTTCTGAGTATGATTCTATGGGTGAATTTAAAAAAAAAAAATTCTAGAAAAGAGATATGTCTGAGGTAGGTGACAGTTTAAGGCACTTAAATCTGAGAAAACCCACTAGCTCAAATTATTCTTTCTTTTTTCCTTCCTTCCTTCCTTCCTTCCTTCCTTCCTTCCTTCCTTCCTTC
>NC_045435.1:34557981-34651810 GCF_002776525.5 Piliocolobus tephrosceles | reverse complement strand
TTCCTTCCTTCCTTCCTTCCTTCCTTCCTTCCTTCCTTCCTTCCTTCCTTCCTTCCTTCCTTCCTCCCTCCCTCCCTCCCTGCCTCTCTCTCTCTCTCTCTTTCTTTTTTTGAGACAGAGTTTTGCTCTGTCACCCAGGCTGGAGTGCAGTGGCACAATGTTGGCTCACTGCAACCTCTGCCTCCCTGGCTCAAGCGATTCTCCTGCCTCAGACTCCCGAGTAGCTGGGACTGCAGGTGCACACCACCATGCTCAGCTAATTTTTTATATTTTTAGTAGAGATGGAGTTTCACCATGTTGGCTAGGCTGGTTTCCAACTCCTGATCTCAGGAGATCCACCTGCCTTGGCCTCCCAAAGTGTTGAGATTACAGGTGTGAGACACTGCTCCCAGCCCTCAAAGTATTTCTTCTTTCAAGGAGGATGCTTGTTGTTTGAACCATCCCATTCCTTTTAATTGTATGCACAGTCTGGAGGTGAGGCTTACCATTTCATCTGATTTTAAAGTCAGTTGGGTGAAGAAAGTCAGGAGAGTTCAGTGTGCAGAGAGCCACATCTTGGGAAATAGAAGGAAGCTCCAACAGAAATCATAGACACTGTTCCTATCTCAATGATTGTTTAATTTAATGGGGGTATTTAAAGTGCACATGAATAAAAGACGTAAATGCACAGAGGAATCAAGATATAAGCACACTCAAATGAACATCAAAGAGAACTTCTCCTTCATGCACATTTCAAAGAGGTTAGAGTCTGGAGAGGAAGGCTGCGGAAAGGTACCTTTCCAAGCCTTTACCACACTGGGGGAGTGGACATGTGTGCACCTACACCTTGAGAGAGAGGAGAGAATAGAAAAACAACAAATCTAATTCAGAAAACAAACATAAGAAAAAAGGGGGGAAAGTGTTTATCAATCGTCTCAATGTAAGAGCCACAGATTATTCCTCTGGAGGTTAAGTGTTGCACCTGATTTTAGTTTTAAGATCTGAAAGTCACAAAGAGTCAGGAGGATGGAAGCCAGGCACAGAGTGTAGGGGCGCTCTGTAAGATTCCATGCCAAATGGTTCCAAGGACAGCTCAGAATATCATTCTGTGAGACATTAGTGATTAGTGTGTCCTACGCACGAGATAGGAGAGACTATCTTTAGAGGAAGGCAGTGAACTGGTAAAAGACAAACCCACCTATAGTCATAAAGCTTTATGATGGCGATGGAAAAGAACTCTGGCCAACCTCATGTGATGTCACTGTGCCATTCAATGACCAGAAATAAAGTGAAACAAGCCCAATGAAACACTAGAGCAGCCTCTGTTCTAAGTAACATTTACTGTATGAATTGTGAAAGGTAATAAAATGAAATAAACAATGGAAATTGGGACGGGTAGGTGATTGCAGAGAACTCTCTGGATGTGAATATGAAAAGGGTGTTAAAGGGAATCGGGAAAAGGAGTCTTGGAAGAAGGAAAATCCAGAGAAGCAATGATTATGGGAGAAGAAATAGCCAGGTTGCACTTCATAGACAGTATTGCTCCAAGTAGAAAACCATGATCAATGAGATTATTGATGAAAGGGACTTTAGCCCACCATTCTTGGAAACTCTAGCAGAACCAGAAACTCAGCAGTGAAGTTCCAAATGTAGTCATGGAGCAGGAATTGACTCCTGGTTCTTAGAGGAAAATCAGAGATACAGGACATGTGGAGTGAAGGGATGGGAGAATTTTAGGGTCAAAATGCAAATAAAGGCTCAATAAGTAACTAGGCTTGAACATTCTTTTGTAGAATGAATATCTAGTTTTCTCACTACTTTTTTTTTTTGTAATAAAAGACGAGAAATCGTGCTTAAAGAAAAAAGCCAGGGTCTCAAGATGTTATAAATCAAATTTAATACATCAACCCTTTAAAATTGCACATGAAGTGAAAGTGTTTTTTAAAATAAAAATGACAAACATTAGGCAAATATGTTGTTCTCATGCCAGTGAAGACATTTCTCTCCAACTTCCAGGGCAGACCAGTGTTGAGGGGTGTGAGTTCTGAAATTAGAAAACCAGAGCCTAAATTCAGATTGTTTTTCTAATTGACTGTTGATTAGAAAGCTACTTAACCACTTTAAATCTACATACCTTATCTGTAACATGTAGATAGTAAATATGAATCTCATTGTATTATTGTGATAATTATATAAAATAATTCATTTGCTAGCATTGTTTCAGCCCATAGTAAAATAATTAAAAGTATTAACTATTTTTATCATTATTCTAATCTGGTGTTGGCTCAACATGCAGCTCTTTTTAATTATTGTCTTGGATTCCATATTTAGATGTTTCATGGAAATATCTGAAGAAATGTTTTGTAAAGTTTGTCATATAATAATAAACATAAATTTGTGTTTGACAACTCCTCAAAGAGCAATTTATTTCAAAATGGGTTGCTAAATAAAAATATATACTTGAACACATTTACATTGTGTAATTCAGTGATCAACCATAGTTAAATGTGTAACAGCCCCATATTTTAACCTACTAGAAATCAAATATTAATGAAGACCAAACCCTCTACCCCATCTAGTTAGGCCATGTTCCATATTTAAAAACTGCATACCTGATAAACTTATACACTTTTCAGAATGACCTTGAAAACACGGAAGCTTGAACTGAATGTGCTTTTCAAAATAAATGGACTCAAATGCAGGTTTGGGCATCTGTGTCACTGTGCTTTAGGGATCAACACTCAGGCCGGTCAATTGATCCTCTACCATCTCTTATTTTTGATCCTTCTGCCATTATTTAAATCTGGCCAGAGCTCCTCTCCAGTTCTAAATCTTTACTCTCAGCAGCAAATTGCCCTTTCAGTACTTGGTCTATTATATTATTTGTGACTGCTTTGGGACTTTTAGGGATAAAGTTTTTAATCCTTGTAGCATCACATGTTTGTTTTTTCAGAGAGATTTATTTTTTGCTTAAGTTTGTGGGTTTCCTGCTGATGTCAGGTTGAGCATTCATACATATTCAGCACTTTGTCCCTATTCCAGTTGGTACCAAGAGTCCTGGGTGTTTGCACTTTCCATTATGATGGCTATTGTGATCAGGATCACTGACATTAGCACATTATGCACTGATGTTTCATGGTCATTCATTCAGAATCAGGCACAGGCTATCGCTGTGGGAAAGACTCAGACACATAGGCTATAGTCCCTGTTTTAAAAGATACTATAGCTTAACTGAAGAAATAGGACACGTAAATGTCAAAATTTAAGTAACAGCCCAAGATATTACAAGCATTTTGGGGCTGAGTTTGCAAGGCCCACATATGTGGAAAAACTTCTTTCAGGCTTATCATTAGCAGAGCTGATATGGGATAGTAGTGTCAACTATGTAAGCTACATAACTGAGGCAGGATCGAGTGACTATAGTTTCTCTTCTTCTGACTGAGAAACATAAAGCTAGTCCTTTGGTGTGTGCATAGTATATTTCTGAGAATATATTTAGAGATCTGATGAGCAGAAGTACTGCATATCTCATGGTTGATCTTTGGTTCTCAGAGGGTTGCAAAATATTATAAAATTGTTAATTTTACCTTGTCTTCTAGGCATAATTTTCATTGAAATATTTTCAGTATTTTGTACAAAAAAATCCCACACACTTTTCTTCTTTCGTTGGCTTTACTCTCCACTGATGACATTTAATCTAGTAAGCATCCAATTGAAACTAAAGAGACACTGCTTTCAACATATCTTATGATTTATGTATTTGTCTCAGTATTTTAATTAATTTTATGAGAATAAAGATTATGTGCATTTTTGAATAAAGATTCAATATGTATATTGAAAAAAGATTCAATATGTATATTTTCATATTTTCCATGCATTTTTGTAAATTGCACATTTTTAAACCCCTTTTCAGGTAACATCAGGAAGCATACTACGTAAGACAGATACAAAGGGGAGGTGCTGTATGGGTGAGTATGAGTTGGGGGTACCTGGAACTCTGGTGCTAGGACGCCTTCTCTGTTCTTCACCTTAATGATGACTCCCAAGAAACCTAGACCTTTGTGGAATGGAGTACAAGTATTAGAATATGTCATTGCAGTTGTTTCCAAACTTTATTGTGTAGACATAGACATGACACTGCCGAAACAGGACTGTTGGTAGATAAGCATAACTTCTATGTTGATGTTTTAAAATGCTTATTTCTCAACTAATTTAGAAAAGTCTGTAATTAATATACAAAGAGGATTAAAAGTCAATATAAAGTTTTAAAGTACATGTGGCCAACATAATTTTATTTTTTTCCTATTAGAAAGTATCATTAGAATAGTATAAATTTCAGTAAGCACTGATCTGATCATCTCCATTTGCATATTACCTTACAGAAGGCTGGATATGTTCTGAGAGAAACAGAAATGCCACGGTTAGGTATCATTGATTGTCATTGCTCTGATTTTAATTATTCTTTATTTCTATTTTCATTCTTTTTGTGAGTATATTTTTTAGACTCATACTGGAACTTCTATGATTCTCTTAATCTTGGTTCTTCTTGGACTTTGTATGTGCTGAATCATGCTTATGCTAAGAAAAAGGGGTGTAAAAATTTGCTATGTTTTGCAACAATATAGGCCTAAATGCTTATCACAATTTCTCTTGGTGTTCATCATGGAGAAGACAGTGTTACGTGTTACAAAACACATAACATAAAATTGACCATCTTAAAGTAAACAATTCAGTGACATTTTGTACATTCACAATGTTATCCAACCACCACAGCTATCTAGTGTCAAAACATTTTTATGACCCCCAAAAGAAATCTTGTATTCATGAAGCAGTTACTTCCCATATTCTTCTCCCTCTGGTCTCCAGTAACCACCAATCTGCTTTCTGTTTCTATGAATTTACCTATTCTAGATAATTCATATACATGACATTCTACAATGTGTGGTCTTTCATGATTGTTTTTTTATTTACTTCAAATATTTTTGAGGTTCATCCATGTTGTAGTATGTATCGCTATTTCATTTCTTCTAAATGAATAGTATTTGATTGTATGTATATGCCACAATTTGTTTATCTATTTGTCCACTGATGAACATTTGGGTTGTTTTCACTTTCTGGTCATTTTGAATAGTGCTGCTATGAATATGAGTATATATGTATTTGTTTGAGTATCAGTTTTCAATTCTTTTGAATATATACCTAGAAGTAGAATTGCTAGATCTATGCTAAATTTATGGTAATTTGAGAAACTGTCAAACTGTTTTCCATAGTGGCTGAAACATTTTTCATTCCCACCAGCAGTGTACATGGTTTCCATATTCTCCACATCCTTGCCAACATTTAATTTCCATTAAAAAATTTATAACTATCATAGAAGGTATAAAGTGATACTTTTGTATTATCAGCTCAGCTTCTTTTGTTTTTCCCCAAAGTATTCTATACTGTTTTTAAACACACTTGTATTGATGTTTCTTCAAAATATGTACCAAGTAAATATTGTCATGCCTGTGAGTGGCCATTCTACAAAATGGAGCTAGCTAGGAAGGGATCAGAGATAGAAGTCGATCTAAACATGAGTGGTTTGGATGATCCTAAATGTTTAGGCAGGCAACGAATCAAAGCAACCAATATAGTAGTGGGTGTGGTAGGTAGAATTCTAAGATGTCCTCTAAGATTCCTTTTCACTGTTGTATGTGCCTTGTACAATCACCTTCCCTTGAATGTGGATGGGAACTGTGAATGTGATAAGATAGTCATTCCTGTGATTATATTACCTTGTAAGACTACATAGAAATTATCTATATAGTCTTCTTACTAGAGATAGAGACATATTCTGACTAGAGAGTCTCCTACTGGCTTTGAAGAAGGAAGCTGCCATGTTGTGGGAGGTCCATATGGGTAGGACCTGAAGGTGACCTCTAGGAGCTGAGAGCAACTCCCATCAGATGGTCAGCAAGAAAGTGGGAACCACAGTCCTGCACCACAAGGGACTGAATTCTGCTAACAATCTGAATGAGCTTGGCAGAGATCCCAGAGCTTCAAATGAGAGCTGAATCTGGCTGATACCTTGATTTAAACCTTATGAGACTCTGAGCAGAGAACCTATTTAAGCCCACCCAAACTTCACCTATAGACATATTGGGTACTATTTTGAACTGTTAAGTTTGTGTTAATTTGTTATACAATAATGGAAAATTAATACAAGGAGCCATCTAAAATACTTAATTATTAGAATAATGTGGGCACTGGCCTCTCTCAACAGATGCTGGTCACAAGCAATGGTGACATAGCACTGTGACTAGCTATGTCACTAGTCACTAGGTGACTAGCTGTCACCCCAGGACTGATAACACAGGCTTCATCAGCAGAGCCCACCAGAGGAGAAAGCTCTGGCTAGGCAATCAGTTCACACACTATGTTCACTTTGCTTCTGAATAAGTCTAGCCTGGTGTGGCCCCTCTTTGCAGGGGAATGGTCTGTATTTTTTCTAGCATAGTAAGGCAGGGCCTCTAGAAGCATGGTATGTATGTTTTTCAGGGCATGATATGAAATGTCCCCGGAGCCCTGCCACTTAATCTAATCTTTAACCTGAGCTTTATCTTCCCCAAACCTTGGAACGCCTACACACATAGTGGCAAAAATATTAGACTTAAATTGTTTGTCTCTCGACCATGTCCTGCTTTTAGAGTCATGTGACTGTCATAGAGCAAAACTGCCCAAATGACAGAACACAGGAAAGAACAACAACAAAAGTATTTGTAGATGTAGCTCACTTCACCACTTACTCCTTGAGCTATGCTGTCTTCTAAATTGGGTTCTTGAGCAGTCTCTTTTCATCCACTTTTAAATCTTTGATCACTGTGATATATTTGAATAGTTTCCATTCAAATTATTTCCATCTTGCTCATGCTTAACATGGGGAGCTGTGTCTTTACTTCCCACTTGCTCTAACACAGTGCCTATCAATTCTCAGAGTTCTTTGATGTTAAAGAAAAATTTCCTCAGGCATAAAGATGAAAAAAAGGGCAAGCTCAGACTTCTCTAAAGCAACACTAAATACAAAGAAAGAGAAAAAGAAAGAAAGAAAGAGAGAGAAAGAGAAAAGAAAGAAAAAAATCTATGAGATATTAAGAGAGAAAAGTGATTTGTGAATTTTATAGATTTCAAGTTGTTGTTTACATATGAAAAGACTACGCAGATATCCCTAAACATGCAGGAACTTAAGGACTATATTATTATTTTGTAAAATGTAGTTGATGAAATAGAGCCGATTGAAATGTAATTTTTTTTTAAACTTAGAAATGGGAGAGTTATGGTAAAGGTATTGGTATGAATACTAAATCCATACTAGTACAAAACTAAGAGAAAACTGGTAAATATGTCAGAACAGAAGGCAAGTGATATATAACTTGATATTATTAAAATAGCATAATAAAATCTGGAGATGCGGCAGGAGAGGTGGGTGGGTGGAAGTGCTAATTTTCTCATTTTTCAGAACAAGCAATCAATCACTATTGACTAAATCTGACACATTTAGTTAAAAGAGAACCATTATGACTCCAACTTCTTAATATTTCTCTAATTACTTCTTTGTTAAATTTTATCTTTTTAGAAAAAAAAATTCCTATCTTAAGAATATTTATAGAAAATCCAACAGTTTTTCCTATATCTTTTTAAAGTTTATTTTAAAATACAAATGAAAAAGCAACATATTGTGATATGATACAATTTTTGTGAAATTATTTCTGTGTTAATTTATTTATCTATATATCTATCCCTCGCCCATCTTTCCATTCACTTTTCTCTCTGTGTCTGAAATGATGTTTACCTAATACTAAAAATGATGATTACTGGATGATGTGATAAGTGTAAATCTTAAAATTCTTATCTGAACTGTGCTTAACTTCTTTAAAAGGTGTATGTATCATTTTATGAAAAAATATTATTAATCTAAACAAAGAAGAAAAGGAAACTTGCAAAATGCTATCTCAGCTGTAATACAGCTATTTACTCAATTAAAGGATACAACTTGACACAACATTCTAGAGCAGTCTTTACTTTTAAATCACAAAGAATTTTTAAGGGATAGGAAATTAAGTTTAATTCTTACCTTTGGCAAAAGAGAGAGACAATTTTGCTATGAAAGGCAAATCTGTGATGCAAATGTTGTCCCTGCCCTTAGAATTTACTACTTTCAGTTTCTGGGATAGACACTTACACTTCAATGCATGGGGATTCAGAGTTCGGCTTATAGAGAACTTTGACTTTGTAATTCACCTGCATAACTGATGCAACAGTGCCTAAGATATTTTGGGCACTTCATGCACATTTGTTACTTGCAATTGAGATAAATTAATGACTAGCATAAAGTCTCCCATATTTAAAACTGCCAACATGCCTGGCCTGGTGGCTCACACCTGTAATCCCAGCACTTTGGGAGGCTCAGGAAGGTGGATCACTTGAGGCCAGCTGAAGAGCAGCCTGGCCAACATGGCAAAACCCTGTCTCTACTAAAAATACAAAAATTAGCCAGGTGTGATGATATGTGCCTGTAGTCCTAGCTACTTGGGAGGCTGAGTCAGGAGTATCACTTCAGCCTGGGAGGCGGAGGTTGCATTGAGCCCAGATTGTGCCACTGCACTCCAGCCCATAGAGCCAGACCTAGTCTCCAGAAAACGAAACAATCAACAACGAAAAAGTAAACATATCAAATCGACTCCTCTTCTCTCAAGTTAATATTCTTTCAGTTTTTGTCTACCTTCATTCTATTCATGAATATACCTGTGTTATGTATCTACTGCTGAGTAGTAAATTGCCCCAAAATTTAGCAGCTTAAAATAATAACATTTATTATCTCACACATTTTCTGAGAGTCAGGAATCTGGGAATGACTTTGCTGCATGGTTCTGCCTCAGCATCTTTCATGACATTGCAGTCAGGCTGTCTGCCATGGCTGCAGCCTCTGAAGGGGCTATTGTGTCCACTCTGAGTTCACTCATGTGGCTGCTGTCAGTAGTCTTCAGTACTGCCCCATATTAGTCTCTCTATGAAAAAGATCAAGCAATGGCTTTCCTCAGAACGAATGATAAGAGGAATAGTGGGGAAGAGAGAGAGAGAGAGAGAGAAAAACAGAGTATAGGCAAGTCAGAAAGTGCACCCAAGCCAGCAGCTGCAGTCTTTTTATAACCTAGTCTCAGATTTTTCCTCCATCACATCGTCTATATTCTACCTGCTAGAAGTGAATCATTAAGTCCAGTCTATATTCAAGGAGTAGATTAAGAATTACTTTTTAAAAACTATTTTTTTTTTTTGTGAGTACATAGTAGGTGTATATATTTATGGGGTAATGAGATGTTTTGATACAGGCACTCGGTGTGAAATAAGCACATCATGGAGAAAGGGGTATCCATCCCCTCAAGCATTTATCCTTTGGGTTACAAACAATCCAGTTACACTCTTTAAGTTGTTTTAAAATGTACAATTATGTTATTATTGACTATAGTCACCATATTGTGCTATTAAGTAATACATCTTATTCATTCTTTTTTTTTTTTTTTTTTTTTTTTTTTTTTTTTTTTTTTTTTTTTTTTGTGCCTGTTAGCCATCCCTGCCTCCCCTCAGCTCACCCACTGCCTTTCCCAGCCTATGGCAACCATCCTTCTACTCTCTATTTCCATAAGTTCAATTGCTTTGATTTTTAGATTCCACAAATAAGTGAGAACATGTGATGTTTGTCTTTCTGTGCCTGCCTTATTTCATTTAACATAATGATCTCCAGTTTCAACCATGTTGTTGCAAATGACTGGATCTCATTCTTTTTTATGGCTGAATAGTACCCTAACTCTATTGTGTGTATGTACCACATTTTATTTATTCATTCATCTGTTGATGGACACTTAGGTTGCTTCTAAATCTTACTATTGTAAACAGTGTTGCAACAAATGTAGGAGTACAGATATATCTTCAATATACTGATGTCCTTTCTTTTGCATATATATCCAGCAGAGGGGTTGCTGGATCATATGGTAGCTCAATTTTTTGTTTGTTGAGGACCCTCCAGACTGACTTCCATAGTGGTTGTACTAATTTACATTTCCACCAACAGTGTAAGGGTTCCTTTTTCTCCACATCCTCACCAGCATTTGTTATTGCCTATCTTTTGATTATAAGCCAAGATTCACTTTTTGAAGAGAGGAATATCAGATAATTTGTGGGCCTATCATTAAAATAACAATATTTGCCTAATCCTTCAAAACTCCTCCCTCAGTTTTTCATTTCTTTGTTTCTGTCCCTTCCTCTCTATGAAACTATTCTGGAAGATTCCTATTAATGTTCTTCTTAATGGTTCAAAGTCCTTTACCTACAATCATAATTTTTCTTCTGTCTGAAGCACTAACTGCTTTCCAAATATTTGGCACATCTCTTCTAGGAGATTGCCAGCTCCCTGAAAAAGCGGATACTTTCCTAAACGGTGTTGTCTCCCGTATAGTATCTAGTACAAAGAATATTCTAAAACTCTTTAATATGAATAAATATGCTCAATTGACCTTGAGAATATTCTTAATTTATATTAGCTCTGTTCAAACATAAGTCAAATTATATCACATCTGTACTTGAAATATGCAATGGTTCCCATCTTGCTCAGAGTAAAAGCCAAAAAAGTTCTTATAGTGGCTCCAAAGTGAAACTGTGCCCTCAAGAGTTAAATAAACCAAGTAACAGAAATTCCTGAATTTGCAGTGAAAAGGCACAGGAATGCAAGCCCACTCCACCCTGCTGCTAAACCTTTGTCCTGCTCTCACAAACATATTGTAAAGATGTTGTAAGTGTTGTAAGTTCCTGTTTTTCTGTGGCATGGCAGGGTCACAGGACGCGTTTAAGTATTACTTGCAAAACTTGTTGTGAAACCTGTCGCAATATGATTAACTGCCTTTGTGTGAGACTGCTTTCCCGCCTCGGGTTTGCGAAAACAAGCCCTGCCCTGTCCTGCGAGCCCCTGATAAACGTCATCAGAGTTTCAAAATTAACGGAAATATCAGAAATGGCGGGAAGCAATCATAATAAGCCAAATCGCCTTGTTCAAATACCAGCCAATCATATATCTAGTTTGTATAATGACTCTGTGCCTGTTTACCCCAGACTATATAACACTGTCCTGAGCCCAGTTGGGGAGCTCTCTCGCTCCGCACGTTTCACGGGTGTGCGTGAGGGTTCCAGGTTCGGACCTGTAATAAAGATCCTTGCTGCTTGGCTTTGACTCTGGACTCTGGTGGTCTTCTCCGGGGAATAAACGGTCTGGGCATAACAGCAGGATGCCCTATAAGAAAACAACAACAGCAACAACAGGGTCAGGAGTTTGAGACCAGCCTGGCCAACATGGCGAAACTCCGTCTCTACTAAAAATACAAAAGAAAGTAGCCAGGTGTGGTAGCGGGCACCTGTAATCCCAGCTATTCGGGAGGCTGAGGCAGGAGAATCACTGGAGCTTGGGAGGTAGAGGTTGCAGTGAGGCAAGATAGTGCCACTGCTCTCCAGCCTGGGTGACAGAGCAAGACTCCATCTCAAAAAACAAAAAACAAAAAAGACTTGCTGAAACACCGAATCTCCCTCTGCTTATGAGATAAAAAAAACTGGCTGAAATCCTTTGGATCCAATGTGGGCTACTGGAGTGTGTGCAGAGCGAGCCTGCTGATGTCACAGCCCAAATTTACACCACGTTTTCTACTAACTCCCCCTGAATTTGCACATGCAATCCAGAAGTAGCAAGAGGAGAGAACTGTATGTGCCCAAGGCCTTTGCAGAGCTCTCCTTTCCTTCCACCAATCACTTACTAATCTCAAAATCCACTCCCTGAACCTTTTCTATTTAAATTTACTGCTTTGAAGCCAGCATAGGGAGATTTGAGCTTGGCTCCTATCTCCTTGAGATTTGACTTTCAATACATAGCGTTTCTTTTCTCAAAACCTGGTGTCATAGCATTGGCTTCTAGTGCATGTGGCAGTAAGCTCCTTTTGCTCAACAACAAGAGACCCCGTATTATCTGCACCCCACCCCCTCATCTCACACACCTTGTATCCAACTGCCTCACTCACTCTCAATTCCATTCACTCTGCATCTCCTATTATTCCCAAACACTTCAAACATTCTCTTGCTTCAGGGCTTTTGTAGAAGCTGTTTCCTCTGCGTAGGGCACTCTCCGTATGTAGCCAGTGACTCATTCCCTCCCTTGCTTTACATCTTTGCTCAAATGATATCTTCTCAATGAGATACTCCTATACAGCATTCAAGATTGACCTTCCAATAGAATTGGGAGAAAATTGGAAAGTCACTCTCCTTCTAGAGCCCATAAAATCTAGGAGATTCTCTTTCAGAATAAAGCTTGCATTGTGACACTGCCTGACACCCACGGCATAGGAGACATGTTGCAAACACTCTTATTAAAAGGCCTATCAAACAAACAACAAAAAAAGAATTGACCTTACCATTCCATTATTCTCTTCCTCTTTTCATCCTTTATTTTTCTATATAGCACTTATCAGCAAAGAACATACTATATGTTTTACTTATTAACTCTGCTTTTATGATGTCCTCACTGGAAGGTTACTCTCTGCTATATCCTCAGTGCCTGGAAGAGTGCCTAGCATGTGGTTAACATTCAGTAAATATGCTCTGAATTAGTTAAGTCGAGTTACAGACATCATTAAAGCTGCTTTTTAGTTAGTGAGGGCAACAGCTCCATGTCACCCAAGCCCGTTGCCATCCATCAAATCCCACCGGGGCTTTTGTCGGAGAGGACGGAGAAGCTTAGGTGGGTAAGGGATGACTCCCACTCTCTTCCAGGAAGGAGTTCACCCCTCCCCACATATACCTGTTTGGTAAAGAATAGAAGAGAATTCCAGAAAGATTAAAAGGTAGAACAAGAAGACTAGGAAATCAGTGAGAAATATCACAGCTGGGAACTTCAGAGAAAACATACATAAGCTAAGGAGAGAGTGCAGAGCAATTTCTATTTCTATTTATGCACCATCATCTCCTTACTCATTGACAGATGCTGAGTGTTCCGGATCACCCCAAATTAAACCAGAAGTTCCATGATCTCCCTTGGAAGTGGCTCCCCATAAATTAGATTATACACAAATTCCCCAGAGCACGATTGTGCTTGAGCCTTGATGAGAATGTATTATTGCCTTGCTGTGCCCTGCCTCAGACTAGGAAGGAGTGAACCAGTACAGATGGGACTTGGTTTCCTCATAAGGGGAAAAATGATGGAGAAATGGCACTACATCTCTCCTTATTTGTGGGGTAATTGTGTCAGTGATAAGCAAGCTCTCAGAGGTTTCACCTGGGGAGGACTCCTGGGAATAGGAGGCTCTGGTTGAGAACAGTGAGGGGAGAAAAGGAATATTCAGCAAGGAAATAAATACATAAGTATATAGACATGATTTGTAAGTGAAACAAGCTTTAAAAAATATCTGCTAGAAGGATTAGAACCTGTTTTTATGTTATTTTTTTCTCTATGTGACACAACCAACCATATTTGACATCAAGAGATCCTTTCAAGTGAGCTTTAGGGAAGGAATAGAAAAGAAATCAATCATTGAAAGCCTGAATTCTGAAGTACTTATTTAAAACTTTCTAAAGATTTTCGAAATTACTGTAAAAGCTGACTACAAATTAGAGTTTAAAAAAAAGCCCAAATGTATTTTATTAAATAATATCTATTTACTTACTTATCTTTGGTCTGTAATTTTCCTTGTGCCCAATCCAACCTATTCCCATCTCCTACCTGACCAGGTTATTCTTACTGATTTCCTTCCCCTTGACACCTCCCTTGGAGGTCAAGCCTGGACCAATTAACTTGCATTTAATTATATTCAGGAACAGTAAATAGTATAATTGTGAAGACTGTGTTCCCTGCAGTCAGACAAATCTTCATCATCCCCAACTGTGTGACTCTGGGCAAGTTATTTTTGTCCCTCAGTTGTAGTGTTTCATCTGTATAATGGGGGTAATCACGTTGCTTACCTTACAGTGGTGGAATTTCCTTGGGGAGGGAAATGGGATGATGAGGCTTAAATGGTATAGTGCGCTTACCATGAGAATTTATGAAATCAACAATTCTGTGCAACTGAGGTCCAGGAAAGTTAAATGAAAAAAAAATTAGTAGGCTCTTTGGCTCTTAATAAGTATTCAAGAATGTATTCTTTGTCTTAAGGAATGTCCCATTAGCCATCCAATTTTTATAAGCCTCAAAACTAGTCTCCTTTGACATGGCCTTTTCTTTTCACCACACCGTTTTAGCTAGACATCAAATTCTACTGAGTTTTTCTTCTCGGTGTCTCTGAAATCTGTCCTTTCTTTCCCTTTCAGTCAGCATAGGTATCCCTCTGGTTCTGGCTGCTGTCACCTCTCACCTGCCACCCCCGTGATTCCTACACTCAGGCCCTCCTCCTGTCCTTTCTCTATATTAAAGGAGCACAGATCTTTTTGATACTTAAGTTTGAATACATTGTTCTGATGAAAATTTTTCAATCACTTTCCATTGCTTTTAGAATAAAAAGTGAATTCCTTAATATGGTCTCCAAGGCCTTGTATCATCTACTGTCCAGCCGCATCTCATATGGCTCTGCCTTTCCTTTGAGCACCAGCTATAGTGCGGCCTTTTCTTCCTTAAACCTGCTGTGCTTCTGGCCCGGGATTTCTGTATGCCATTTCACTGCTTGTATTAAACAGAACTTCTCAAAGCTCTGCTTGAGAAGTTGTTTAGTTTTGACTTCTCATATATCAGGGGCCAAAGAGGAATATTTATCCTAGATTTTGGGGATAGTTACACTTTCAAATATTCTGCCCAGATATTCCCATTGGTACTTTTATATTTGTCAGAATGAATGTCTCCTTCTTAGATGAGCATTATATTTTCACTAGAACCATGAAATCTTTAATCTGTTTGTTCTTACTCATCCCTTTGACCAGGACTTTAATGGCCTCCTGGAAAGTCTTCCTGCCTCATCTTTAAGCCTTTTCATAAATTTCTCCTAAAATCACTTAAAAACTGCATAATTTGGGTCCATCCATATCTTGCTCAAAGTTTTAAAGTGGCACACCATTTATCATCATTACAAATACCAGCTCCTGACCACGCTTCATAATGAGGTATGCTATGCTTCATCTACTACCCCTGTTCCTCCAGAGAAACAAGGCTGCCAGCTTCCCCTCCTGACTCAGAACAGTCTTCATCGCCCTGAGTTTGGGTCATGCTATTCTTGGATTTTCATCTTCCCCTCCACACCCACTCCTTCTTCATTAAAGAAAGTTCTCAACTATCCACAAAATAATTCTTTAAGCCCTTCTCCTGAAATAAATGTCATTTTGAAAACA
This sequence comes from Piliocolobus tephrosceles, assembly GCF_002776525.5. NCBI lineage: Eukaryota > Metazoa > Chordata > Mammalia > Primates > Cercopithecidae > Piliocolobus > Piliocolobus tephrosceles. The sequence goes on along the minus strand of NC_045435.1, from coordinate 34,636,453 downwards.
AACAAAAAATGGAAAAGCTCCTGTAAAAACTAATTAGAACAAAAATAAACAAATTTGACATGAGAAAGAAAATTTAAAAAGAGGAGATAATTTTGTTTAAATTAGCAAACAGTACCACTTCTAATAAATACAAATAAATTTAAAAATACAAATGTAATGAGCAATGTCCGAAAATGTTAATTGTCAAAATGGCCCAGGAGAAATCTGAGACCCTTTAAAGTAATTGGGAAATAAATTAATCATAGAAATGTATTTTTAAAATTTCAGGTTTCTATGTTTATATACAGACAAGTTTTTTCAAAGATTTAGTGAATAACATTTAGAAAAAGATGTAACATTATTGACTTAATGTAGTAAAATTACTAGATTCAGATACGAAAACCTCATAATGGCAGCAGAAATAAGATATATCAAAACCAAATTGCTATCTGTATTTTTGTCTTTAAATAAAATCTCATTTAAATAGAGAGAGAAAATGTAAATAACAAGAGTAAATTGAATCCTATTATACTTTTAATATAATAAAAAAATACAAAATGGGATTTGTCAAGAGAATATAATGGTGAATTAATATTAAGAAATGTATTGATTAGGTCAAATGACCAAAAGAGAAAAATGATTACTCATGAAATATTAAACAGGCTTCTGATTACATTCAACACCCATTCCATCACAAGTCTTACAGAGCATTGCTAAACATGATAAGATACAGCATTATACAAGAATACCTCATTTTATTGCACTTTGCATGATTATGCTTGTAGACATTGGATTTTTTACAAATTGAAGATTTGTGGCAACTGTGTTATAAGCAAGTGTATTGGCACCATTTTTCCAAACCAGCTGTGCTCACTTCATGTCTCTGTGTCACTAATGTTTAGCAATAAAGTATTTTTTAAATAAGGTATATACATTTTTAAAGACAGGTTATTGTACACTTAATAGACTACAGTATAGACACAATTTTCATATGTACCAGAAAAACCAAAAATTTTTATAACTCACTTTATTGCTAGATTAACTTTATTGTGATGATCTTGAACTAAACCTACATCTACAAGGTATGCTTGTACTTAGTGGCAAAACAGTAGAAATAGTCCCACTTTAACCAAGAATGAGATAAGTTTGTTTGCTATGAAAGTTCTTTCCAATAGAACAAGATGATATCTAGGAACAAGAGGCAAAACTATTAGAACAAAAATACAATTAGAATTATTTTGCCTAATATTTGATTTTATTCTGAGGAAAAACATCAACTTACCATAAGTTTTGCAAAATGACTAGATAAAAATAGTTTCATAAAAACCAATGCCTTTTCCATAAACCAGCAATAACCGCAAGAAGATACAAGAGAAAAGTAAGTCCATTCACAACAGGAAATAAGAATAATACCGTGCCTGGGAATGAGCATAATAAAATCAGTAGACTATTATGGAATAAAACAACCATGAAACATATTTCTGGATTCGGGGGTCTTTATTTTGAAAAAGTGAATCCTTCTCAAGATAATACATTGATTTAAAACAATATCTATAAATATACAGTTGGTTGTCATTATTTGTGGTTGTTATGTTTAATAAATTTGCTGTGAACAATGAATTTATCAATCCTGAGTCATCACTTCTAGGGGACATACTGGATTAGGATCCTGGAAGCCTCTGGTTACAATAATTTCATCAGCCTGTAGGAGTGAAGAGAATTATACTTCCTCACCTTCCTGAAGGTTTGATAATTTGAGTCTATAAAACAAACTGACAATAGACATACTAACAGAAAAGAAGGCACTAAAGTTTATTAATGTGCATTAAACACAGGAGCCATACACAAAGTATGAAGCTCAAAGAAGAGCCAGATGGTTAAAGCTGAAACATCCACTTCATAGCAAAGAGTGAAACGGAGAACTGAAGACAATTTTAGAGGCATAGTCAATAATTTTAGGAGAGATGAATGGATCGGGGAGACAGAAATTAGCTTATAAATGATGATTCTCTTTGTAGATGAATGGGACTGGGGAATAAACAATAGTTTGGGATGAAGTTCCTTTGGGCTCGTAGGTGTGATGGTTAATTTTCAGATTCCTCCTCTGTGATATGAATTTTAATTTTCTCTGGTTCATAAATATTTAGGGAAGGGATTAGAGGCAATTGTGTTCCTCTTTTGGTGGGAATGATTATTAGGTAGGTAAGGGAATTTCAGACAATATCCTGCGGTTTGGGAGAGACAGTGTTGAGAAACAGGATCAGGGAAGGTGAAGCTTCTTTTGTTCAGCGTATGTAAGCACTATATTTTAGGGTATTGTTTTCAAAGTCCCAACAACCAATCAGTACATGACTTTATTTTGTGTTTCTGTTTAAAGACATCTTATTTAGTACATATTGTTGATTAATTCACATTGAACTCATGACCAACAGTGCTATAACTCAAGCCTGAAGGAAGTTTATCTAACAACTGTTTTCTCCGTATGGCACATCACAGCCTTATGCACTAAGGAGCATTAGACAGCACTTCAGCACTATACTTGGGGCCATTTTAAACAGTAATATCCACAAAAAGCACAGAAATGTGAAAAAAAAAAAAGGTACTAAATTGAGACCAAAAGGGACACTTGTTCATAGAATGAGAACTGAAGCAAGAAAACGTTGCATCACCTAGTTCAGTATGCATTTGGGGTGGTAAACTTTTTGCTGCTCTGCTCAGGTTTGTAAATGACAAAGCTCCACAAGTATTGATTTGGGGTCACAAATGTATTTAGAGAATAGGCAAATTTGCAAATATAGAATTGCAAGTAATGAGGATCAACTGTATCTATTAATTTTTCTTTTCGTAGAAAGATATAACAGAATAATTTTAAAATTCATCTGGAAAACAAACTGAAGGGAATACAGCTAAGAAAAATAGGAAGATGAAGAGGGGGATTTATCTACTACTGGACATTAAAATTGATTTTACAGCTACAGCAATTTTATATCCTTTGATGTAAATATCTCCAGACAGATCCATAAAACTTACAATCTTGGGATAAATTCCAGTATACTCAAAAACTTATTATTTGTCAAATAATGCATCATAAAATAATGAAGAAGCTATGTGTGAGTCAGGAGTAGTTATTTTAACTTTGTTTGAAAGACTTTTTTCTCTTATTTACATAAAAATAACTTTCACATAAATTAAAAAGTCAATATAGAAATGTAGCAATAACAACAAAAATAGAAGAAAATATAGGTGAATAGTTAACAGATCTTCAGGCAAAAACACTATTTTCTTAGATGAAAGCCATGGAAGAGAAATGCCAAAAAAAAAAAAAAAACAAAAAAAAAACAAAAGATTCTGATAAGCATATCAAAAGACGAATAAAAATAGTGCTTTTGTTTACACAAAAATGCAATTTAAAACAAATATCAAGATGAGAAAAAAAAATGCTGTAGCTATTGTAACAGACAGTGTTGTAGCCTTAATGTGAAAAGAGCTTTTAAAAACAAATAATAGTGTTGATATTCCAGTGGAAAAGAGAATCAAGGGATTTGGAACTCACGGAATAACTGAAATTGAAAAAGTGACAAAGTGTTTAATTCTACTACTAAGTACACAAACAAATTTGAACAAAAGGATGACATTATTTACTTTTAAAATAATAAGAATAAGGAGGATAATACAGAAAGTTGATGAGAGCATCAGAAGCAATAACGCCTAATCAATTACAGATAGAGCTCTGGAGCTGTTCCACCTGGCTTCAAATCTTGACACTATTATTTACTACTGAGTGGTCTTAGACAAACTACTCTATGTCCCAGAATCTTCAGCAATAAGTGGGATTAGTAATACAGTATACATACTTTAGAGGGGAGAGTTAAATGAGTGAATCCATGTAATGAACTTAGAACAGGATCTGAGCGCACAGTCAATATGCTTTGGATATTAGCTGTTACCAAGAGGATATTTGGTTGGGAACATAGGTTAGTAAATTTTCTCGAAAACAGTTTATCAATTTGCATCAAGAGCCTTTGAAAAGCTCGTACCTTTCAACCTAGTGATTCTGCTTTCTTAGAAGCTATTTACTCAAACTAATGAGAAATGTTGGCAAACATGTATGCAATAGATGGTCCTTGTTATTATTTACAAATGTGAATAATTGGAAACAATTCAAATACCCCAAAATTAAAAAAAATTAGAATTCATCAATTGATAAATTAACGTTTATTAAAAAGACAGACTATCCAGCCATTAAAAATGTTTTTCCAGAATATTTAATGACATAAGCTCATTCCCACCACTTTTAAGTGAACAAAGCACAATGCAGAGTGGCATATGCTATATAATTCTGATTTCTCTGAAGACTTTGTAAAGTTGTTCTGGCATAACATTTGCTTGCTAGCATGCATCACAAACTGCATGTATTTGATTTATCGTCTGATTCTCCTAATAGAATATTAACTCCAGGAGGATATTCACTGTATCTATTATGTTCACTAGATGTCTTCATTTCATATTGAGCAGAACAGTGCTCATTGCATAGTAGATACTCAGTGAATAATTGTTCAGTAAATGAATGAATGAATAAATAGATAGTTTTGTCAACACATTAGATAGAATCATTAAAAGATATAGAAATAACTGAAATGATAACAGAGGTAGTTTTATATTTATGTGAAATGTTTGAATATTCTCCAGTAAGTCCAAATTATATCTACAACAAGAAAAAAATAATTATTAACCACACATGGACAGTTATTATTTTTTAGTATGTATCTTTCCCAACCACAGTTGGTTGAAAATTTTCTGTATTTTCCAGTTTTCTGTGCATGTTGCTGTGTTTCATATTGTCCTTTTTATTTTAGGCTTACACTGTCACTTTGATTCAAGGAAAGTTAGATTAGTCATGTATACTATTTATTTTAGATACTGAACACATTTCTCCTTGATTAAATAAGAGACACTTCTGACTGAATGTATTTGTTTTAACTAACCAACGTTAAAGGGCTGTTGGATGCACCAACCCACTTCCTCACCTTTCTTACTCTATTTCATGGGGCTCAACACCTGCAAACCACAAATCCTCAAAGCATAGGTCATCATCTGGCCGTGGCTGCTCGTTTTTGCCACTTCCTCTTTTTAAAAGAACCAATCACGCCAAAGAAAAATATCTACATATGCTTTTCCCCTATTTGAAAAAAAAAAAAAAAAAGTGGAAATTATAATTAGCTAAATTCGAAAGTAAGTGAAAAATGGAGTAATGGTTTGGAAAGGTTTTTGTGGTGGGAGCCACCCTCCCATTCACAATTGAAAATATCCATAACAAAGCCATTTAGCCAATACATATTTTCTTCTTTAGAACATAAGGGGTAACCGGAATAAAAGGTTTGAATTACAAAGCAACCTAATCCTGTGCATTCTCTGAGCAATGACTGCTATTTGTGTCAAGAAAATAAAGAGGCAGAGAAAATGAGGGAGAGGGAATGGGAGGGAGGGTAAGAGCACATGTAAGTTATCTTTCCTGCAGGAAACAGGGAAACACTAGAAATTAGATTTTTTTAAATTAAAAAGTTAATGTTTTATATCTTTGGTAAGATCATTACTCACAGAAAAATCCCAGACATTTCTATGGTTTTTATAGGATTTTTTTGCCTCTTTTCTAAATGCAGAAAACAAACTCTAGAACGCACCATACCTGTAACCCCTTCCTGCCTTCAGCCTCCTTCCCCGACACTGAGCATGTGGTATTGCTAATGTGCAGTAATGGTACAGTTGGAAAGGCATTTATGGTCCATTTTCTCCCGATATTATTAAAACTGCTCCATCACCGCCTGTAACAGGGGCGTCCGTATTTTCTCTCGCCTGTATCCCTGACATGACATGATGCCTGCCCTCACCAGTATGCTATAGCATAGAGGTAATTGAAACATAACTCACCCTAAATTACAGGCAATGTTCAGGCAAGGCCCCAGTGAGCTTCCTAAGGCTCATTACAAGTATAAGCTAAATATTTCTTTAAGGGGGTGGGAGAAAGAGGGAGGGAGGGAAGGGGGGAAGAGAGAGAGAAAGAAAGAACACTTAAGAATACCTGAGGATGAGGCAGATTTCTAAAAAGGGAGATTTCTCTTTCCCCCTACTGTTTTAGGTGAGTCCCCTATTCGACTGAGATCAGTAGCAACCTGTTATCATTATTAGTTGAATGGCTATTTCCTAGACTACTTGAAATTGTGGGTTTGCATTCAATTCCTAGGAAACTTGGGTTCACACCATTATATTTTCTGGTCTAATTGTTACTGGAAAGGGGTCCCAATCTAGATCCCAAGAGAGGGTTCTTGGATCTTGGGCAAGAAATAATTCAAGGTGAATCCACAGAGTAAAATGAAAGCAAAATTATTAAGAAAGTAAAGGAATAAAAAGTGGATACTCCATAGGCAGAGCAGCCCTGAGGGCTGCTGGTTGGCTATTTTCATGGTTATTTCTTGATGATATGCTAAACAAGGGGTGGATTATTCATGAGATTTTTGGGAAATGGGTGGGCAATTCTCTGAACTGAGGGTTCCTCTTCCTTTTAGACCATATAAAGTAACTTTCCCATGTTGTCATGGCGTTTGTAAACTGCCATGGCTCTGGTGTGAGTGTCTTTAAGCACGCTAAAGCGTTATAATTAGTGTACAATGAGCAGTGAGGACAATCAGAAGTTGCTTTCATCACCACTTTGATTTTAATGGGTTTTGGCTGACTTCTTTACCACAACTTGTTTTATCACCAAGGTCTTTGTGACCTGTATCTCGTGCAGACCTATGCCATCCTATGACTTAGAATGCCTAACCTCCTGGGAATGCAGCCCAGTAGGCCTCAGTCTTATTTTACCCAGCTCCTATTCAAGGTGGAGTGCTCTGGTTCAAACACCTCTGAGACAATAACTCGTGAGTTATTTACTCCTGGAAGGGTCATAAAAAATAAAGTAGTGGTAACTTCCTAATGTTGTAGGACTTTCTCCTTAGTTCAGCTAAAAGCCAGGTTCTTGTCACATGGTCATGAGTGACTAGGTTCGCAGACACTTTGAAGGATGAGAAAAATAGAATTTATTGGGAGAAAAGGGAAGAAAGGGAAACAGGGACTCTTAGCAAAGTGATAGCCCTGCTAGCCAGTTTCCTGCCTCCCAGACTGAATCCCAGGTACCACCCAGGAAGAGGAGGGACCAGGCACCTCCCCAGTGCAAATGGCACAAACTTCCCAAGGCTCCACCTCAGTGCACATTTCTCTCAGTGCGCAGATCTGTTGGAGGTTCTGCCAGGGATTCCTTCCCATCTGGTGTCTCACTCAGACTGAAAGATACAGTGGGAAAGATAGGGTGTTCTCTGTAATTCTTTCAGTTATCAAAACCTGAAATTTCAGCCATTGTCTTGAGATTGTGTATTTGGAGTAAAGAAGTCAACACACCGAATTTTACATCAGCTCCTTATTAGAAACATGGTTTACCCCAGTCTCATTAGGAAAATGGGAATGATAGTGTTCTTTGAATGAAAAGTTCATCTGCTTCTGAATCGAAGGGCTTTCATTTGACTGTGTTCCGTTTTCCCTTTCTCACATGAAAGGGTCCCTGTGACTCTCACACATTTGTCCTTCCTCTCAAATTTTTCCCTCCAATGTTACTTTTAGGTAGCCATCTGATTCCCCTTAGTTGAGCTGCTGTCTTACCCCTGAAGCCCTAGAAGCTTATATCCAGTGCCACAAGCCTCCCGCAGGCCATGTGAAAGCCTGGCTTCTCCATGCTGGTCCTAGTCCCAGGACTCCTTGTGGAGGGAACTGAGCAGTGTTGGGTAAGGGGAAGAGGACAGCAGAGTGCAGTCCTTACACGTGCTTCTGGAGTCTGGTCAGTGGGTTCTGCCCTCTGCACTTTTATAGCACTTTATAAGTACAACTTGTATTTATACATGTATAAATATAACATGGCGTGTCCTAAGGAACAAAGCCAGTGTATTTCTCTTCCCCTGAGACAGCCAGTATATTCTAAGTGGCAAACACTTTGAGCAGCATAAGCACAAAAGTAATGTAATTGGTTATTGTCCCTGCTCTCACCCAAGGGCGCAAACTGGCTTTAAAGGAAAACAAACAAACTGATTTCAGTGTTCTCCATCAGCTTCCTGCCACTGTCCCTAGTTGTTGTGACTGTCTTTCTCAAAATTACAGAATGGCAGTGCCTTCACTTGAGAACTCAAGATTACCTTTCACTTTCCCCATATTAGGACTGAAAAAGATTCAGAGAATCATGTTGCAGTCTTCATGACACTTAAGAGATGATTTATTCCAGTCTTCACATTTCACTCATGGTTGATCAGAGGGGAAAAAGGACCTATTCAAAGACACACAGTGAATTAGGGGCATACATGTGCAGAGAAATAATTAGTGGTATAAGTGTAAGCAGAAAGCAGATTATTCTTTCTCAGTTCTATGTTCTTTCTGCTATATACCAAACTACATTTTTGTGTAGTTTGATTCTACATACTGTCCTTAAAGGGTAGAATTTTAGTGACTATGAAATTGAAGATGGTCTATTGTCACATCCATAAAGAAGTATTAATGATTGTTATTAGCTTAATGTGTTACCATCTTTTAAGAATTTGCCTAAGCACAATATGGAAGAATGAATTTCTAAAGCTAGTATGTAAAACACACTTAGAGTGAAAGAACTTTTGGGTAGCCGTAATTGAAATTAGACCACGTTAGTCAACCACCTACTTCCCTTGGGTTTTAATGCTGGGCTTATTGCGTGCATTGGCTGATTGATATGGATTTCTGTCGTAAGATTTACACCATTAGCGTTGGAAGGAGCCAGAGAGCTCATCTAGTTTAGACACCTCTTTTTATGACTGCATTACCCGAGGTTACACAGCTTGTTATTTGCAGAGCCAGAACTCTTACTCATGAGGGCTGACTCTTTGCACAGTTCTTGAATTCCCTGAGTCTAGGAATAAAGTGATTTGAAAACAAGGATGTGTACCAAAATCACGTGGATCACCTGGGAAACTTTTAAAAAATATATATACTTGTGTATATTTATTCTTCAGCTCTGCTTCTGATTCTATAGGCCTAAGAGAGATATCTAGCAATTATACCTAAAGAATATAGTATAATTTACATATAGTAAATACATAAATCCTGTGTGTAAATGTCATGATTTTTTATGCACACACATAAGCATATATAAACATATACATCCACACATCTGTGTGACCTGTGTGCTAAAGTAAAAATAAATTAAGATATCCAGATTCTGGAAAACTCATGTTATCCTTTTCAGTCAGCAAACCCCCTTCCTCCAAGGATAACCACACTTCCCTCTTTCCCCATAGACTATTTTGCCTGTTTTTGAAATTTATATACATGAATTTATATAATGAATACTCTTTTGTGTTTGATTTCTCCCACTCAATGTTATATTTGTGAGATTTGACCATGGTTTATTTGTCAGCAGTTGTTCTTTTGCATTGCTATCTAGTATTCTGTTGTGTGAATGTATCATATCTTTATCCACTGTTGGATAAATAGTTGGATAAATAAATCCGACTGTTGATAAACACCTGGGTTATGTATAGTTTTTAGTTTTTATGAATAAAGCTGCTATGAGCATCCTTATCTATTTTTTTTTGAATATATAAAGCATTTACATCTGTTTGGTATATATCCATGAGTGGAATTGCTATGTCATTAGAATATAGGGATGTTTATCTTTCAAAGTTACTGAGATAGTTTTTCAAAGTGATCTAATATTTAACACTCTCACTAGCAATTTCAGGGAGTCCTTGTGTTGTTTTACAATATCGCCAAACTTTGGTATTGTCAGATCTTTACATTTTCGTCATTTGGGTAAGTGTATAGTGGCTTTAATTTGCTTTCCTCTGGTGATTAAAGTTGAGCACTTTATAAAATGTTTATTTTCTGAATCAAAATTTTAAAAATAAATGTATTGCTGGGCACGGTGACTCACACTTGTGATCCCAGCACTTTGGAAGGCTGAGGCAGGTGGATCATGAGGTCAGGAGATAGAGACCATTCTGGCCAAAGAGGTGAAACCCTAAAAAACAAAAATTAGCTGGGTGTGGTGGCACGCACCTGTAGTCACAGCTACTCAGGAGACTTAAGCAGGAGAATCGCTTCAACCCGGGAGGCAGAGGTTGTGGTGAGCCGAGATCGCGCCACTGCACTCCAGTCTGGGTGACAGAGCGAGACTCTGTCTCAAAATAAATAAATAAATAAAAATAAAATAAATAAATAAAATAAATGTATTGATGATTTTTTTTCAGTCTGTATCTTTTTCTTTTTACTCTCTTCATGGTGACTTTTGATTAAAAGATCTTAATTTTAGTGAAGTCCAATCTGTTATTTTTTTATTTAAGGATCCATAACTTTTGAATCTTGTTTAAAAAATCTGCCTAGCCAATGGTAATGATAATAGTTGTTTTATTCTAGAATCTTATGTTTTATTCTAGAATCTTGATTCTTTTTAGCTTTCTTATTTAAGTCCATGATACATCTAAAAATATTCTTGAGTGTTCATATAGCAGAACCTACAACTTTTAACAGCTCTCCAATAAATTTTAATGGTCATTCCTAGTTGAGAATCATTGGAAGTAAAAATATTTAGATTCAGATTTGGGATCAAATCTCATTCATGTTCTTTATTAGCTCAATCATATTTTCCAAATCCCTTTTCTCATATTAAAAACATCAAGAATAGAAGTATCTGTATTCCAGGGTTTTTTGGAGTATGGCCTGTGATAATTACTTAAAGAGACTGACATATATTAGAAGCTCATTAACTCATAGCTATTTTTATTTCATTTAAGTCCATTGCAAGCATGGGATATGCTAAGTTCATTGATGATGAAATGCAACTACTACAGTTATTTATTTAGGTTTTAGTTTGTTTGCTTTTATATTCATTAGCTGAGATACACACATAAGTCATTCATAGTAGATAGTAGGTTATTTTAAAAGGTCAACTTAGGTAAGCTTTTTAGAGGTAAGATGGCCACTTTTAGACTAACAGCTTACAGAATTCAAATAAAGAAATGAGGAACTCACGGCAGCATGAAGGACAATGAGAAAGAAATCCACAGCATTTCAACTGAGAACAGGTCTATCATTCTAAAATTCAAATGAGAAGAATTCAAAGTAAAGAGAAAAGTATTCTGGACCCAAGAGGTGATGAATCCTACTTTTCCCTTTTGGGAAAATGCACACAAATGCCTGGATGACTCAATGCTCAGTGTTTTGCAGGCACTTTGCTATGCCCCACAGGAGAGTATCACAGCCATGTGCTGCTAAATACACTCACCCTACCCTTTTGAGAAGACATTTAAATGTCTCTTTACATTTTGCACCAAACTTAATTTTGCTGACCGGGTTGAGGCAGACAGGTGGATTTGTGTGCATGCGTTTACCTTATCTGGTTCTTGGAGTTTCCCAAATTTAGATCAAAGTACCTACAATATTGGGTTTGAAGAGATAGGCACACACTGATGATAAATCACAAGCAAGACCTGTCTATGCTCACCATATTCCTAACTCCCCCATGGAACAGTTAATTCTGTTGGTCAGAGTTTAAGATAGTTGATTGGGTTCCTCTGAAAACAGACCTTGAGACAAAGATAGGTTTTTGTAGTTTATTTGGGAAGTGATCTGCAGTAGCATACATGTGGGAGGGGAAAAGCCAGACAAAGAAAGAAAGATGAAATGCCAATACAGCATACATTTAGTTACTGGGATGTTATGAGCTGAATTATATAAATGAGGTCAAAGAGGTGGGCCTTAATGTGATGTAACTGATGTCCTTATAAGAAGGGGAGATTAAAACACAGGCACGTGCATACATAGAGGAAAACAACAAGAATGCAGCCATCTGTAAATCGAGGAGAGTAGCCTCAGAAGAAACCAACCCTGCCAACACCTTGATTTTGAACTTCTAGCATCCAGAACTGTGAAAGAATAAATTTCTGTTATTTATGGCATCTAGTTTGTAGTATTTTGTTATGGCAGCCCTAGCAAACTAATACATGAGGGTAATAAGGGCTCAGCTCTTACAAATTGCTATTTGGCAAGTTCTATACTCTTGCAGAACTTGCTTTAGAATTATCCTACCAGGAGATGGAAAGGCTAGACCATTTATCTACCAGCTCCTATTCTCTACTTAGGATGAAGTTCCCCTACACTTATAAGTTGCAATTGCTTGTGGTGGGTGGTTTGTGCTTGATGTGGGATATTGTCAATGAGCATGAGCCTCAGCAGGGCTGGCCTGAAATCAAGTGGGCCCAGGGGATTGTTGCATCATGAGTATCTGGACACCCCTGGTTTTTATACGTGACAATATAGCTCACTAATTACTGGGCTTGAAGCTTGGCCTCTCAGGGAAGCCTGGACAACTTATCTTTTTTCTATCTTCTCTTTTGCTTTTTCATCCCTGTTGCCCTTGTTGCACAGTAGTAAATTAAAAACAGAAATTTAGATCAGAGTTGAGTAGGGCAATTATGGCCTGGAACCCCATGCTTCAGCTCAGATTTGATCTGATCAGTGGTCTGAATTAGAATTATTGGACACTGGTGCAGCTAGTAAGAAAACAATGCTATAATATCTCTCAGTGTCCCTTGCTAAACTTATGGTGGTGGTAGTAGAGGGTATGGTGATCAACAGGGTAGAATTGGATTATTTGAGGTTCAGGTTCTTCAAAGTTCACTACTACATTGACTTTATTGTCCCCATAGTTTCTAACATATCTTATTCTTCTCTAAAACAGAAGCTGTAGATAGATTCTACCCATCTAGGCCAATATGTAAAATAATCATATTAAAATCAACCTCATTTTTCTACACTGCCTCTTTATTTTATTCAGGCAACCTCCCATTTGCCATCCCGAGACACAGCCTGTCTCTGTAACTTGGGAGGCAATTTCTTTGGGTGGCCTGATTGTGATGATTCATACCAAACATGCTTCTCTTGCTTAACTTCAGCAGTTTGTATCAGCCACAGATATCATATCACATTTAGTTTCTGTCTGTATAAACAAAACCAACAATACCCTAAATAAATGAGTGTTTAAATCCAGATCCCAGCCAGAGGGGATGTTTGCAAGCTAGCATGCTTCTTATCTCCCTGGACTTCTGATTGAACCCAGGAGGATATTCATGTTGTTTAACCATGTGCCTCTACTTTTGGTCCAGAAGGTCTATATATTAAAAAATATTGTTGTATATACCTCATGCACAGATTCATGTGACTATTGATTTTTTAAATTGACCACGATATTTGCTTGGTCTCACTTGAGTAGAAATATGAAGAAATGTTTCTAGGTCCAGATACAGATAAAAATGTCTCAAAGCCAAAATTTGCGCTTTACAATTTGAGAATGATTTTATTTTTCTTTAATTGAAACACTCTACTTTCAGGTGCTGCTCTCTCCCATGAGTCCCCTGAGGCTGCCCCAATCAGGTCCTCTGTAGCCATTGTATACCAACCCATCAAGTCCTCTTGCAAGGAATTGGCCTTAAGACAAAGCAAGTGTCTGACTCAGACAACAGCAAGGAGGAAGGGGGTGCTATGGTTTGAATTTCCCCCTCTTCAAGATTCATAGGGGGAAATTTGTCAATGTGATAATATTGAAAGATGGAGCCTTTAGAAGTGATCAGGCCCTGAGACTTTCTCCTTCACAAATGGGATCAACACCCTTATAAAAGAGGCTTCCCTCAGTGTTTAGCTAGCTTGCTCTTCCATCTTCTGCCATGTGCCTCCTTTCTGGAGGATGCAGCAATCACCAGACAACTGAATTTGCTGGTGCCTTCATTCTGAATTCAGCCTCTAGAACTGTGAGAAAATATATCTCCTGATTTTTATAAATTACTCAGTCCCAGGTATTCTGTTATACTAGCACAAAGAAAACCAAGAAAGAAATCAGTACCAAGAGAGGAGTACTGCTATAACAAATATCTAAAAATGTGGAAATGGTTTTGGAACTGGATAATGGGTAGAGGATGGAACAGTTTTGAAATTAATGCTGGAAAAAATCTAGGTTGTTGTAAATGGAACATTAAAGACAAATTTAAAGGTGAGGGTCAGAAGAAGAAGAAGACTGTAGGGAGAACCTCAGTTTTCTTGGTGATTATCTAACTGGTTGTAATCAGGATGCTGTTAGAAATAAGGACAGTAAAGACTATTTGATGTGGTCTCAGATGGAAATTAGGAACAAAGGATTGGGAACCAGAGGAAAGGTGATTGTTATAAATTGACAAAGAAGTTGGCTGAATTTTGTCTGGGTCTTAAGGCTTTGTGAAAGGTAGATATTAAGAACAATGAACTAGGATATTTGGTGATAGAAATCTCTAAGTAGCAAAGTGTTCAGGATGCTGCATAACTTATCTTAATGGCTTATAGTAAAATGCAAAAAGAGAGAAATGATTTGAAGACAGAATTCATAATTAAAAGGAAAGCAGAACATAAAGATTTGGAAATTTTTTAGCCTGGTCGTATAAAGAATGAAAGGAATATTCAGGAGAAAATACCAAAGGTGTGACTAAACAACTCTTTGATAAGGAGATTTAATATATAGAAGGAAGCCAGGTGTTTTTCATCAAGAAAATGGGAGAATGGCATATCAGAGATTTTTGGTTCTGCCATACCCATCACAGGCCCAGAGTGTGAGGCCCTGGGGGTAGAGGTGTTTCGGGATAGTGGATTGAGATGCCTGTGGGATGTCTGGGCTCACTTCCCAGGGACATGTCAGGTCTTTCCTCTCCATATTCTGACACAATGCTCCTTAGTTGCCCCGGTTGTGGCTCAGGCAGGTCTAGATACAGGTCAGGCCACAGCTCCAGAGGGTACAAGCAGTGAACCTTGGCAGTGCCCACATGCTGCTAAGAGCTGTGGAGGCATGACTTCCTCTACCTAGATTCAAAGAATGCCCTAGATAGCCCTAGGACAGACCTGCCACAGGGTAGGGGCAATATCCAGTGTAATTATGGGGTTTGGGTATAGGAGAAAACCTTCTCTAAGGCAGTGCTCAGCGGAGCCATGCATCAGGGTCTCTGCTAAGACCTCAGATATCTAAAGCCACCACTGTAGCAACTTCCGCCAGGGAAAGCTGCAGGTATTCACTCCAACCCATGAGAGTTGTGGTATGAGCTGTGCCTATCAAAGCCATGGGGACTTTGGAGATCCAAATCCCACCTCAGTGTGTCCAGATGATGGAACATATAGTCAAAAAATATTATTTTTGAGTCTTAAGATCTAATGTTTGCTTTGTTGGGTTTTGGACATACTTGGGGCCTTTCTTCTTTACTATTCCTCCCTTTTGGTATCCTATGTCTGTCCCATTGTATTTTGGAAGCACATAACTTGTTTGATTTTACAAACTCACAGCTGGAGGGAAATTTGCCTCAGGATGAATCATGCCTTGAATTTTACCCATATCTAATTTAGATGAGACTCTTGACTTTAAACTTTTGAATTGATACTGAAACAAGTTAAGATTTTGGAGCTATTTGTATGGAATTAATGTTTTTTTTTGTATGTGAGAAGAACATATATTTGGGGGGACCAAGGGCAGAATGCTATGGTTTGATTATGTGCACTCTAAAATTCTGGTGTTGCTAATGTGATAGTATTAAGAAGAGGACCCTTTAGGCCACAAGGGATCCTCCCTTATGAATGGGATTAACACTCTTATAAACAAGGCCTCATACAGCATTTGACTTGCTTGCCCTTTTACCTTTTGTCACATGAAGACACAGCAGTCTTCCTTTCTGGAGGATGCAGCAATCACCAGACCACAGAGCCTGCTGACACCTTGATCTTGGATTTCCCAGCTTCCAGCACTGTGAGAAAATAAATTTCTTTTCTTTATAAATTACTCAGTCTCAAGTATTCTGTTATAGCAACACAGACAGACCAAGACTGGGAGTTTAATAATGAGAAATTAGAGACCACATTTTGGAATAAAGATAACAAAGTTTATGTTTGATGACATAATAGTAAAACTATCCTACACAATAGCAAGAACCTGCTGCCTCACTGGTTCCTGAATGAGATTAAATTTAGCAGACCAGCCTGAGAGGGAAACAGACTGAAGGAGGCAATGATGAAGACAATCTAGTGAGGAAATCATCTAAACCCTCAAATTGTTATCTGAGATGTAGGGTATGTTTTGCTTTTGCACTTGCACGTGGCCTGGCTCAGCAGCACCACAGGTTTCATTAACAAAGGTCACACAATTTGGTTCATAGTAGTAGGTCAAGCTAATTGAACCCTGGGGTCAGTGTGAGCCAACCTTTTCTAGATATTTGGAAGCTGCTGATATAGAGCCATCAGCATGGTATGACTTGGAAACAGAACATTCTGTGATAGGCTTTATAATAAAACAGAAACAAGACTGTTTCCTTTGAAATAAAGATAAAATGTGTAACATCTGAAGCATTCAGCAAGAAACACAACAGCACAGATAATAACGCCTAATGTGCCTTTTGTCATGGCAAAGTTTCACTGAGTAACTTCTACAGTCAAAAACCTTCAGTGGTGCTTCTGATGGGAACCTAAGGAAACAGATGACTGAGTCCTGGCTCCCCAAGCACCCCTGCTCTATAGACAAAGAGAGCAAACAAGTGAAGTATACAGATTTATGATTCAAGAAATGTATAGATGAGATAAGCAAAGGAAGGAACTGTAATGAGATCCATTATATACATTAATGCTTAGTCATGAGAATTAAATCCCTGGATGCTAGAAGGGTATTTGGGGATAATCCATTCTAACTCTCTCATTTTAGGTAAATTGCTCAGGGTCAAACAGCTAATCATTCTGATAGATAAGATTGGAGTCAAAAGGGCTAACCCTAGCTCAGTGTATTGTTCTAGCAGATTAAATGGTGAATAAATAAAGTGGATGAGTGAATCCTAGGCAAAAACATAAGGCAATAATAAAAAGATAAATAATTGGAAACCTCTCCTGTTCCTTACAAAAATACATTTTAGCCAGAGGAGTAGAAAACCCTCACTAAAAAATATCTTCTAATAAATGGAGTAGGACATAAAAATTTAATGTCAATTAAAATACTTCATTAGGCTAAACTAATTTTTAAATCTGTCCTCAAGAAGAAAACTATAGCCTATACATCTAAACAATGAGAAATAATAAAGCAACTATTGACCTAAGAAATGCAAGAGTATGTAGAAAATTTGAACATGTGCACATCATCAAGTCAAAGCATTATTTATCTGCAACTACTGTAATTAGCAAATATGTATTAGCAAAGCAGATATTTTTGAAGAATGATTGGAAAAATTGAATAAATATCTCAAGATTAGAAAAGATATCATTAAATTATGCTCAGACATAAAATCTCTTGGCTGAACATTACAGATCAACTTGCATATGTCTAATATATAAACAAGAGGGAAAACTCAGTTATATAGAAACATTAAAGAAAAAGTATCTTCTAGATAAAAAACAAATACTTAGCATGGCATATATGCCTCCATAATGTGGTGTCTGCTTATGTGACCAACATATCTCCTTCCACATCTTTCCTTTGCCCTACACTGTAGCCACACTGAACTACATTTCCCTGAATCTGATTGGTTCCACATTTTCTCCCACTCTCGGGTTATTCTTAGGTTCCTTACAATTCTCCCCCTTTTCATCTCCTTTTCCTTCTCAGCCCATTGCCAAGTTCAACTTGTCCTGAAGTATTCCATTTCTATTTCCTTTGTCTTGTCCCCTTGCCCTGCCCTATCATTTGGATTGTTTTTTTCTTTTTTCTCCATGACTTCCAGGTTACATAAATTCTCTCATTCTCTTTTTAATGCTGATCTTTAATGCTGTTCCTTTTTATATAGTTGCCTGGTGGCCACTTGGTCTCATCTACTAGACTCTAAGAGTAGAAATCAGGGTTGAGATTGCTTCTTATTCTTCTTGTCATCATCAGGTTTGGAGCACCCAAATCCCATGTTGAGTTATTACCCTCAGTTCTGGAGGTGGGGCCTGGTGGGAGGTGTTTGGATCATGGAGGTGGATACCTCATGGCTTGGTGCTGTTTTCATGATAGTGAGCTATTGCAAGATCTGGTTATTTAAACATCTGTGGCACCCCCTCCCCACTCTCCTCTCTTTCTTGCTCTTGCTTTTACCATGTGAAGTGCCTGCTCCCCCTTTGCCTTCTGCCATGAGTAAAAGCTCTCTGAGGCCTCCCCAGAGGCAGTTGATGCTGTGCTTCCTCTACAACCTGCAGAACTGTCAGCCAATAAACTTCTTTTTTAAAATAAATTACCCAGTCTCAGGTATTTCTTTATAGTAATGAAAGAGTGGCCTAATACAGGGCTCTTAATTGAATTCAATAAAAGTTTGTTGAATAAACAACCAGACATTCTCGTTCTTGTCCCCAAAAAGGGGATTGTGATGGTTTGGTTTTACAATGAGAATGGATGGATATAGTCAACAGTCTAGATTATTTGATACTAGAGTAGAGAGGCTAAATGTCCAGGTTTATTTGTTTCTCTGAACAAAGCAGCCGTTGTTGTGATTGGACTTACAAAGAAAGTGGTCAGAATTGAAAAAATGGAAACATCAGCATTCTAATCAGATGATTGAAGTATATCCTCGCATGCCCAAGGGCTCATTCTTTTTATCATCTGAAATGGAAAGGAGCAATTCTTTCCCCTGTCATCAAGCTTATTACTAAATCATATGTGGAGTGATATCTGAGGCACCTGCCTGGGGACCTGTCATAAGCTCTGGAGAGCTCACTGCAGTGCAAGGGATTCAAGCAGCTTTTGATGATGTTAAGTTATATGGTCTTCATTATCCTTCCAGTGGTACTGATGACACTTAAGAGATGAAAAGGAACAAGATGAAATGAAAAATAAAGCTAAAAGAACAGCATACTTAACTCACTTTTCTAGGGGCAGCATGTGAATGTTTGGCGGCTAGAATGGGTCCACAAATCACATCTAAAAGAGGACAGAGGCTGGGCATGGTGGCTTATGTCAGTAATCCCAGCACTTTGGGAGGCTGAGACAGGCAGATCATTTGAGGTCAGCAGTTCGAGACCAGCCTGAACAACATGCTGAAAACCTGTCTCTACTAAAATTATAAAAATTAGCTGGGTGGCGCATGCCTATAATCTCAGCTACTCAGGAGGCTGAGGCTAAAGAATCACTTGAACCCAGGAGGTGGAGGTTGCAGTGAACCGAGTATGCCACTGCACTCCAGCCTGGGAGACAGAGCAAGACTCCATTCCCCAATCCCCACCAAAAAAGGACAGCAAAGTTCTGGTGGGGAGAAGCGCATCCCAGTCCACCAAAGAAGGAGCTGGAAACCTTACCAAAAGCCATAAAACCTGAAAAGAAAAACTAAAGAACAATGCAATAACTGGCCAGCCAGAAGCTTATGCAAAAGCGATCTATGGAGCACAAACAAGCATCAGTATTACCATATAAAACCTGAATAATTTGTCAGAAACTTGAAATGATCATAGACTGTAAAGTGTCTTTAGTAACTTTTTATTGTATATGAACATAAATAAGCAAAAACGGTGCTTGCTGATATTTTAAGAGTTTGAATTATTGTCCAAATATTTGTTGGTTAGCTGTATATTTTATTTTATAAATTATAAACATCATTTTCCTATTCTGGATGTTGTGTTTTTCTTAATGATTTGAATAAGTTATTTAATAAAGATATTATTCAGTACTTTACATTTTCTATTTGAGAAAATTGAATATGTATCAAAAGAATTAATTTTTAAATAATTTATTCATTTTTTAAAGAAAATATTAACTAAGCACCCATCATATGCTTGGCACTTGGAATATATCAGTAAATGAGACATACCAAATTCCTGTGCTTATGGAGCTTATATTCCTCTGCGTGTGCGTGTGTGTGTGTGTGTATGGAGGTGGAACGTTCACAGCAAATAAACAGCAAACAAATAAGTAAATCAAATAGTTAGAAGGTGTTGTAGGTATTGTGAAAAACAGAAAAACAAAACCTGAGTAGAGTGCTGGGGAAAGGTCGGTAGTTCAGATTGCATTATTAAGTATGGTAGCTGAGGTAGTTTTATTGGTGGATGATATTCGAAGGAAGATCTGAAGAAGACAGGAAAGAGTCATATGTCTGGGATAAGATATTCTAGGCAGAAGAAGCTACTTGTGCAAAGTTCCTATGGCAGAAGCATCCCTGGTGATCTTGAGAAGCACCAAGGAGGCCGGAATACCTGGAATAGACTAGCTGAGAATTTTAAGGAATGAAATCAAAGAGAAAAGGAGATCAATTATGTGGGACCTCACAGGTCATTGTAAGGATTTCTATTTTTCTTCTGAGTGAAACAGAAAGTGGTAGAATGACATGACTTAGGTTTTACCAGGGTCACTGTGGCTGCTAGATTGAGAACAGATCATAGAGAAGCGTGGTTTAGAGCAAGGAAACCAACTTGGGGCTACTATTAGTTTCCTATTGTTGCTATAACAAATGACCACAAACATCGTGATTTCAAACAACACAAATGTATGACTTCACAATTCTGGATGTCAGCAGTCTGAAGTGGTTCTCACTGGGCTGGAATCAAGAAGTTGACAGGGCTGCATTCATTGTAGAGGTTCTGGGGAGAATCCGTTCCCTCATATTTTATAACTCCTCCTGGAGGCTTTCTGCATTCCTTTGCTAGTGGCTCAATTCCAGAAATTGTATCACTCCAACTTCTGCTCCTGGTATAGTTTGGATGTAGGTCCTTTCCAAACCTCATGTTAAAATGTGACCTGCGATGTTGGAGGTAGGCCTAGTGGGAGGTGTTGGGGATCAGAGGGGTGGATCCCTTATGAATGACTCGGTACCATCTGCATCGTCATGAATGAGTTCTTGCTCTGTAGTTCATGGGAGAGCCGGTTGTTTAAAAGAGTGTGGCACTTACCCACCCAACTTGCTCCTGCTCTTGTCATGTGACATGCCTGTTTCCCCTTTATCTTCTGAAATGAGGCCATCATCAGAAGTTAACGCTGGTGCCATGCTTTTCATACAGCCTGCAGAGCCATGAGCCAAAATAAATCTCTTTTCTTTATATATCACCCAGTTGCAGGTGTTCCTTTATAGCAAAGCAAAGCAAAGCAGACTAACACAGCTTCCTTCATTGAATCTGCTCTAAGTTTGATCCTGCTGCCTCTCTTTTATAAGAACCCTTGTAACTACGTTGGGCCCACCCAGATACTCTCCAGGATAATCTCCCCCATCTTAAGATCCTTAACTTAATCACATCTGCCAAGTCATATCAGGTAACATAGTCACAGGTTCTGAGAATTAGGACACTGACATCTTTTGGGGGGTGGGAGTGGGGGGTCATCATTCTACCATAAGGCTGTTCTTATAACCAGGAAGGAGATGATGGTGATTTGTACTAGGATGTTACAATGAAGACAGTGGAGAATGATAGGGTTTTAGATATTGTTTTGAAAGTAAAGGCAAAGGCATTTCCTAATGGATTAGATTTGAGTATGGAAGAGAGATGACTCAAGGATGATTCCAAGTATCCAAATCCTGGTGATCCTGTGTTCTGTGAGGGCAGCCGCCATAGCTGTCTTTCTTACCTCTATGTTTCCAAGGCCTAGCATAGAGCCCAACACATAGTGAATGCCCTGTAAGTATTCACACACTTAAAATTTTCTTATTACAAATGAGCATGATAAGGATATTAGAACACAGAGAAAAAAAGTCAAAAAGCATCATCCCCAAACCTGCAAACTTACTTTAACATTTTTTATTATTTGTTTCAAGATTTTGTTTTATAAGTACGTTTTTCTTTTTAGATTTTTGTGGTAGCACTAATCCTGTCATATTGAGCTCTTAAAATATATTTTAAATTAACATTTTCCCATGTTTATAGTCTTCATTGACATTCATTTTGATACCTTTTATACTATTCCTTTCAGTGGATGCTTTATAATTTATGTAATCATTCCTGTACTGTTGGATATTCTGGTACTTTTAGCATTTTCACTAATATAAATAAAGTATATAATTCAAATAGTCTTTGAATATATCTCCCACTTTATATTTGTAGCATAGAGTCCCAGAAGTGGAATGAATCACTGACAAAAGTATGACATTTTTCATAAATTTTGATACAGAGTATCAAGTTGTTTATAAAACACTTGTTCTAATCATTACTGTCAAAACCAGTATCTGAGTAAACCAGCATCTATGAATTCTTCCCAGCAATAAATATTGTCAATTACAATAAATATTCTCCTATATTAAGTAAAAAATAGTCTCATATTTTTTAAAATTGTTGATTCCTTTTCCTTTGTAGTTCCTCTTTTGTGAGTTATCTTTTCATTTGTTCATTTTATTGTCTTTTCTTATTGGTGTATCTGAACTCTTCAGTTAATATAATCATAAAGCCTAGATCCATAAGATATATTTTTAATAAAATAGATTATAAATCAGGAAAAAGAATGAAAATATCTAAAGGACAACAAAATAAAATACAGTAAGAGGTACAGACACAGGGCCATGCTGTGTTCATCAATTTCAAGCAGGTCTGTAAGTCCCTTGGTGAACAAGCTAGTCTTCTTACAGAGTCTTTCTCACTGCATGTCTATTTGTAACATCTACTGGGAACAATAAAGAACATCCAAGAGAGAAAGAGATTTTGGAATCTTTTCTAATAGAACTTTCCAACAAATAATTAGAAACCTTATTTTTAAATGAATGTAAGCCACATTTTATTTTTTATTTATTTTATTTTATTTTTTATGCTTTAAGTTTGGGGATACATGTGCAGAACGTGCAGGTTTGCTACATAGGTATACATGTGCCATGGTGGTTTGCTGCACACATCAACCTGTCATTTACATTAGGTATTTCTCCTAATACCATCCCTCCCCTATCCCACCAAACCCCACAGGCTCCAATGTGTGATATTCCCCTCCCTGTGTCCATGTGTTCTCATTGTTCGACTCCCACTTATGAGTGAGAACTTGTGGTGGTGTTTGGTTCTCTGTTCTTGTGTTAGTTTGCTGAGAATGATGGTTTCCAATTATATCCATGTCCCTGCAAAGGACATGAACTCATCGTTTTTTATGGCTGCATAGTATTCCATGGTGTATATGTGCCACATTTTCTTTTTCCAGTCTATCATTGATGGGCATTTGGGTGGTTCCAAGTTTTTGCTATTGGAAATAGTGCTGCAATCAACATACGGTGCATGTGTCTTTGTAGCATAATTCATAATAAAAAATTCATACCTTTGGATATATACCCAGTAATGGGATTGCTGGGTAAAATCGTATTTCTGGTTGTAGATCCTTGAGGAATCACCACACTGTCTTCCACAATGGTTGAACTAATTTACACTCCCACCAACAGTGTAAAAGTGTTCCTATATCTCCACATCCTCTCCAGCATCTGTTGTTTCATGACATTTTAATGATCACCATTCTAACTGGGGTGAGATGGTATCTCACTGTAGTTTGATTTGCATTTCTCAAATGACCAGTGCTGATGAGCTTTTTTTCATGATTTTTGGCCACATAAATGTCTTCTTTGAGAAGTCTCTGTTCGTATCCTTTGCCACTTTTTGATGGGGTTGTTTTCTCCTTGTAAATTTCTTTAAGTTCCTTGTGGATTCTGATTATTATCCCTTTGTCAAATGGATAGATTGCAAAACTTTTCTGCCATTCTGTAGGTTGCCTGTTCACTTTGCTGATAGTTTCTTTTGCTGTGCCCTTTAGTTTAATTAGATCCCATTTATCAATTTTGGCTTTTGTTGCCATTGCTTTAGGTGTTTTAGTCATGAAGCCTTTGCCCATGACTATGTCCTGAATGGTATTGCCTACGTTTTCTTGTAGGGGTTTTATGGTTTTATGTCTTAGATTTAAGTGTTCAATTCATCTTGAGTTAATTTTTGTCTTTTTTGTTTTTGTTTTTTTGTTTTTTTTTTTTTCCTTTTTGTGGAGAACGGGGTCTCGCTGTATTACCCAGGCAGGTCTCGAACTCCTGGGCTCAAGCTATCCTCCCGCCTCTGCCTCCCTGAGAGCTGGGATTACAGGCGTGAGCCACCGCGCCCGGCATCTTGAGTTAATTTTTGTGTAAGGTGTAAGGAAGGGGTCCAGTTTCAGTCTTCTGCATACAGCTTGACAGTTTGCCCAACACCATTTACTGAATAGGAGATCTTTTCCCCATTGCTTGTTTTTGTCAGCTTTGTCAAAGATCAGATGGTTGTAGATGTGTTGTGTTATTTCTGAGGCCTCTGTTCTGTTCCATTGGTCTATATCTCTGTTATGGTACCAGTACCATGCTGTTTTGGTTACTGTAGGCTTGTAATATAGTTTGAAGTCAGGTAGCATGATGCCTCCAGCTTTCTCCTTTTTGCTTAGCATTGTCTCGGCTATATGAGCTCTTTTGTGGTTCCATATGAAATTTAAAGGAATTTTTTTTTTTTTTTTCTAATTCTATGAAGAAAGGCAATGGTAGCTTGATGGGGATAGCATAGAATCTACAAATTACTTTGGGCAGTATCGCCATTTTCACAATATTGATTCTTCCTGTCCATGAGCATGGAATGTTTTTCCATTTGTTTGTCTTCTCTTATTTCTTTGAGCAACGGTTTGTAGTTCTCCTTGAAGAGTTCCATCACATCCCTTGTAAGTTGTATTCCTAGGTATTTTATTCTCTTTGTAGCAATTGTGAATGGAAGTTCACTCATGATTTGGCTTTCTGTTTGTCTATTTATCGGTCTATTTGAATGCTTGTGATTTCTGCACATTAACTTTGTATCCTGAGACTTTGCTGAAGTTGCTTATCAGCTTATGGAATTTTGGGGCTGAGACAATGGGGTTTTCTAACAGACAATCATGTCATCTGCAAACAGGGACAATTTGACTTCCTCTTTTTCTAATTGAATACTCTATTTCTTTCTCTTGCCTGATTGCCCTGGCCAGATCTTCCAATACTATGTTAAACAGGAGTGGTGAGAGAGGGCATTCTTGTCTTGTGCCAGTTTTCGAAGGAAATACTTCCAGCTTTTGCTTATTCAATATGATATTGGCTGTGAGTTTGTCATAAATAGCTCTTATTATTTTGAGATATGTTCCATCAATACCTAGTTTATTGAAAGTTTTTAGCATAGAGTGTTGTTGAATTTTATGGAAAGCTTTTTCTGCATCTATTGAGATAATCATGTGTTTTTTGTCATTGGTTCTGTTTATGTGATGGATTATGTTTATTGATTTGCATATGTTGAACCAGTCTATCATCTCAGGGATGAAGCTGACTTGATTGTGGTGGACAAGCTTTTTGATATGCTGTTGGATTCAGTTTCCCAGAATTTTATTGAGGATTTTTGCATCAATGTTCATCAGGGATATTGGCCTGAAATTTTGTATTTTTTTGTTGTTGTTGTGTCTCTGCCAGGTTTTGGTATCAGGATGATGCTGGCCTCATAAAATGAGTTAGGAAAGAGTCCCTCTTTTTCTATTGTTTGCAATAGTTTCAGAAGAAATGGTACCAACTCCTCTTTGTACCTCTGGTAGAATTTGACTGTCAATCCATCTACTCCTGGACTTCAGTTGGTAGGCTATTAATTACTTCCTCAATTTCAGAACTTGTTATTGATCTATTCAGGGAGTTGAGTTCTCCCTGGTTTAGGATTGGGGGAATGTATGTGTCCAGGAATGTATCCATTTCTTCTAGATTTTCTAGTTTATTTGCATAGAGGTGATTATAATATTCTCTGATAGGGTAGTTTGTATTTCTGTGGAATCATTGGTGATATCCCCTTTATCATTTTTTATTGTGTTTATTTGATTCTTCTCTCATTTCTTCTTTGTTAGTCTGGCTAGCAGTCTATCTATTTTGTTAATCTTTTCAGAAAACCAGCTCCTGGATTCACTGATGTTTTTGAAGGGTTTTTAGTGTGTCTATCTCTTTCAGTTCTGCTCTGATCTTATTTCTTGCCTTCTGCTAGCTTTTGAATTTGTTTGCTCTTCCTTCTCTAATTCTTTTAATTGTGATGGTAGGGTGTCAATTTTAGATATTTCCCACTTTGTTCTGTGGGCATTTGGTGCTATAAATTTCCTGCTAAACACCATTTAACTGTGTCCCAGAGATTCTGGTACATTGTGTTGTCATTCTTGTTGGTTTCAAAGAACATTTTAATCTCTGCTTTAATTTTGTTATTTACCCAGTAGTCATTCAGGAGCAGGTTGTTCAGTTTCCATGTAGTTGTGCAGTTTTGAGTGAATTTCTTAATCCTGAGTTCTAGTGTGATTGCACTGTGGTTTGAGAGACTGTTTGTTATGATTTCAGTTCTTTTGCATTTGCTGAGGAGTGTTTTACTTCCAATTATGTTGTCAATTTTAGAATAAGTGCAACATGGTGCTAAGAAGAGTGTATATTCTGTTGACTTCAGTTGGAGAATTCTGTAGATGTCTATTAGGTCTGCTTCTTCCAGAGCTGAGTCCAAGTCCTGAATATCTTCGTTAATTTTCTGTCTCATTGATCTGTCTAATATTGACAGTGGGGTGTTAAAGTCTCCCACTATTAATGTGTGGGAGTCTAATTCTCTTTGTAGGTCTCTAAGTACTTGCTTTATGAATCTGGGTGCTTCTGTATTAGGTGCATATATATTTAGGATAGTTAACTCTTCTTTTTGCATTGATCCCTTTACCATTATGTAATTCCCTTCTTTGTCTTTTTTGATCTTGGTTGGTTTAAAGTGTGTTTTATCAGAGACAAGGATTGCAACCTCTGCTTTTATTTTTCTTTCCATTTGCTTGGTAAATATTCCTCCATCCCTTTATTTTGAGACTATCTGTGTCTTTGCACGTGAGATGGGTCTCCTGAAAACAGCACACTGATAGGTCTTGATTCTTTATCCACTTTGCCAGTCTGTGTCTTTTAATTGGGGCATTTAGCCCATTTACATTTAAGGTTAATATTGTCATGTGTACATTTGATCCTGTCATTATGATGTTAGCTGGTTATTTTGCCCATTAGTTGATGCAGTTTCTTCATAGTGTCAATGGTCTTTACAATTTGGTATGTTTTTGCAGTGGCTGGTACCAGTTTTTCATTTCCATAGGTGGTGTTTCCTTCAGGAGCTCTTGTAATGCAGGCCTGGTGGTGACAAAATCTCTCAGCTTTTGCTTGTCTGTAAAGTATTTTATTTCTCTTTCACTTATAAAGCTTAGTTTGACTACATATAAAATTCTGGGTTGTAACTTCTTTAAAAATGTTGAATTTTGGCCCCCACTCTCTTCTGACTTGTAGGGTTTCTGCAAAGAGATCTGCTGTTAGTCTGATGAGCTTCCCTTTGTGGGTAATCCAAGCTTTCTTTCTGGCTACGTTTACATTTTTTCCTCATTTCAACCTTGGTGAATCTGATGATTATGTGTCTTGGGGTTGCTCTTCTTAAGGAGTATCTTTGTGATGTTTATATTTCCTGAATTTGAATGTTGTTCTGTCTTGTTAGATTGGGGAAGTTCTTCTGAATAATATTCTGATGAGTGTTTTCCAACTTGGTTCCATTCTCCCTGTCACTTTCAGGTACACCAATCAAATGTAGGTTTGGTCTTTTCACATAGTCCCATATTTCTTGGAGATATAAGCCACATTTTAAAACATTTTTTCTTGGAATATAGTTCAAAGGAGACTGGATAAAGAAATCATAAATAATAACAGTTATCAACAGAATAGTAGACTATACAATTTGATTAACTGCAAAGGGGATAGAGGGTATTATGGATGCTATGGAACAAAATACTGTTTCTACTTCTCTTTTTCAACTCAATTAATATCTGCAGAATGAGCAGTACATTCATATATCTTGAAATGATGCTATATTTGGCAATGTCGTAAATATGGATAATGACTTAGGAAATACTTATCTGGAACTTGAAAAGGTCGTAAATGTGGACTCACATCAAAATGAAATTAAATTGGGAGAATGTAAACTAGTACATCTGGGAAGAAATTGACTCAGATTCATAGTCCTCCTGAGAAATCTGGTATGTGAGATGGCACTGAGCAAGAGGGTAGCTAAATAAAAATAAATTTATAATGCAATATTGGAACAAAAAGGTCAATGTGATTTGAGCTGCAAAAATTTTTATTTAAAGCAAAGAAGAAAATGAAATGGGAAACGGTAATAAAGTTTATTCTTAAAATTTTGGGGGTAGCTAGTGTATGAAACATATTTAGACAATAAAGCCAACTAGTCAGAAAATGAAGGAAGTTTTTGGAAAGAAAATGGCTTTAATAGACAAAATAGATTTATGTAAAAACCCAGAGCACTCACAGATGTCACTGCAAAGCATGTTGTTGGTATCTTCAGAGTGTCTTATTTTTTAATTATTTGGTTTAAACTCTGAAACTGTTCCCCATACTCCCTTTCTCATTCTCATTTCCATCACCACTTAGTTGGTTTCCCAGGGTTTGCTCATGCTATTGCTTTTGATATGGTTTGGATATTTGTGCCATCCAAATCTCATGTTGAAATATGGTCTCCAGTGTTAGAAACAGGGCCTGGTGGGTTGAGTCATGGGTTGGATCCCCCATGGCTTGGTTCTAGCCTTGTGACAGTGAGTGAGTCCTCATGAAATATGGTTGTTTAAAAATGTGTGACACTTTCCTACTCTCTCTATTGCTTCTGCTCTCACCATGTAAACTATCTGTTCCCACTTTGTCTTTTTCCATGAGCAAAATCTCCCTAAGGCCTCCCCAGAAGCTGAGCGTGCTTCCTATACAGTTTGCAGAACCATGAGCCAATTTAACCTCTTTTCTTTATAAATTACTCAGCATCAGATATTTATTTGTAGCAATGCAAGAGTGTCCTAACACAGCTTTAGACCAGAAATCCCTTGCTACTATTTCAACCTAAAAAACCCATGCTAATCCTTCAACCATTGTTCAAATACTATCTTTTTGCTAGCTTTTGTAGACTGCTCCCCCTACATTAGATTTAATTAGGTTTAATTGCTTCTCTGTTGTAGCTATACTATTTGTATTTATTGTGTTTCAAAATTAATTATATCCCCCTTTTCCCAGTGAATTTGAAGCTCTTCAGGGCAGAAAACAATTTTCATTCATATTACTTAATTTCTCCATTTTCCATAACAACTAACCACAGTACTTTGTATACAAGAGGCACTTACTACATGTTTATTGAATTCAACTGAATGTCAAAACTGCACCATTATTTTTAGAAATGAGGTTCAGCCTCATGAACAAGTGACTTTCAAGTGAGCTGATCCCTAAGTCAGATCATAAGACTTATAGGCCAGACACACCCACTTGCAGATGGAGGAGTTCACTTTTACAGTGAACAGTTGCTGTTTTTCTATAGTAGTTTCTTTGCATATATGAGTGTATCGAATCCTCACATCTACCCTGTGATGTAGACACACACATCTTAGCCCCATGTTGCAGATTAGAAATTTGACTAGAAAATGGTGGACAAGATTTGAACCTTGATCTGCCTTATTCCAATACCCGTGGAAATAAATTTTTGCTTGTTTCTTTATTATTTTTCATTCTATTATACAAAGTTGCCTCTTTGATGTCACTCCTTTTAAATACAAATATCACCACAAAATATAATAGTAGTTAAGGTAATTTTATGTTATAATATTATAAACACTATGAAGCTTTCCTACTATCTTTTACATTTATTTTATGCTTTATAGTGTGTGTGTGTGGGGCAGGAAACTGGAAATTCCTCAAAGAACAACAAAGTACAAATTAGCATTTCTTTCATTAGCTGTATCTCTCTAAATTTACTTGCTACATAGATATAGCTCCCAGTGAAACTGAAAGATTTAACTGAGCTACACTGAACTGATTGGTAAAATTTTAAGTATGTTAAAAATCTATAAGAACGGGAATTCTTATCCTCTTTAGTCATCATTAGAGAAATGTTCAAGTATCAATAACAAAAATGTCTACAATACCAAATGTAATGATTTATACAGAAAGAAAAACTTGAATTAAGGATAACAACAAGGTGGGGGAGGGGAGCCATGATGGCTGTGTAAAAGCAGCTATGGTGTGTGTCACTCACAGTGAGGAACACAAGCGGTGAGTAAATACAGCACCTTCAACAGAGACATCCATGTATTCGCATTGGAACTGATTAGGAAAACAACTCAACCCAAGGGAGAGAACAGAGAAAAACAGGGCAAGGTGATGGCCCACCTGGGAGTGATATGAAGCCACCCCCAACCCCAGCCAAGGGAAGTGGTGAGGGAATGTGTGACCCTGGGAAACCACTCTTCTCTCATGAATCTTTACAACCCTTGGATCAGGAGATCACCTCGTGAGCCCACTCCACCAGGGCCTTGGGTCTGACACACAGAGCTGTGTGGAGTCTTGGCAGAGAAGCTGCTCAGGCATGCAGAGAGACCCAGGAGTTTACATTCTCTGGCCTCAGGATTCCTGGCAAAGGTGACTGCAACTCAGGCAAGGCAGGAGGAGGTCTGTACATACCCTAGGAAGGGGGCTGAATCCAGGGGGCCAAGCAGAATTGGTCTACAGGCCCCACTTCCATGGCACCCAACAAGGTAAGATTGACTGGCTTGGAATTCCATCCAGCAGGGTGCAGTCTGCCTGAGATGGGACAGAGCCCCTGGGGGGAAGGGGTGGGCCACTACATTTGCTGTTGAATAACTCAGTTGTTCGAGCCTATGGGCTTTGGAGAGTCCAAACAGTCTAGATAAGGAAGGGTTCCCTCAGTGTGGCACAGGTGCTTTACCAAAATGTAGACACAGTCCTTCTTTAAATGGGACCCAAATACATTTATCCTCACTGGGCAGGACCTCCAAGCTGGGGCCTCCAGCCACCCTTATCTGTGTTCTATGGACAGAGTTCTGATTTCTCCCTGGGATGGAGTGCCCAGGAGGAGGGGTGGGTCAACACCTTTGATGTTTGGGCAACTCGACCATTCCAGCAGGTGGGCTTTGGAGAGTCCAAGCCAACTGGCACAGAAGCAGTTCTCCAGTATGGCTCAGCTATTTTGTTGAGGTATGGTCAAATTGCTTTTTAAAATGGGACCCCAATCCATTTCTCCTCACTAGGTGGGTCCTCCCAGCTGGGGCCTCTGGCCTCCCCACCTGTGTTCTATAGCCCACAGAGTTCTAAAGTCTCCCTGGAACAGAGTGCCCAGTGGGCAGGAAAGGCTGCCACCTTTGTTGTTTGGGCATCTCAGCTGGTCCAGCCTGTGAGCCTTGGAGAGCCCAAACTGATCGGGAGCTGAAAGGATCCCCTAACATAGCACAGCTGCTCTACCAACATGCAGCCAGGCTACTTCTTTAAGAGGAACCCTGATCTCATTCTTCCTGACTGCTAAGACCTCCCAACTGGGGTCTTTATACACCAGCTTTAGGTGCATTTGGGCCAGCAACAGGTTAGGACCCCCCAGGGACTAACCTGGAGCTCCCAGAGGAAGGGGCAGGCTGCCATCTTTGTTGTTTTGCAGACTTCACTGATGATACCTCCAACTACTAAAGAAACCTAGGCAACAAGGGTCTGGCACGGACCCCCAGCAAACCGCAGTAGCGCTACAGACGAGTGGCCAGACTGTTGAAAGAAAACCAACCAAACAACAACAGTAAAAAAAACCCTGCCAAACCCTATCCAAAGTTTAATAACCTCAAAGATAGAAAGTAGATAAACCCACAAAGATGAGAAAGAATCAGTGCAAAAACACTGAAAACTCAAAAAGTCAAAGTGCACCTTTTCCTCCAAATGACTGCAACACCTCTCCAGCAAGGGTTTAGAACTGTGCTGAGGCTGAAATGGCTGAAATGACATGGGTAGGCTTCAGAATGTAGATAAAAACAAACTTTGCTGGAATAAGGAGCATGTTGTAACCCAATGCAAGGAAGCTAACAACCATGATTAAACGATGCAGTAGCTGACAGCCAAAATATTAATAGCACGTATAGAGAGGAACATAATCAACCTGATATGCTGAAAAGCATGCTACAAGAAGTTCACAATACAATCACAAGTATTAATAGCAGAATAGACCAGCAACAGAGGAAACAGACAACCTACAGAATAGGAGAAAAGTTTTGCAAACTATCCATCTAACAAAGGTCTATTAGATAGCATCTATAAGAAACTTAAATTTATAAGAAAAATACAAATAACCCTATTAAAAAGTGGGCAAAGGACATGAACAGACACATCTCAAAAGAAGACATCCATGGGACCAAAAAAAAATATCGAGAAAAGCTCAACATCACTGATCATTAGAAAAATGCAAATCAAAACCACAGTGAGATACTATCTCCCACTGTGGGAGTATGTTAGAATAGCCATTATTCTATTTAATCATCATTAATTAATAATGGCTATTCTGTTAGAATAGCCATTAGTAAAATGTCAAAAATTAACAGATGCTGAGGAGGTTGTGGAGAAAAAGCAACATTTATGCACTGTTGGGTGGGAGTGTAAATTAGTTCAACCATTATGGAAGACAGTGTGGCAATTCCTCAAAGATCTAGAGGCAGAAAAGCTATTCAACCCAGCAATCCCATTACTGGGTATATACCCAGTGAAATAAAACCATTCTTTTATAAAAATATATGCATGCATGCATATGTTCATTGCAGCACTATTCACAATAGCAAAGACATGGAATCAACCTAAATGACCATCAATTACAGACTTGATAAAGAAAATGTGGTACATATACACCATGGAATACTATGCAGCCATATACAGGAATGAGGTCATATCCATTCCAGGGGCATGGATGGAGTTGGAGGCCACTATGCTCAGCAAACTAACACAGGAACAGAAAGCCACATATCACATGTTCTCACTTATAAGTGGAAGCTAAATGATGAGAAAACATGGACACATGGTGGAGGGACACACACTTGGGTCTGTCAGAGGGCAGGGGTTGGGAAGAGGGAGAGGAGCAGAAAGAATAACTAGTGGATGCTGGATGCTGGTAATGGTATCATCTGTGCAGCAAACCACCATGGCACACGTTTACTGATGTAACAAACCTATACATCCTGAATGTGTACCCCGAACTTAAAGTAAAAATTGGAAATGAAACACACGCACACATGCACACACACACATACACAAAAGATAACAAAATTATGACAAGAATTGCCATCTCTTCAAGAAAATAAAAAAATTAATGATCCAGACAAGATTTTGTCTGCCATGTTAACACTGGGACCTGATTCTATTGGGATAAACCTCTATAATGCTTTATGCTTTTAATGATTTTCTGGACATTTTCTAACAATTTCAGCAAATAATGAGTAGAAAAGATTCTTTCACAGCTTCAGACATCAACAGCAGAAAAGGTCAAGTAAATTCTTATTTCTAGACTAACTGATAATAAAAGATGACTCAATTATCCAACACATATAAATAAGCACCTATTAAGTGCCAAGCCATGTTCCAGGAAGTCACAGATACAATGTTGAACAAAACAGGTATGGCAGCCGGGTGCAGTGGCTCATGCCTGTAATCCTAGCCCTTTGGGAAGCCAAGGCGGGTGGATCACAAGGTCAGGAGATCGAGACCATCCTGGCTAACACGGTGAAACCCCATCTCTACTAAAAATACAAAAAATTAGCCGGGCGTGGTGGTGGGCACCTGTGGTCCCAGCTACTCGGGAGGCTGAGGCAGGAGAATGGCATGAACACGGGAGGCAGAGCTTTCAGTGAGCCAAGATTGCGCCACTGTACTCCAACCTGGGCAACAGAGTGAGACTCTGTCTCAAAACAAAAAACAGGTATGGCAACTTTCTTCATAAAATTTCAGTCTAGTATAGTGTGTGTTAACCCCAATCATGGACTATAAAATCAATTTCATGAATTTTGACCCATCATTCTTTAAAAAATAAAATACAATGGATAAAACAATACTAGAACACATTGCATATAATAATGATAGTATTTATGAGTCTTTTACTTCAGTGATATGAGTATGTCTGATATGGCTTGGCTGTGTTCCCATCCAAATCTCATCTTAGATTGCCGTTCCCATAATCCCCATGTGTTGTGGGTGGGACCTGTTGGGAGGTAACTTAATAATTGCAGAGGTTACCCTTCTCGTGATGGTGAGTGAATTCTCATGATTTCTGATGGTTTTGTAGGGGGCTTTTCCCTCTTTTGCTTGACACTTTTCCTTGCTGCAAGCCATATGAAGAAGGTCATGTTTACTTCCCCTTCCACCATGATTGTAAGTTTCCTGAGGCTTCCCCAGTTATGCTGAACTGAATCAATTAAACCTCTTTCCTTCACAAGTTACCCAGTCTTGGGTATATCTTTATTAGCAGCATGAGAATAGACTAATACAATGCCTATGCATTTGTGTACCGTATTTCTTTCTGTGGGTTACAGTACAAAATATGAAATCTATTTTTTTCTGGTGAAATGTAAAGCTTATAATTTAAATTATAATAGCTGGCACTTACATGATGCTTTCAGTAAGATAGAGAGTTCTATTTGCATTACATAAAAAATAAACAATCTTCCCCACAATTCAGTGAGTTATGTACTATTATTCCAATTTTAAAGCAAAGGCAACTGAGAAACAAACAATTTTAAATCTCAAGGCCATAGCCAAATAGAGGGAGAAATGGGATTTGAACCTGACTTCAGAGACCATCCTCTTAATTATTTCCTTGCACTCATTTGCTGATGTAATGAAGCACTTAAAAGCAATAGTAAGAGGCATGACCTGTGTCAAGAGGAGAATATCTTACATTGCAGGCTGAATGGGTTAGATAATCTATTCTGTATTTGTATATGTGTATGTCAAGGGTATTATGTGACAAGAGTGGATATGGGCTGGTGTACAGACTGATAGAGCAAGATAGGAGTATCCCAGCTTGAAACTAAGCCAAGAGCAACCCTGGGAAACGGAAAACTTGAGACACATGTATAAGACCAACGGGAGCTCTTGAGAGTCAGGAGTGAAGTCTCATAATTAGGCATGACTAAATGGAGACACAGGAGTCTGGACCAGTTGCAATGCCCTGTCATTATAAAGGAGAGTTTTGAGTAAAACTTAGTATCGTTTTACTCAGGTTTGACCTGCCTGCCCAATCTTTATCTCAAAAGTGGTACTAGCCCTATATCATCAGTTACTAGATATGTTACTTCAGACAACATAACTAATGCCTGTGCCTCAGAGTTATGTTGTTATTGTAATCATCATCATCAACTACATAATTATTAGAACTGCGTCTGAAGGTGAGAGTCCTACAAATACAGATTGGGAAATGACTTTATTAAGAAGCCTGTGAGGTGTTGGAGCACATGTTCTTAAACTTTAATGCACTAAGTATCATCTGGGAAACATGAAAAAAATGCAGAGTTTTGACCATTTGCCCAGAGACTTCGAGTCAGTTGGTGTAGAAGAGGGCACAGGTAATAAATGAATATATGCTATTTGGGAAAAACTAGTATAGCATAATAGAAAATAACCCTGAGGTAGATAAAAACATTCTTGCAGGAGATCCCACTTAGTCTTGCCACATGCAGGCCCAAGTCACCACAATGACTGTATTGCCAGGGGCAGGAATGGCCTGCTGCAGTGTGACAGTTCTGTCATAGGGGAGCTGCTTTTCTGGGCAGTCCCTTGACTCAGGATAATACTGGGAGGTTGACAACAGTGAACATGCGCTCATGTGCAATGCTCTAGAGGATGCAATTATTGGGAGAGATTTTGAGAGGAGTCGACATTCCGACATTCTCAACAGCGACCTGAAAATGGAATGTTTGCATTTATCATGGCCTTATTCATTATTTACCTTGATGCAATCTACAGAATGACATGGCCTGAAAAACATGGGTCAAACATACCTATAATTTGTAGACAAGATACATTTTATGATTTCAAGGAGAAAAATAAAAAAATTAAAGAATAAGTGAAAAAAGGAAATAGAAACTTGAAGACAAATCTTATAAAACTGCCTTCATTTTAGGTTCTTTACTTAAATATCTTAACATATGTTTGAGGTGATTGTATCTTCTTAAAACTTGATAAATAATTCCCACATCAGACAGGCTATCTCCTGTCTATGATTAGAATGCCCACAGTGACCTCAGAATATCCTCAGATATCCATTGAGGTTTCCATACTGCAAAGCATTTTAACTAACATCTCAGGTATGTCTAATGTGGTCTTATAAGTTAGTGGTAGAAGAGGAGAGGGAGGGGTTGAGGAAAGGAAGTGGAGAAAACGTCAAAGAGCATAAAGGAGGAAGGCTCTAGAATAAAAATTATATCAACCAATAGAAATCTAAAAATATAAAATACTTATTACCCATTTACTTCCTTTATAATCATAGTACATTTGAAAGTGTCCATCTTTTCTCTCTCAAATGATGGCTTTGATTAGGGTAGATGATTGGTTGTTGTTGCTACCTGAGATTAGGCAGATGGGCTACTGGGTTGCTTTTCCATCCTTAACAGCATTATAGCAGGATGATGTGGTTTGACTGTGTCCCTACCCAAATCTCATCTTTAATTGTACTCTCATAATTCCTACATGTTGTGGGAGAAACTTAGTGAGAGATAATTTGAATCATAGGGGTGGTTTCTCGCATACTGTATTTGTGATAGTGAATAAGTCCCATGAGGTCTGGTGATTTTATCAGGGGTTTCTGCTTTTGCATCTTTCTCATTTTGTCTTGCCACTGCCATGTAAGAAGTGCCTTTCACCTCCTGCCATGATTCTGAGGCCTCCCCAGCCATGTGGAACTGTAAGTCCAATTAAACCTCTTTTTCTTCCCAGTCTCTGGTATGTCTTTATCAGACTAATAAACAGGATGTCTCAATTTTGGCACTATCGACATTATGGACGAATTACTTCTTTGTTGGAGGAAGTTTCCTTGCAGGATGTGTAGTGGTATTGATATGGAAGTAGGGCAGGGAAATGCTGGGTAGAGAAGGGTGGGGTCCCTGGCAAAGGCTCCAACCTCAGGCTTGTGCCCATGGACCTAAATGAGGACAGGCATTTCTGTTTTCACACCCAAAAAGTTGCCTTTTAGCCTAGCATGCCCCCATCCTGTGCCCATAAAAACATGAGATCCTAGTGGGCATGGACATAGTAGCTGGACATTAAGAGGAGCAGAACACACTGACAGACACCAGCAGACACTGGCAGACCAGCAATGGCAGAACAACATAGATGCTGTGGGGAATTCGGCTGGGGGTGGTAGGAGGGGAGTATGGTCTCTGGACAGCCTGACTCCATGGGAAGACCACTTTCCCACTCCATCCCCCTTCTGGCTCCCCATTCATCTCATTTAGAGCTTCCTCCACCACTCAGTAAAACCTTGTACTCATCCTCTAAGCCTATGTGAGATTGGAGTTTTCTGGTGCTCTAGGACAAGAACCCGGGATACAGAAAGCCCTCTGTCCTTGCAATAAGGCAGAAGTCTAATCTAGCTCTATTCTAGCTGATTAACGCAAGCTGCATGCAGACATCAAGGCTGAAAGGGCACGCTGTAACATACACCCACTTGGGCTTCAGGAGTTATAAACACTTACCCCTAGAGCTGCTGTGGGGTTGGAGCCTAAAAACATGCCCCAAAACCTCTGCACCTGCCCATCTGCATGCTGTCCCTAGGGGTTTGAGCAAACCCTTTTGGGGTACCAAAGAAGCAAACCACACCCTTGTTGTATGTCCAGTGAGGGGGACAGGGAACTCTCTTGTTTCAGTATCACTGGCCACTACCTATTAGATATTATTGGCACCCTTCTCCCGGTTGTTACAACCAAAAATGTCTCAGATATTGCCAATGGTCTACTGGGGCAGAATTGCCTCTATTGAAGAACCACTTCATTATAGGGGTACTAGTGATCCAGGTACCCCTCTCCTTTCCATTGTGTGGCACCAGGCCAATAGTGCCCTGTGAAGCCTGCCACCATTCTCTTGGAGACATTTCCATGGTGCATCATAGCTGAGGTTTATGGATCTCAGTACTGTGCTACTTGACATTATTAGTTTATCTCTGACCTCTGGCAGAGTTCCCAAGCAATTTAAAAATAACTATTGTTTCTCGGTTGCTGAAAACATTGCCTCCAGATCTGAGAACTGTTGATTATCCTACTAAGGTCCAACATTTCCAGTTTCTCATTTTTTATATATGCATTTAACTGATTTGGGAGAAACTTTAGGGTTCATGAAATTCAAACTCTAATAAGGTTAGCCAGGCCTACTAGCTGCTCCTTCCATGGGAAATGCCTTTCTTCTTACCAGCAGTGTGTTGCTGCTCTCCAGGTCATGGGTTCTTTTGTTTTACCTAAAGTGTACCTTTGTTCTGACCAGCCCTCTGCATTCGGAACTCTCATCTTAATGTTGCTGAGTCTGAATCAGATAAATTATTTCTTCTCTTCCTTTTACACTTTGTAAGGGCTTGCATTAACCAAACAAATTTTTGATTGTTTATTAGCATTATTTTGACTTTCCTCATTTGGTTATTGCTAAATTAGTGAAACTTCAGAATAGGATAATTATTGATTTATACGTGGATTTCATAGATAACCTGTTTATAAATGCATTCTGTAACTCACCTAAATGGGAATATACCCAGTTAAGGCAGTTCTTGGGAGGAGACTAGCTACTCATGAGGTTTCTCTTCTTAACCAAACTCTAGACAGGCTCCTAGGAGCCTGCTGTGAATTCTTATAATTTTATTTTGTCTCACCATCCATTTTGAATACAAGTGAAACTTTCTCATACCAGAAGCTAGGCTCAGTGACCCTTGACACAGCTTCCAGTTCCCACAGCCAATTTAAATCAAGAATTTATAAGAAGCACAGAAAGGTTTATTGAGAAAAGTGAGAAGAGATAAATCTGTGAAATATATCGTGCTCTCTGGTGTTCATGGATAATGGAGGGAAGGAAAGTTTACAAAAATGTTCTGTGTCTTTTAGAGATCAAGCAGCTTCAAGAGAAGGAGCTTACTTCTGGGTTGAGGTAAGGAAGCAGGGGCTGGCTCGCTTATCAGGAGGCCAGTGAGTCCTCACAAGTGAGGAGGGAAGGAGAATTTTGCAGAGAAGTGAAGGGAGCTCAGATTGTTGTGTTTCACCATTTCCCCCGAGACTTCTGTCAGGTGATAAGAAAGTAAAAAAAAAAAAAAAAATTGTTCTAATCTCTGTAGGATGCTAGAATCTTAAGGATGGACAGTTTTGTGCCTTCTAAATGAATTAGAATAAAAGAAATGTGTTGAAGCAGTGTCTTAAACTTACACATATGAGAAAAGATTCTTTAAGAATACAAAATTAGGTACATGGCCCTGAAAGAGATAGAGCAAATGAGGGGCCTTAAAACTCAGGCTTTCTCAGCGTCATGGTAACTATGACTCTGGATTGAAAGATCTTGGTCCTGACTCAAAAGTTCACTGGTGCAGGATTCAAAATCAAAGACGTAATGCAGGAAATGAAAGCTGCACTGTTGTGATTAGGGCCAGGAGCAGGAGATAACTCATGCTGAGGATGGAATAGAGTAACTGAGAAACAGCACAAGACCTTCACAATGATCTGGAACTCTCCCAGTTATTGTTGGAGGCAGTAGAGGAGAAGGATTGTGTACAGGATCCAGGAAGACCGTATTTATGGGTAAGGAACCCAGGTAACCTTCTGGGAATCTCCAGAGTCAAGAGGAATTCAATGGGGCTTATCATCCAAAAATTCGGTTGGTGAGGCTAAACCAGAGAAAGCCCATTTTGTTACCTATATTGTAGGTTCAGTTTACTACCTTTCACAGGTAGTGTGCCCTAGAATGGTTTGCATGAATAGGGGTACATTTTCATTAAAAAATGAAAGAAGATTTAAAATAAATTACTGTTTTGGGGGTTGGGAGCACAAGGTCTCACTCTGTCACCCAGGCTGAAATGCAATGGTTTGACCACTGCTCACTGAACCCTCGACCTCCCTGGCTCAAACAATGCTCCTGCTTCAACTTCCTGAGTAGCTGGGACCATAGGCTCATGCCAACATGTCCAGCTAATTTTTTTATTTGTTGTAGAGATGGGTTCTTGCCATGTTGCCTAGGCTAGTCTCAATCTCCTGTGCTCAAGCAATTGTCTCACCTTGGCCTCCCAAAATGTTGGAATATAAGCATGTAAATTAACCTCTTTTCTATGAAGTTAGTTTAGGAAAATTTATGCGAAACACAATAGACACCAGCTCATATTCAATAAGCTCCAATTAGCCGCAATTCTTGGTTCATTTGGTCAAACACACTGAATAGTATCCATGTCAGGCTTGATGTTATAGCTACTATGTCCTGTCTAATATGCTCAGACATGCTTGCTCCCACCAGTCAATTTGTGTGCCAGTAAAGGGTCTGTTGTGTTTATCCCTAAACTTTTTTATTGCTTAATTTTTTAAATCTAATAGAGTAAAACATAAACTGATAACACACAGATGTGAAAAGAAAGGGATTATTGATTTTATAAAAACAGTGAAATGCTTAGCTAAGACTTGATAGAAGAGAGTTATTAAAAATGTATAGACACAGGGGTGAGTGAGACAACAGATAATAAAGAAATGTAAAACTAGTAGGATTTTATATTCAGGTTGCTTTACAAGTACCCATAATTAGGTTATTGTTTTACTTTAAGATGCTGAAATAGGAAACAACAATGCATGTGGCTGTGGTTTATGAAAGAACTATGACCCCAAATGCAACCAACAGACCCTCAATAAAAGCTCTGCTCCTATGTCAAAATATTATATTTTTTGTACATTTATATATTTTACATGAAAATAAGGTATACAAGACACATAAACATTATCATTTTAATACCTGCTGTTATAAATTACATTTTCTCATAACTGACTAATACCAGCTCCAATTGCAAAATGATATGAACCAGGGTTCTGGCATTAATTTCAACTTCTTCCTCATTAGGACCTTCCTCATTATCAAGACCTTTAGTTAGGTGTTGCCAACTGAATCCTTCCTATCTGGGACCTTATGA
Source organism: Piliocolobus tephrosceles (assembly GCF_002776525.5). Classification (NCBI taxonomy): domain Eukaryota; kingdom Metazoa; phylum Chordata; class Mammalia; order Primates; family Cercopithecidae; genus Piliocolobus; species Piliocolobus tephrosceles. The sequence goes on along the minus strand of NC_045435.1, from coordinate 34,595,482 downwards.
ATCTCCTCTCTTACCCACATGTTCTCATGCATGGCTTCTGCCCCGTTAATATTCTATATAGAAATGGTCACTTCCTTGTATCAGGAGCTTTAATAACAATTATGTGGGACTCTCTGTTTCTGCCTGAGTTTGCATATGGAATAGCAATGTTCTTGTTAATTGATTTCTAATGATTTTTTTTTTTTTTTTTGCTTTCTGTTAATATAGTCTGCCAACTGAGCTCAGACAAAACCATTTTTACCTTTAGTTACTATTGGAACTGAGAGATGATTCTTTAGGGCCTAAACAGTTCTGAGGTGATTTGGCTAAGTCACACTAAATATAGAAATAGAAAGAACAAACTAAAATAATATTATGGCTAAAAAAGTAAAATAATCTGTAAATGGTATTACACATAGAATCTCAACAATAAGACTTGTGATCACCACCACCCCCACCACAATCATGCTTTCTTTAGGTGCCTGCAACATGATCATTTACTGGAGAAGACTGTTCATTGAGCACTATTCTTTTTGTGCACTGTTCTAGAAAACTATTTTTCCCGATAAAAAGGCCAATTACTATATTGCTTATTACTCCAGATAATAAAGGCCCATTTTTCTCTGATACTGTTACTAATACAAGCATTATAGATTAAATTTACCACAAATGCCAGAAGACAAAAAGTCTGCATTTTCCCGTTCTTAATGACTACAAATATGAAATGTGGCAAGATATAGGTTCTGAATGCAAAGAATCTGATCTGATCTGATCACCAACTTACTAAAACTTAGCGTTATATATCAACTATAGAATCAGCTTATAGGATACAAAGTTTCTCATGTTCAGAGATTTGAGTTATTTGCTGTTCTGGCCATAAAGCAAAGTAATTTGGGTAGAGGTAAAAGTCCACTAACCATATGATGATAGTTAATGTCAGGGAAGTTTTTTGAGTTATTCTTAAAATTGTATATCTTTTGACTTTGATTCAGCTACAGAGAAAGACTGACCTTCTATATCTTTATGTTTATATTCTTATAGCTAAGGGCATCCAGATTCTTTACATATCTAATTTCGACTTGACAGTCCCTTGAACTTTATAGTCCCTGCTCCCATTATCTGACACAATAATTTTATGAGGTCTAAATGCTAGGACTGGCTATGGTACTAATGTTTTCACCTCTAGGACATCTAATTTGCAAGATTCTTTATGCGCCCACTCTTAGAGGGATAGCTGAATGCAAAGAAAATAAGAAAATACATACTTCAATTGGTCTATCTGTGAGCATTCCCTAATAGAATTAAAAAGCACCTTAGGAGGAAATGCAAGGTGGAACATGCTTTTCATCACAAGAAATGGTCAAGGATACTTACTGTTTATTGACTAACTGGCTTCATTTTGCTTATCATCATCTTTGAGAAGGAACTCTTATGTGAAGGTATCTCTGTGTTATTATGAACTTCAGCGTAACTCTCTTTTTGCCTGCTTTTCTCATATTTAGAAGAGTGAGACTGAAGTACTAATGATATGGAGCTGGTGTCAACACTTTTCTATTTTATAAACAGCCTTGCTTTTTAAATTTTGTTCTCTAGGGACAATCATTATTGAGTCACATCACCTATTCTCTCTGTCTCCACCAACCAAGATTAATCATCAGACAATGGCTTTCAACAGTTATCATCTAGGCTTGAGCATAATTGCTGCTGAGCAAAAGAGGTCTTAGAATATCTCTCTCTCTCTCTCTCTCTCTCTCTCACACACACACACACACACACGTAATGAAATATTTGTTTGGGGTTAGATTTCTTTTGAGATATAAGTTGTTGTAGATGAAAATCACCAGTGAGGAACAACCCTAAGTTTGAAATAGAAAAGAGACGCTGTACCTTGATCTGCTGTGTGATACGATACCTTGAGATGGCCTTGTTGCTATGTACATGCTTTATTCCTATGGGACTAGATAGCATCTGCTTAGCTCTTTGGGGGAGAATTATTACTATGTGATAATGGTACTGGTTGGTCCCTTATGTGTATCTTAGGAAGTAAGTTTGGGGAAGTTAGAAACATAGGCTTTTTACTACTGATGGAAAGCCTAGTGAAGGCTAATGGGAATGCAGGTGTGTGTGACTTCCTCCACTCCCGTAACGTGGAGGATTCTAATGACTAATATAATTTTAAAATAATGATTCTTTAAAGCTAAGATTAGGTTTGCTAAACAATTGTCATTGTCCACATTGACTTGGATTCCAGGTACCATGACTAGAGGCTCAGCAGAAAAGTTTTCTTTCTTATAGTCATTAGAAAACAGAAGAGGATGTGCCAGAAAGCTTACATTCTGTGCAGTCATCTATAATTATTTGCTATGGGACTGTTGCTCTCAAACATAAAGGTGCCTATTTCACCTTCAGAAATTGAAGAGTGTATACTTCTACTTTGGTCCAGCTTTCCTTTCATAGCAAGTTCTCCGTTTAGGCTTAGGTCTAGGGCATCACAGAGTCAGGTTCCCACCTTAGCAGACCTTACTTCTAAGTTTTTTTGAGCACTAAGTTCTAAAAAGGGAGAGAGAAAGACAAAGAGAGAGAGAAAGAGGAGCAGGACAGAGAGAAGAGGCTGCAGTAGTTCAAGGACAGTTGTCAAAATGGAAGGAAGATTCTGAATATAACAAATCTCTCACTCACTCTCTTTTTGCTGGCTCATGGCTGAGGAGGCTGCAATAAATAAAAGACTGAAAACCAAAGTTTTTTTTTTTTTTTTTCCATTATTGTCTCTGTAGCTTATTGATGGCACAGTGTTCCAAAGGAGATGTGCTAGGGACACCTACCATGATTGTAGGCAACGTTAAGACTAAGCCCTGTAGTAGTGACACATGCCAGGCCCCTCCTTGCAGACAACTTAGCCTCATCACTTTAACTAGCTGCCTGCAAACAGACAGACAGGTGGCTGCAGCCAGGGTAGCTTTTGCATGGATCACTGTTAGCTGCGGCATTGCCTTCACTAGGCATTCTGAGAGACAGGACTAGCTGGATTTCCTAGGCCGACTAAGAATCCCTAAGCCTAGCTGGGAAGGTGACCGCATTCATCTTTAAACATGGGGCTTGCGACTTAGCCCACACACGACCAATCAGAGAGCTCACTAAAATGCTAATTAGGCAAAAACAGGAGGTAAAGAAATAGCCAATCATCTATTGCCTGAGAGCACAGCGGGAGGGACAAGGATCAGGATATAAATCCAGACATTCTAGCCAACAAGGGCAACCCCCTTTGGGTCCCCTCCCCTTATATGGGAGCTTTGTTTTCACTCTATTTCACTCTATTAAATCTTGCAACTGCACTCTTCTGGGTGGTGTTTTGTTAAGGCTGGAGCTGAGCTTTCACCCAGTCCACCACTGCTGTTTGCCTCCGTCACAGACCCACCTCTGACTCCCATCCCTCTGGATCTGGCAGGGTGTCCGTGTGCTCCTGATCCAGCCAGGTGCCCATTGCAGCTCTTGATTGGGCTAAAGGCTTGCCATTGTTCCTGCACAGCTAAGTGCCTGGGTTCATCCTAATGGAGCTGAACACTAGTCAGTGGGTTCCACGGTTCTCTTCCGTGACCCACGGCTTCTAATAGAGCTGTTAACACTCACTGCATGGCCCAGGATTCCATTCCTTGAAATCCATGAGGCCAAGACCCCCAGCTCAGAGAACACGAGGCTTGCCACCATCTTGGAAGTGGCCTACCACCATTTTGGAAGTGGCCCGCCACTGTCTGGGGAGCTCTGGGAGCAAGGACCCCCGGTAACAATTCCATCAGGAGGCCTTAAACAAACAGAAGTCCAGTAATATATGCCATGTTATAGCTTAGAGGACTAGTCCATAAAATGAGCATGTAAGATATTTGCTGAGGGTTCCACAGTTTGAATTTCTGCAGAGTGAGTGGGGATAAACCTAGAGATATTGAGCTTTGTGATAAATGTGATTATCTTTCTATATACTGATTATACTCATTTATACATGTATATATTTATAAATTGTAACATTCAAATCATATTTGTTGATGACTCCTATATTAAATTATTATGTATATTAAGATCTTTTTACTGTCTGTTCTTAACCACCAATTTATGTTTATTCTTATACCTTCACTACATTTGAGATTATTTTGCCCTGAAAATATGAATTATCATTTCATAAGTCTAGTTTCTTGTACTCCTCAGAATTACCTTTGACCTTCTTACCTATCTGTTCTTTCAGATGCCATAGGTTTTTGTTCTTATAAGCCTCACATTCTTTGCAGAGGTAAGATAGGGAATAAGTGAAACACTAATGAAAACATTCACATGCATATCTGCATACATCCATGAACAACCAACCAAGTAGGCATGTTCTTCCTTAAAGATTTAGTTGTTTTCCTACATCTATTAGAATATGGTCCAAATCCTTTAGGTAGATATCCAAAGGCTTCCAGAATCTGAGTTGAATTTTCCTTTACATCACTGCTGTGGGTCTTTTCTCACACCAGGCTGGTTTACTTCCTTCAAAAGCCAGTCCTTTATTTTTGAGTGTCTTTGCCCATGCTATGTACTTTTTTTTTTAAAGTTGTTCATTCTCCTTAACTCTATCTGTTAAAGCATATCTATTTTCTTGGTCCACCACAAGGCCCAATCCCAGGGACCTTGAACTCTTTCTCCTTTGAACTCAGGGCCCACTCATCTCTACTAGAACTCAATATGTACCTGATGTTGATGTCCTGCCTTATTTGGCCCTGTAGTGTTTCTGCCTTGTGCGCTCAATAATTCAATAATGATGTAAGTTTTGTTATCAGAGAGAGTACCTCTCTATCTTCATGCCCTCAGGCCTCACACGGTTCCTGAAGCACAGTGGGGCCTGAATGTGCTCTTATTACTTGCTTGATTGATTGAAGTGCATAAAATAGGGGAAAGAGGCTAGTAACAAACTGGAATAGGGTTGAAAAAAAAGATAAATGGCAGGAAGGCTAAAATTCCTTTAGTTTTAACTTCAAGGTTTACTGCTTGCCATAGATAAGCTGCTATTACAGATAAGCCTCTTCAGTCCCAGAACTCTCCCTCAGTTGCTGCTGCTTCACCAATGATAACACCGGGAGGGGAGGGGGAAGAATGAGAGGGAGGAGGAATTGGGACTTCACATCTGCCTCCCTCCCTGAATCTTGGCAGAAGACTTCTGTAATCCAGTGCACAGTCAAAACGTAAGCACCTTTGAAATGCTTCCCTGACCCCTATCTTCAGATATTCACAGCTACTGGGATTCACTCTGAGTACTATTTTTTTTTTTTTTTTTTTTTTTTTTTTTTTTTACAGTCACTTCATTACCTCAACCACTTACAAGCATATACTTCTTTGCTTCATTTTCTGTTTAGTTTTTCCAACTGCTGCTCTCCTTTTTATCCCCTTCTCTCCGCTGACTCTTCTTTAAATTTGCCAAATTACATGTAAGGGAACTGCTTAGTTCTTCTAGTGGTACACACATTTAAAGAACGGCTTGGCCTAGATTATTTGATGGGGTCTTTAGAAATTATAAAATGCAGTTTTACAGTATTGTATTAAGTAAACTAGGAAGTAAATGAGGTCACGTTTACAAAGTGAAGTGGAAATTTGTACATTACCTTATAGAACTGGGCTGTAGAGAGTGTTAGATCATTCAGGCCATAGGCTTTTTTTTTTTTTTTTTTCCTCTCTTATCAATTATGAAATGTAACTGTCTATACCACCTGAATTTAATAGATATTAGCTGCCTCACAAGATTGAACTGACTTAATATACCTACTCCTATTGGGTCCTTGGCCTTGAACAAGAGTTCTGGGCACCCTGGAGTTACGCCACCAAGGGCTTAATTGCTTCAGATATCTCTGCTTGTTTGTAATTTGGGTTTTGTTTGCTTCTAGTCCCTTGGGAGTGCTTTATGCTGTTCAGTTAATTGAAAGTGGCTAAAGCTGAGTGAGGCAACAGCATTGCAGGTGGCATCTTTGGGATCAATTTGAGAAGACTATTGAAATCCTCCTGCTTAGTTTAATAATTATCTCTGATTGAGGTAGGATTTCAGTCTTGAGACGAATGGGAGATTCCAGAAGTTTCCCATTGGCTTTAGGGAATAGAAATTCCCCAAGCAATTAGCTTTTCCTAGAGGGTGTTTCTATTTAATAGTGCAGTCGATGATGTTAGAAAATGGAGTAGAAATGACATGGGGGGAATTACACACAAAAGACAGGGAAGAATAAAAAGGCAGTTATTAAAGACTTGGAGTGAAAGATAAAAAAAGATTACAAAGATATCTCAAGTAGCTCAGTAAGGAGAGGAACTACAGAGGTGTAGATAGAGAAAAATGAAGCCCATTTTAGGATTTTAAAAGAAAATTATTATTGTAAAAATAGAGAAAAGCATTTCTAAAGCACAAAATAGTATTAGTATTTCAAAATAATGTAAAAGGGATATTAGAACTAGCATGGACGTGAATAGAGGAAAGAAAGGGAAAAGCTTTAAATGATAAGAAAGGCAGATTTTGAAAAAATGGTAAATAGGATATGATTGTTTTTCTTTTATATTTTTGCATCACTCCATTCAAGTTTGTGTGTGTTGTACCCTCCAAGTTCTTGTGAAGTTTTGAGGCTATGCTTCTTATCTTAGCATTCTGATACCTAGAGTGATATATGACTCTACCAACTTACAATTCTTGGCCAGGTATGCATTAGTCACATCTTAGAGTTGAAAAACATTAAAACATCATGTAGTCCAGCTTCTTTTTTAAAGCCGGTTATGTAATTCAAGGGAGCCACTGAGTTCCGCAGCAATCACATACATTTTTCGAGATAGTGAAGAAAGAAGGACATGGCCCTTAGACTCTACTGTATGACAGGCACTCCGCTGGTTACTTATACACAATGCTTAGAGCTAGAAATAATTGAGAACTTGTGAGGTAGGCATTGCACTAAGGGCTATACACGTACAAATCACTCTCAAACTCACAATGACTCTACATTGTAGATTTGGAGAATAGCAAATTAGGAATGCACAATTATGTGTGAAAGTAACATATATTTAGAAAAAGAAAAAAGTCACAAAATTTTGCGAATCACAAAGTGTGACAAATACCACAGATATCACATTTAAAACATAGTATCTTTATTAACTACATAGTTGCCTTGCAGACTTCTGTAAGTCTTGGACTTTTGATATCATCAATAAGTATAAAATGTATATTTAATCTGAAGTCAAGGCATAAACAAAAGGAAATGAAATGCATTTACAAAATGTGGCTATATTGTATTGAGCTACATAATTGTGTAATCGCATTACTCTTAAATTGCATATATTGCCTTACTGATCAATATGCATGGGAGTTTTTGTCGCTGGAGCACTTGGTTCTTCTGACTGTTTTGTTGCCTTAGTAGCAATTTCACTCACTGATTTGTCTGAAGGTGCCAGAGAGTTCAGGCCAACATGCATCAGATATGCTAAGATACAGTCCAATACCTTGAGATGCACATTACAGCCAACTTCACATTCTGATGTCCTGGTTCTTTGTAGTACTGTTAGAGGAATGCTCCCTATAAACAAAAGAATTTGGGGCAGTTCAACTTTGTGCACAATTCTCATTTAAAATGTGTTGTATATTTATAATTGTATATGCTGTGTTATTGAGTATATTCCAGACAGGTAGTAATTTTTGTTTTCACTCGGTTCTGTGAGATTTAAATGCACTGCTTATAATTTTATACCACTGATGACTATAAGAAATTTCCACAGGCTGCCTCCTGATCACGCAGATTTCAAACATTATTTCTTCTCCATTATTCTGACTTCCAGTACTGAGAGATATAGGGCATGTTCATAGAACAGGAACTCTAATACCATTTGTTATTTGTTTCATGGAACTGGGTGAGTTCAAACAGTGAGAGGTGCAAGTGTTCTGAAATCCATTTCTATTCCTGGATGGTTAACAATAAGCTCACTATACACAAAATCAATTGTGAACCACATAATTATATAACATTAAACCCAAAAGAAATATATCCTCCTCTGAAATTTTCCTTTGCAAGATCGCCAAAATGCCGACAGTCACTCTAATGCCATCTGTCACAAGGGAAGAGTGATGAAAGGGAAGTAAGAGTGTAGAGAGACAGTGGTGTTTACTGATTAAGGTTAAACTATCTTTCTTTTCCAAATTTTCTATAAATGTGTGAACATGTGAACACATTTTTGGAACTTCTTCTAGGGCCTTGTAAGAGCTCCATGCAAGTGAGGGTCCCTGAGTCCTAAAGTTCCATTCATTTCATGACAAATCCATCTCTGGCAATGCATAATTTATTCAAGTTATTCAGGAAAGTTTCAATGGAAATACTATGACTCAATTTTCCAAATAGATTTTAGTAATCCTGTATCACCTCTATCTATTCTATGTTTACCCATTAACTTATTCAAATCTTTTATAAAATAGTTTTTCTTTTATTGTTACTTCTTATATGTTCCTAGAAGGCAATCACAATTATAAGGTTTTCTATCCCCCAATATACCTAACTCAGTGCTTTGCATAATCGATGAATATATAGTGAATTGATTAGAAACAAATTAAGTAAACAGAAAATGGGCTACATATCTTTTCCTCATAGCAGTTAAGTGTATCACCGTAAAAATGAGAAAATTAGGCACCGAATTAAAAACTGGTGAGATGGCCTTGGGTGTTTAATACTTCAAAGCACAAATGACCAGTAAACCTCCTGACACTGTCTTGATTTCAGTGGGTTGGCTGGTTGTGCTGGTTGAGGATAGATGTGATTGCTGCTGTTCTTTGAGCTTTCTGGCAAAAGTAATACAAACTATGCAAACTAATACGTATTGAGTAATTATTTTGTGGCTGACACTATTCTAAGTGTTTTTTTTTTTTTTTACAGGTATTGAGTCATTTAACTCTCAAAAGAAACTTAGCAGGTAGATACTATAATCATATCCATTTTAATTCTGAGGCAGTTTAGGCACAGAGGCTATGCAGCTTAGAAACTGGAGAGACCATGCTCTGAAACACTAAAATCTACTGTCTCATAATAGGAACACTGTAAACTCAAGAAACCAATGGAATTTCCTTATCTCAGAACCCCTGTCATTGATCACCTTGTTGAAGTACTGTCACTGCCTCTGAGGCCATCGGGAAGAAATACAAAATTCAAGTTAATCTCCACTTTTTCCAAGGCTCCACTAGAGTTATACCTGAGGAATAAGAAATGTGTAAACTCATGTGAATAAAAAGTACAGAGGAGAAGATACATTTTTGAGATTAGAAAATAGACACACATAGCAAACAAAAGAAAACTGGAACCTAAGTTAAGAGGAAGGTGATCCAGATGATGTGTAGGACAGAACCACAGAAGCCACAGGAACTCCAGGCACCAAATACCTCTGAAAGTGTGGGGGGAGGGCCAGGTGAGGTGAAACAGGATAGCTATATGGAAATCTGTATAAGAATCAGTTAGATAAACAGATCCTTTCTCAGTCATGTTTAGGACATTGATAATAATGAGTAATAAAGATCAGTTCTTCCCACACTCCCATTCACAATAGCCACAAAAATAATATAATACCTAGGAATACAGCTAACCAGGTAGGTGAAAGATCTCTGCAATGAAAATTACAGAACACTGCTCAAAAAATCAGGGATAATACACATGAATGGAAAAACTTTCAAAGATCATAGATTGGAAGAATCAATGTTGTTAAAATGGACTACTGCCTAAAGCAATTACAGATTCAGTGCTACTCGTGTCAAACTACCAATGACATTCTTCACCAAATTAGAAGAAAAAAACTATTTTAAAATTCACTTGGAACCAAAAAAGAGCCTGAATACTCAAAGCAATCCTAAGCAAAAAGAGCAAAGCTGGAGGCATCATGTTACCTAACTTCAAACTATACTACAAGGTTACAGTTATCAAAGCAAGATGGTACTGGTACAAAAACAGGCAGACAAATGGAACAGAATAGAGAGCCCAGAAATAATGCCACACATGTATCACTATCATTGACAAAGTCACACACACACACACACACACACACACACACACACACACACACACAAAGCAAAATAGGGAAAGGATTCCCTGTTCAGTAAATTGTGTTGGTATAACTGGCTACCCATTTGCAGAGGACTGAAACTAGACTTTCTTGCACCATATACAAAAGTCAATTCAAGATGGATTAAAAACTTAAATATAAAACTTAAAACTATAAAAATCCTGGAAGATAAGTTGGGAAATACCATTCTAGATATAGGCCTTGGCAAGGATTTCACGACTAAGATACCAAAAGCACTTGCAACAAAATCAAAAATTAACAAATGGGACCTAATTAAACTAAAGAGCATCTGCACAGAAAAATAAACTATCAACAGAGTAAATGGATGACCCACAGAATGGGAGAAAATATTTGCAAACTATGCATCCAACAAATCTTAATATTCAGAATGTATAAGGAACTTAAACAAACTAACAAGCAAAAAAAAAAAAAAAAAAACAAAAACAAAAAAACAAAACAAAACAAAAAAAAACCACCCCATTAAAAAGTAGACAAACAGGCTGGGCATGGTGGCTCACCTTTATAATCTCAGCACTTTGGGAAGCTGAGGTGGGCGGATCACTTGAGGTCAGGAGTTCAAGATCAGCCTGGCCAACATGGTGAAACGTGGTCTCTACTAAAAATACAAAAATTAGCCAGATGTGTTGGTGGACTCCTGTAAGCCCAGCTACTCGGAAGGCTGAGGCATGAGAATTGCTTGACTCTGGGAGGTGGAGCTTGCAGTGAGCCAAGATTGCACCACTGCACTCCAGCCTGGGCGGCAAAGGGAGACTCCATCTCAAAAATAAATAAATAAATAAATAAATAAATAAATAAATAAATAAATAAATAAAATAAAAATTAGACAAACAACTTGAACACTTTTCAAAAAAACAGAGCACATGTACTTGGCCAGAAAGATGTAAAAAAGTGTCGACATCACTAATCTTTGAAGAAATGCAAATCAAAACCACAGTAAGATACCATCTCACACCAGTTAGAATGGCTATTATCAAAAAGTCAAAAAATAACAGATGCTGGTGAGGTTGCAGAGAAAAGGGAACACTTACACACTGTTGGTGAGAATATAAATTTTTTAAACCATTGGGGAAAGCAGTGTGGCAATTTGTTAAATAATTTAAAACAGAATTACTATTTGACCCGGCAATCTCATCATTGGGCAAAATAAACTATCAACAGAGTAAATAGATGACCCACAGGATGGGAGAAAATATTTGCAAACTATGCATCCAACAAATATCTAATATCCAGAATGTATAAGGAACTTAAGCAAACTAACAAACAAAAAACACACCACCCTATTAAAAAGTAGACAAACAGGCCAGGCGTGGAGGCTTTCCAAGTACAATTACAAATATACCCAAATGAATATAAATCATTCTACCATAAAGACACACACACACATACGTTCATCACAGCACTATTCACAATGGCAAAGACATGGAATCAATCTAAATGCCCATCAATGGTAGACTAAATAAAGAAAATGTGGTACATATACAGTGTGAAATACTGTGCAATCATAGAAAAATGAGGTTCTGTCTTTGCAGCAACATGGATGGAGCTGGAATCCATTATTAGGTACTATGCTTATTACCTGGGTGATGAAATAATCTGTACACAAAATCCCCATAAAACACAATTTGCCTACACAACAAACGTGCATATGAATGCTTGAACTTAAAGATTTAAAAGAATCTGTTCTTTCAGTGAGATATTACAAAAAAAAATTGGATAAAATGCAAGATTTATCTTTTTAGAAGCATCAAATGCTAAAAATTAGCAGTGAGGTAGTTGGAGTCAAATGTTCCAATCCAGGAGAAGGTATACTCAGAGAAGTTCCATTCCCCCTCTCACTCTTGGTCCTCCATTCTCATTTCCCAATTCTCTCCTCCTGTTTCTACCTACTCTCTGTAGGTGATCTTTCTCATTAGATTCTAGTTTATCCTTTTAGTGTTCCATTTTGTACAAATGAGCAGATCCCTATATATGTTATTGTATCCTTTTATTTGTTGTATAAAAAGCAGCATATACTATAAGTACACTTTTGCACTTTGCTTTTCCTTTTGATTTTATGTCTTGGAAATCACTCCTTATCTGTTCACAGAGTTTTTCCTCATCATTTTTTATAGCTGTATAGTATTCTGCTTTGTGGGTGCCATAGTTTATTCACTCATTCTCCTCATATAGGCATTTAGATAGTTTTCCAAGTACAGTTACAAACAATGCTATAATGAATAACATTACATATACATTTTCTTATTGTTGGAGGTGTATGTGCAAGATAACTTGAGGAGTAAAAAGTATGTGCATCAGTAGTTTTATCAGATATTGCTAAATCTTCCTTTAAAAGTTATACCAAACCGGGCACGGTGGCTCACACCTGTAATCCCAGCACTTTGGGAGGCCGAGGTGGGAGGATCATGAGGTCAGGAGTCAGAGACCAGCCTGGCCAACATGGTGAAACCCCATCTCTACTAAGGCTACAAAAAATTAGCTAGGTGTGGTGGCTTGCACCTGCTCCAACCTGGGCGATAGGGCAAGACTCCATCTCAAAAGAAAAAAAAAAAAAGTTGTACTACTTTTCCTTCTTAGTAGAAATATGTGAGAGTACTTGTTTCTCCACAACCTCACCAACAGGGCGGATTATCATACTTGTACAATTTTCAGTTATCTAATAGGTGCCACATTTGTATTTAAGTGTTATTTTTATTAACATTCGTTTTTCTTTTTTTTTCTTGAGACAGGGTCTCCTGACAGCAACTCCTGTTGCCCGGGCTGGAGTGCAGTGATGTGATCACGCTCATTGTAGCTACTACTAGGTAGCCTACTAAGTAGCTGGGACTACAGAAATGCGCCACCCTGCCCAGCTGATTTTTTGTAGTTTTTGTAGAGATGGGGCTTCGCCATGTTGCCTAGGCTGGTCTCTGACTCCTGCCCTCAAGGGATCCGGCCTTCTGAGTCTCCCAGAGTGCTGGGATTACACACATGAACCACATCTTAACGTGTCTTTGATTATAAGTGACTTTGAATACTTTTTCGCATGTTTAAAGGACTGCTTTTCACTTTTTATTTGAGTTGTTTTCCTACCTTTCCCTCATTTTTCCATCAGATACTTGGTTCTTTGTTTCTCAATTTTTAAGAGTTCTTTCTATATTAGGGATATTACCTATTTGTGACATATTTTGTGAAGATTTTCTCCCAGTTTGTCAATGTCTTTTGACTGTTGTATTATATTTATTTTATTTTATATTTATTTTGTCATTCAAATACTTTAAAAAATTTATGTAGTCAAATGTAGCAATCTTTTGTTCCCTCTGGATTTTGAATCCTAATTAGAAAGGCTTTTCTAGTTGGATCCTGGAGCTCATGCCTGTAATCTCAACAGTTTGGGAGGCCGAGGTGGGAGAATCACTTTAGCTCGGGAGTTCAAGACCAGCCTGAACAATATAGTGAGATCTTTGTCTCTACAACAAACATTACAAATTTAGCTGATCCTGATGGTGTGCACTCACAGTCCCAGCTACTCAGGAAGCTGAGGTGGCAGGGTTGTTTGAGCCTGGGAGGCAAGGGTTGCAGTAAGCCAAGACTGCACCACTGCACTCTGGCCTGGGCAACAGAGCAAAATCCCATCTCTGGGAGAAAAAAAAAAAAAAAAAAGAAAAAGAAAAAAGGCTTTCCCTACACAAAAGTTAAAAGGAATTCAACTGTAATTTCTCCAAACCCTAACAGCTGAGATAAATAGTGTCTGACTTTGAGCTTAGTCAATTTAATTTATTTCATTTAGGTCCCTGATTAAATAAGAACTTATTCTAGTTTGTGGTGTGAAGTAAAGATACAATTTTGTCTTTTTCTAAATAACCAGTCGTTCCAGGACAATTTAGAGTCTATCTCTGTCCCAGTGGTTTGCGATGCTACTTTTATGACATTCTAACTTTTCATATGCACTTGGAATAATTTCTGGGCCGTTTTATGCTATTTACTGGCATATTTGTTTATTCATTTATTGGTAACACATCATTTTGATTGTATAAGTTTTACAGTATTTTTAAATATGCAGTAGGGCAAAGCTAACCTTGTGGTTTTCCTTTTTTGGTGTTTTCCTTTCTATTCTTGCATGCTTGTTTTTGCATATATTACTATGCATATATCCACATTACTAATGTGGATTTGACACAGTATCTTGATTCGTTCAGCAGATGTAAGACAACATTAGTACAAAAAAAATTATCTACTCAGTGCACCAGTATCACCTTTCCAATGGAGAAAGAAACAGAATCCCCAAAGACAAGTATTTAGGAACCAATCATTTATAAGAGTATGAAAGTTTAGGAGGTGGTCTGACATTTTTTCCTATTTCTGTTTTGCCTACACCTAACACCTTTCCCTAAGATTTGAAAAGTGTGTTACTGTTAATACAAGAATTGTAAAATCTACAAACAAAATAATCAACAAAAACAGTTTTGCCTAAGGGATGGGACAAAGTGTCATTTAATGTGATGACTGTTACATGTCCGTTATTGATTTCGCCATCATTTTTGTCATGTCTTTCCTTCTCTCTTGGTGTCTCAGGAAGAACTTACTCCTGTGAGCAAGACAGCGCCATTATTACTGACTAAACTCAAAGTCAGACACTTACTATTTGCCTCCTTAACTGTCAGGGTTTGGATAACATTTAAACCAGTGACTTTGGAGGATTATGGCTTTAGTTTTCTTGCTTCCTGACATGCAACTTAAATGGAGTGAATTCATTTGGGGGAAAATTTTTTTTTTTTCTATTTTGTGTTACACGTGTAAAGTAATTTATCATTGCATTAGCATTCTGGGTTGCACAAAATCAGTGCTGGAACTTCTAAAGAAAGTCAAGTTGACAATGATGAAGAATATGATTTGAAAAAATAGCCTGTAAAATAATTATTTTTTCCACCTTCATTCTTCTTGACTTCCTCCACTCCAACATTTTTTCTTTTTTTTTTTTTTTGAGACAGAGTCTCGCTCTGTCACCCAGGCTTGAGGGCAATGGCGCCATCTCGGCTCACTGCAATCTCAACCTCCCGGGTTCAAGCCATTCTTCTGCCTCAGCCTCCAGAGTAGTTGGGACCACAGCACTCCAATGTTTTTAAGTGCTTAAAACTTATGGGCAGTGACCGGCCATTGTTAGGAAAGAGGATAACAGAGTTCTTTGAAGCTAACTAACCAGACATTACATTTTTTAAAAAATCACAAAAACACCACAAACATTTAATTATTATGAGAAAGAAAGCTGATTGAGAGATTTTACTAAACTTTAAGTCAAAGTATATATTGACGGTGGATCTATTTATTGTGATCAATGTCAGAATTTAATTCCATATTTTCCAACATGATTTTAATTTCAGAAAGAAGAGGCTGTTAATAATAAACTTCCATGAAAACTTAAAGAGATAGTCTATGTAGTTGAACAGATGGAAAATTTGAAAGAACACTCCAATTGCAGTCTCTTTCATTTTTCTAAAAACTTATTTATCAAATATTCACACCAGAATTCTTTCTTGTACATCTTAAATTATGAATGAAACATGTGAACCAGTGGCATTCAGTTGCAAACTTAGCCTTATTTCTTACCTTTTAAAAATATTCTTTTTCTCCCTATGTGATTCTTCTTCTAGATGCTTTTATTTAACAATGCATTTTTTTGCATAACAAAGTTATTATTTACATACTATCAAACTTACCCTTTTAAAATGTACAACTTGGTCATTTAAATATGTTTACAAGGTTATGGCACTATTACTACTATCGAGTTTTAGAACGTTTCTTCACTCCAAAAGGAAATCCCCTTTCTGTTAGCAGTCATTTCCCAGTCTTATCTCCCTCTGCTTCATGGAAACCACTAATCTATTCTCAGTCACTTTATATTGCCAATGTCATGTGATTATATATATTTGAAATGCAATCATATGATATGTGTTGTTTGTGATTGGCTTCTTTTACTTAGCATGATGCTTTTAAAGTATATTCACTTCGGAGCATGAATCAGTGTTTCATTCTTTTTATTTCCAAATAATATTGCATTGTATAGCTATGCCCCATTTTGTTTTGCCCTTGTTCAGTTAATTAATATTTGGGCTGATCTCACTTGTTGGTTATTGTGAATCATATTATGAAGAAGATTTGTGCACAAATTTTAATTTTGGCAGATGTATGTTTTTATTTCTCTCAGATATACACATAGGAGTGGAATTGCTGAGTCATATGGTAACTCTATGTTTACTTTTTTGAGGAATTGACAAACTGTTTTCCAAAGCAATTATAAAATTTTACATTCCTACCAGCAATATAAAGTTTTTCTATTTCTTCACATCCTTATCCACACTTGTTATTGTCTGTGCTTTTCATTTTAGGCATCCTAGTAGATATAAAGTGCTATGTAATTGTGATAGTCATTTGTATTTCCATAAAGCCTAGCCTAAAAGATAAAGCATATTCCTGTGTGTTTATAGACCATCTATGTGTCTTATTTTGGGGAAATGTTTATTCAGATGCTTGGCCTGTTTGTCAGTTGCGTCATTTGCCTCATTATCATGGAGTCGCAAAATTTTCTTATGTATTTTTTCTGAATAACAGCTACTTAATAGATACATGATTTCCGAATACTTTCTCTCCGTCTGTGTGTTTTCACTTTCTTTATGGTATTCTTTACAGATAAAATAGTTTTTAATTATAATGAATTTCAACTAGTCTATTGTTTTATTTGTGCTTTTAGTGTTTTATCTAAGAAACTATTGTCTAACACAAGGTCACAAAGTTTACTACTATCTTTTTCTAAGACTTTAATATTTTTAGCATTTACACTTATATGTATTATTAATTATTAGTTAATATTTGTGTATCGTGAGGAACCCAAATTCATTCTTTTTAAAATTGATATATAATAGTTGTACATATTTATGTGGTACATATGGTATTTTTATATCTGTATACAATGTGCAATGGTCAAATCAGGATAATTGGGATATACATCAGCTGAAGCATTTATCTTTTCTTTGTGTTGGAAACATTACAATTCTTCTCTTCTAGTTATTTTGAAATGTAGAATAAATCATTAACTATTTTCCTTCTATACTGTCAAATATTGGAACTTGTTTTTTCTATCTAACAGTATTTTTGTACCATTTAACCAACTTCTCTTTATCCTCTCCTCCCCCTTTCCCTTTCCAGCCTCTGGTAACCACCATCTTCTCTCTACCTCCATGAGATCCAGTGTTTTAGCTCCTGCTTATGAGTGAGAATGTGTAATAATCATCTTTCTGTGCTCACAGTGACCTCCAGTTCCTGCCCTCTTGCTGCAAATGACAAGATTTCATTCTTTTTTTTCAGCTGAGTGATACTCCATTGTGTATACATACTACATTTTCTTCATTCATATATACTGTGAATAGTGTTGCAATAAACACGGGAGTGCAGACATCTCTTTGATGTACTGATTTCCTTACTTTTGAATATAAACTCAGTGGTGGGATTGCTAGATCATGTGGTAGTTCTATTTTTAGTTTTTAAAAGAAAACTCCATATCTTTTCAAAATGACTACACTGGTTTACATTCATGCTAATGGTGTACAAGCATTACTCTTACTGTGCATTCTCTCCAGAATTTGTTATTTTTCGACTTTTTGATAATAGCCATTTTATCTGGAGATGATATCTCATTGTGTGTTTGATTTGCATTCCCCTGATGATTAGTGATGTTGTCCTTTTTTTTTTTTTTATTTTTTCCATATACCTCTTGGCCATTTTTATATCTTCTTTTGAAAAAAAGTCTATTCAGATCGTTTTGCTTGTTTCTAAGTGAGACCATCCTTTTTTGATATGTGTTTGAATTCCTTATATATTCTGGTTATTAATCCCTTGTCAGATGAATAGTTTGCAAATATTTTCTGATATTCTATAAGTTGTCTCTTCACTTTGTGAAGGTTTTATTTGCTATTCAGAAGTTATTTAGCTTAATGTTATCTCATTTGTCTGTTTTTCCTTTTGTTGTCTGTGCTTTTGGGGTTTACTCCCCCAAAAAATTTTTGCTCAGACCAATGTCCTATAGCGTTTCTCCAAAGTTTTCTTTTACTAGTTTCATAGCTTCCTGCCTTACATTTAATTAAGTCTGTATTACATTTTGATTAGAGTTTTGTATATGATGAAGAAAGGGTCTCACTTCATTTTTCTGCATATGGTTATCTGGTTTTCCCAGCACCATTTATTAAAGAGATTCTCTTTTCCCCAATGTACGTTCTTGTCACCTTTGTTGAAAATGAATGAGCTGCAAATGTGTGGATTTATTTCTGGGTTCTCTGTTCTGTTCCATTGGTCTATGTGTTTGTTTTCATACCAATATCATGCAGTTTGGTTACCATGGGTGTGTAGTATATTTTGACGTCCAGTATTATGATGTTTCCAGTTTTGTTATTTTTGTTCAGGATTACTTTGACTATTTTGGAGTCTTTTGTGGTTTCATACAAATTTTAGGATTTCTTTTCTATTTCTGTGAAGAATATTGTTGTTATTTTAATAGAGGTTGTATTGAATTTGCAAATCATTTTTGATAGTATTGACATTGAAAAAATAATAGTTTTTCTATGAGCATGGCATCTATTTCATTTTTCTTGTATCCTCTTTAATTTCTTTCATCAATGTTTTATACTTTTCAGTGTAGAGAACTTTCACTTCTTTGGTTAAATATATTCCTAGATATTTTACATTTTTTGTAGCGATTATAAATGGGATTAGTTTCTTGATTTCTTTCTAGATTGATCACTGTTAGCAGATTTAAATGTTATGGAGTTTTGTATGCTAATTTTGTATTCTGCAACCTTACTGGATTTATTTATCAGTTCTAACCATTTTTGATGGCATCCTTAGGTTTTTCAAAGTATAAGATTATGTCATCTATGAACAAAGATAATTTGATTTTTCCCTTTCTAATTTGGATATCCTTTATTCTTTCTCTAGTCTGATTGCTCTGGCAAGGACTTCCAATATTTTTTTGAATAAGGGGAGTGAAAATCAGCATCCTTGTCTTGTTCCAGATCTTAGAGAAACGGCCTGCAGTTTTTTCCTTATTCAGCATGATGTTAACTTTGGTTTTGTCATATATGTCCTTTATTATTTTGAGGTATATTCCCTTTATATCCAGTTTATTGAGTGTTTTTAAACAGATAACAACTTATCCTTGATCACAAAATGGAATAGAAACAAAGGAAAAACTAAAAAAACACTTCACTATAGCTCCATCCCTCCACATCTAGACTTTTTGTTTTCTGAGTTTGCATTTTATATGTTCTATTTCTTAACAATTGCTGTGGTTACTATTATTTTTAATAGATTTACCTTTTAGTCTTCATACTAAACATATGAGTGGTTTGCACACCACAATTACAGTATTAGATTATTCTGAGTTTGTCTGTGTACTTAGTTTTATCAGTGGGTTTTATACCTTTAAATGTTTTTTTTCTGCACACTATTGTTTTTTACTTTAGCATTACTTGTAAGATGAGTTCAGTAGTGATTCATTCCCTTAGCTGTTATTTGCCTGGGAAAGACTGTATCTCCTTCATATAAGAATGATAGCTTTGGTAAGTACAGTATTCTTTTTCGCTTTTTTTTTCTGTGCAAAAAAATGTGTCATACCACTCCGTCCTGGTCTGTATGGTTTCTGTTGAGAATTCTATTGCCAGGTGAATCGGACATCGTTTATATGTTATTTTGTTATTTGTTTCTTTTCCTTCACTGCTTTTAGGACTACCCCTTTGTCCTTGACTTTTGAGAATTTGATTATTATATGCCTTGGGATAGTCTTATTTGGGTTGGAGCTGTTGGTGATCTCTGACTTTCCTTGTACCAGAATATATTTTTATGCTTGGAAAGTTTTCTGTTATTATTTTTTCAACGGTCTTTACACTCCTTGCTCTTTCTCAACTCCCTCTTGAAAACTATTGATTTCTAGATTTACTCTTTTGAGGTAATTTTCTATATTTCATAGGCTTTCTTTATTCGTTTTCACCCTTCTTTTCTTTTTTATCTTCTATGTATTTTCAAATGGCCTGTTTCTGAGCTCACTGTTTTTTTTTTTTTTTACTTGATCCATTTTGGTGTTAATGCCGCTAATGCATTTTTCAGTTCAGCTAATGTATTTCTCACATCAGAGATTTGTTTAACTATTTTGCTATTTCAACCTCTTTGTTCAATTTATCTGATAATTTTCTGAGTTGTTATTCTATGTTGGAGTTCTCTGAGGTTTCTTAAAATTGCTATTTTGAATTCTTCATCTGGGGCTCACACATTGCTATCTCATTAGGGTCAGTCACTGGCTTCTTGCTTTGTCCATTTGAGGAGGTCATGGTTGCCTGTTTGCTGCTGTTTCTTGTAGGCATGTCTTCATATTGAATAGTTATTTAATCCAGTCTTCTCTTGTGGGCATATCTTCATATTGAATAATTAGTTATTTATTCCATTCTTCCCTATCTGGTTTGTTTTGTTTTTCTTGGATAGATTTACTTAGAAGTTCTTTGCAATTTACCTGTGAATTTCCTTTGTGCTAAATTACTACATCCTTTTTGGGCATTGGATGGCACCTTAAACTCCACTTTGCCTTGGCTGTAGAAAATTTTTGGAATGCTATCTGTCCCATATGGGGTAGATCCCATAGAGGATATCCCAGCTATGTGGGAGGGCTATCTAGAGGTTTGTGCCCAGGGGACCAATGGAACATGCCTACTATAGCATGATGCTGATGAACAGCCCATTCTGACCTGACAGCTCTTTTGGAGATACAGAGCAGAGTTTTTATGGGCTGCGGATAGTAGTCCCCTCTTCTCTTTGTCTCTGGCTGCCCTAAGGTTTTTTTTTTTCTCTAAAGGCACTTTCAATACTTTCTTTGAGTGAGGCAGAAACAGTTCTCCTGAAAGTGAACATCAAATGGTGGGGAAGTTGGTTGTCTACCTAATCTCGCTTTTTCCAGTGTAGAAACTGTGAGTCTGGGGGAGATTTTCCATTTAGAGTGCCTAGTATATTAAACAAGGGGCATCATCAATATAGAAGTCTGAAACTCTTACCATCTGCTTGGAGTTTTATCACTTCTCTGTGGCCCCAGGGATTTCCTCATCCTTAGACTTGAGTTCTGAGATATTGCTAGGGATAATCTTGGTGCTGGGTATTTGATTTTGGCTTTCTTGGGCTTGGGGTGGGGAGTGAAGCTGGATTGCTTCTATTCCATCATTTTGGTGACAAAACTCACACAAATGCTTCTTTTTTTTGACGTCTACTGTCATGATCATGTGTTTTTGGCCATTTAATCTATAAATATGGTCTATTACACTGACTGATTTTGTGATATTAAACTGATTTTTCACTCCTAGAATAAATTCCATTTGATCATAACATACAATTATTTTAAAGTGTTAGATTCTGTTAGTATTTTGTTGAGATTTTTGCATCTATGTTTATAATGAATATTGTTGGGTAGTTTTCCTTTTCTTTTAGTCTTTTCGTATGGTTTTGTTGTGAGGGCAATACTCACCACATAGATTAAGTTGAGAAATATTCTTTTCTCTTTTTCTTTTTTTTTTTTTTTTTTTGAAGGAATATGTAAGTATTGGTATTAATTATTCTTTTAATATCTGGTAGTTTTCACCTGTGAGGCTATCTGGCCTGGGATTTTCTTAATGGCAATTTTATTTACTAAATCAATCTCTTATATGTTATATGTGTATTCAGATTTTTCATTTAAGTCAGTTTCAGTAATTTTTGTCTTTTAACAAAATTTTGCATTTTATCAAAGTTGTCTAATTTGTGGGTATGCAGAAGTTTATACTGTGCCCTTATAATCCTTTTTGTTTCTATCAGGTCATTACTGATGTCTGCTGTTTTAATACTGATTTTATAATTTCAGTCATTTTTTGTTTTGGATAGTTTAGCTATAGGCTTGTCTATTTTATTGAACTTTTCAAATAATCAACTTTTGTTTTGCTGATTTTTCACCATCATTTTTCTATTTTCTGGTTCATTAATTGCTTCTCTAATCATAACTATTTCTTTTTTTCAGTTTTGTTTGGGTTTATTTTGTGCTTCTTTTTCTAGTTTATTAAGGTGGAAGTTTAGGTTACTGCTTTGAGATCTTTCTAATTTTTAATATAGACATTTGCAGGTATAAATTTCTTTTAATAAACTGCTTTTATAGTATCCCATAGCTTAATAAACAGTATTTCTATGCTTTCTTTTTTCTGTTCCCACTCTCTTTCTTTTCATTTTAACATTTATTTGAGCTTTGTTCTAGGCCAGTATTCATTTATATCTTGACTGATTTCTGACAAGCCTTATTTGGAGAGACTAATATTATCTCCTTTTTTTTTTTTTTTTTCCAAATTCCTAAAAGATTCATGTGAAAACAAATTCGGACCATGCTGGGACTGGAACCAGACCTGAGTCAAAGGGGTTGTATCCTGGGCTTTACACTCTCTTGAGACTCCCATATCACAAACACAAAAAAGATAAATTTATTGAAGAAAATGTAGATGACAATTGGTAAACACATAGCTTCACCACAGCAAAATCTATTACCTTGAACACCTGCTCTAGTAACTAATAATTTTCTAGCTCTAGGAAAATACCTCTATTTCTCTTGCCTTAAAACGAAAGACAGCTACATCTGAGTGCTTTGAAGGTTTGTGAGTTGTGTTACTGCTTACTTTTTGAAGAGGAAATCAGAAACTGTTCAAAATGTTGGGGAGGATTTGAATGGTAGCAGAGCATAAGTAAGGGAAAAGATCAATTAATTAACTTGTCAAGTCCTTTTTCTCAGATTGCATGAGTATACAGATTTTTGCTTATCAGTGGTGCTAAGAATCTGTTTTCTTGCTTCTCTTGATATAATTTTGGGTTCTAGAGGTACTCATGAATTAGCTTAAAATTTTAATCATTGCATGGGGAAACTGAAGGAAATGTTTCCATGTTCAATATCCAACAATTAATATCATTTTGGGACTAATATATGTAATGACTTTGTGAAGCCAACTTTGGACGAATTTTTCTTCACTGTCTCTATTCAAGGACATACAGCTATCATGTAGTGGCCCCATTGACATAGGCACAGATTCTGTGGAAGGAAAAGAATAATTGTATTATTATTAGTATTACCTTTTGAGCAATCAACTCTGTTCCTAACTGTATGTGTGTGAGATAGTATTTAGCAAATTTATAGTTTGGTCATTAAGTTTAATGCTCTTATTAATGTGCTTTGAGTACTTGAAATGTAACTAATACTACACTCCAAAGTTAGAGTATAAAGAGGGTTAAACCACTGCTAATGTTCTCAAAGATATTTTAGTTACAAAAACAAAGAAATCCTATTAATAATGCCTATGGTGCTCAATAAAAATAATAATTCAGACTACTATTATTTGAGCACTTAAAAGATAAATGAAAACTGAAGTTTAAAGAGAGTAAATAACCTCCCCTAGATTAAGCAAAAGTTAAAATTAGCAGTAGAAATAACCACACATGATTCTTGCAAAAAGAATGATCGTAGAAGGTGATTTCAAATTTATTTGGAAAAAGAACAAAAAATGAAACACAGATGAACTGGAAAAATAAAGCTCAGTTGTATTTTCTCTAGCTTAGAAGCCCTCTTTTGTAGGCACTGATCTCCTTCCTTGAACACGTAACACTGACACATCATCATACATAATAATAACATCAGCACATTGTCTTCCACAGACAGTATGGGCAGAAATTGTGTTCAATGCAGGGCCAAATAACCTCTTAGGCCAAGAGACTCCTGACATATTATTTGGGTATTGTTCTATTTTACGCTAAGGTACCTACAGCTATAATGTTTATTTATATTCTGTCTTTGCAGCTGTCTTAGTGTCGTAGTTTATTCAGGCTGCTATAAAAATACTTTAGACTGGTTACTTTCAAATAATAAAAATTTTATTTTTCACAGTTCTGGAGGCTGGCAAGTCCAAAATTGGGAAACCAGCAGATTCAGTGTTTGATGAGAGACTATTCTTCCTAGATGACATGTTCTATGTGTTCTCATGTGGTGAAAAATCAACACATCTGATTGAGTCCACTTAAAATAATTCTGCAGGTACATGGTAGGCGTATATATTTAAGGGCAATATGGTTTGGCTTTGTGTTCTACCCTAACCTCACCTTAAATTTTAGTTCTGATAATCCCCATGTGCCATGAGAGGGACTCTGTGGGAGGTAATTTAATCATGGAGGCAGTTACCTTTATGCTGTTTTTGTGATAGTGAGTGAGTTCTCATGAGATCTAACGGTTTTATAAGGAACTTTTTCC
This sequence comes from Piliocolobus tephrosceles, assembly GCF_002776525.5. Classification (NCBI taxonomy): domain Eukaryota; kingdom Metazoa; phylum Chordata; class Mammalia; order Primates; family Cercopithecidae; genus Piliocolobus; species Piliocolobus tephrosceles. The sequence continues at coordinate 34,571,091 of NC_045435.1, read as the reverse complement.
CTGTTTGTTTGCATTTTCTCCTTCCTGCTTCCATTTGAAGAAGGACATGTTGCTTCCCTTTCTGTCATGATTATAAGCTTCCTGAGGCCTCCCCAGCCATGCTGAACTATGAGTCAATTAATCCTCTTTCCTTTATAAATTACCCAGTCTTGGGTATGTCTTTATTAGCAGTGTGAAAATGGACTAATACAGTAAATTGGTACTGGGTAGTAAAGACACCTGAAAATGTGAAAGCAACTTGGAAACTGGGTAACAGGCAGAGTTTGGAACAGTTTGGAGGGCTCAGGAGAAGACAGAAAATGTTGGAAAGTTTGGAACTTCCTAGAGACTTGGAAGGTTCAGAAGACAGCAAGATGTGGGAAAGTGTGGAACTTCCTAGAGGCTTGTTGAATGGCTTTGGCCAAAATGCTGGAAGTGATATGGACAATGAATCTAGTCTGAGTGGTCTCAGATGAAGATGAGGAATTTTTTGGGAACTGAAGCAAAGGTGACACATTGTGCTTTAACAAAGAGAGTGGTGGCATTTTGCCCCTGCCCTAGAGATCTGTGGAATTTTGAGCTTGATAGAGGTGATTTTGGGCATTTGGCAGAAGAAATTTGTAAGCAGCAAAACATTCAAGAGTTTACAGAGCATAAAAGTTTGAAAAATTTGCAGTCTAACAATGAAACAGAAAAGAAAAACCCGTTTTCTGGGGAGAACTTTAAGCCAGCTGCAGAAATTTGCATAATTAATGAGGGACCAAACACTCATCCCCAAGACAATGGGGAAAATGTATCCAGTGCATGTCAGAGACCATCATGAGAGACCTGTCCATCAGGCCTGGAGGCTCAGGAGGGAAAAATGGTTTCCTGGGCTGGGTCAAGAGCCCCATTGCTCTATGTAGCCTTGGGACATGGTGACCTGGATTCTAGCTGCTTCAGCTCCAGCCATGGCTAAAAGGGGCCAGTGTATTGCTCAGTGCGTTGCTTCAGAGGGTGGAAGCCCCAAGCCTTGGTTGCTTACAATGGTGTTGGGCCTGCAGGTTCACAGAAGTCAAGAATTGAGGTTTGGGATCCTCTGCTAGGTTTCAGAGGATGTATGGAAACACCTGGATGTCCAGGCAGAAGTCTGCTGCAGATGCAGAGCCCTCATGAAGAACCTCTGCTAGGGCAATGTGGAAGGGAAATGTGGGGTTGGAGTACCTACACAGAGTACCAACTGGGGCAGTTCCTGGTGGAGCTATGAGAGGAAGTTCACCATCTTCCAGATCCCAGAATGGTAGATCCACCAACAGCTTGTACCATGTGCCTGGAAAGGCCACATACACTCAACACCATCCATGATGGCAGCCTGGAGAGGGGATGTACCCTGCAAAGGCACAGTGGCAGAGCTTTCCAAGGCTCTGGGAGCCTATCTCTTGCATCAGTGTGACCTGGATGTGAGACATAGAGTCAAAGGAGACCATATTGAAACTTTAAGGTTTAATGCCTTACCTATTGGATTTCAGAGTTACATTGGGCCTGTAGTCCATTTGTTTTGGTCAGTTTCTCCAATTTGGAACAGGTGTATTTACCCAATGCCTGTACACCCAATGTATCTAGAAAGTAACTAACTTGCTTTTGATTTTAGTGGCTCATAGGCTGAAGGGATTTGTCTTGTCTCAGATGAGACTTTGGAGTTGGACTTTAGATTAATGCTGGAATGAGTTAAAGATTTGGGGGAACTGTTGGAAGGGCATGATTGTGTTTTCAAATGGGAGGACATGAGATTTGGGAGGGGCCAGGCATGGAATAATATGGTTTGGCTCTGTGTCCCCACCCAAATCTCACCTTGAGTTGTAGTTCCCATAATCCCCATGTGTCATGACAGGGACTCAATGGGAGGTAATTTAATCATGGCAGCAGTTACTCTCATGCTGGTCTTGATATAGTGAGTGAGTTCTCATGAGATCTGATGGTTTTATAAGGGGAAAATTCCCTTTTCTTGCATTTTCTCCTTTCTGCTTCCATGTGATGTGTTTCCTCTCCTCCTGCCATGATTGTAAGTTTCCTGAGGTCTCAGCCATGCTGAATTGTGAGTCAGTTAAACCTCTCTCTTTATAAATTACCCAGTCTGGTATATCTATTAGCAATGTAAGAATGGACTAATGCAAAGGAATATTTTGATACAGGCATACAATATGTAATAATCACATCATGGTAAGTGGGGTATCCATCACTTCAAGCATTTATCTATTCATTGTGTTACAGACAATTCAACTATACTTTTTTAGTTATTTTAAATGTATAATAAATTATTGTTCTCTATAGTCATCCTATTATGCTACTAAATCATAGATTTTACTCATTATGTCTAACTATAGTTTTGTCCACATTAACAATCCCTACTCCGCTGGCCCACACTACCCTTCCCAGTCTCTGGTAACAATAATTCTGTTATCTATTTCTACAAATTCAGCTGTGTTAGTTTTTAGCCCTCACAAATGTGTGAGAACACATGAAGTTCTCTTTTCTGTTCCTGGTTCCTCTTACTTAACACAGTGTTGATTACCTCCATCCATGTTGTTGCAAATGACAGGATCTTATAATTTTTTTTTGTAGCTGAATAGAACTCTTTTGTGTATGTGTACGACATTTTCTTTAACAATTCATCTGTTGATGGACACAGACTGTTTCCAAATATTGACTATTGTGAATAGTGCTACAATAAACATGGGAATACAGATATGTCTCTGATATACTAATTTCCTTTTTTTTTTTGGTATATACCCAACAGTGGGATTCCTGGATCATATGATAGAGCTACTTTCAGTTCTTTGAAGAACCTCCAAAATGTTTTCCATGGAGACTGTACAAATTTGCATTACCACCAACAGTGGACAAATGTTCCCTTTTCTCCACATTCTCACCAGCATTCACTATTGCCTGTCTTTCAGATAAAAGTCATTTTAACTGGGGTAAGATGATATCTCATAATGGTTTTTATTCACATTTTTCTCTGGGTATCAATGATGTTGAACACGTTTTTCATATGCTTGTTTGCCATTTTATGTGATCAGTTGAGAAATGTCTATTCAGATCTTTGGCCATTTTAACATCAGATTATTATATGTTTTCCTATTGAGTTGTTTGAGCTCTTTATATATTCTGATTATTAATCTCTTGTTAGATGGGCAGTTTACATGTATTTTCTTCAGTGCTATGGGTTGTTTCTTCATTTTGTTGATTGTTTGCTTTACTGTAGAGAAACATTTTAACCTGATGTAATCTGATGTGTCCATTTTTGATTTTGTTGCCTGTGTTTGTGGGGTATTACTCAAGAAATTTTTGCCCAGACCAATGTCCTGTAGCTTTCCCAAAGTTTCCTTTCAGTAACTTCACTGCATTGTGTCCTATATTTAAATCATTATTCCATTTTGTTTAGATTTTTGTATATGGTGAGAGATGGGGGTTTGCTTCATTTTTCTGCATATGGCTTTCCAGTTTTCTCAGCACCATTTATTGAATAGATTGTCTTTTCTACAAAGTATGTTCCTTGCACCTTTGTTAAAGATGAGTGAGGTGCAAGTGTGTGTATTTATTCCTGGGTTCTCTGTTCTTTTCCATTTGTCTATGTGTCTGTTTTTATGCCAGTACCATGCTGTTTTGGTTACTGTAGTTCTGTAGTGTAATTTGAAGTCAGATAATGTGATTCTTCCAGTTTTGTTCATTTTACTCAGAGTAGCTTTAGCTATTCTTGGTCTTTCGTGGTTACATATACATTTAATTTTTTTTTTTACTCCTATTAAGAATGTCTTTGGTGTTTTGATAGGGATTGCATTAAATCTATAGATTACTTTGTGTGGTATGAATATTTTAACAGTATTAATTCTTTGAATCCATGAACACAAAATACTTTTCCATTTTTCTGTGTCTCTTCAATTTCTTTCATCAATATTTTATATTTTGCTGTAGATTAATCTCTTTTATTTGGTTAAGTTTTTTTCCAGATATTTTATTTTGTTTGTATTTATTGTAAGTGGCACTAATTTCTTTATTTTTCAGATTGTTCACAGTTAGTATATAGAAATGCTACTGACTTTTGCATGCTGATTTAGTATTCTATAACTCCACTAAGTTTGCCAGTTCTAATAGATTTTTGGTTGAGTCTTTAGGATTTTATAAATAAAAGATTATGTTATCTGCAAACCAGGGTAACTTGATGTCTTTCTTTTCAATTTGGATGTCCTTTAGTTTTCTTTTCTTGTCTGATTGATCTAAATAGAACTTGCAGTACTCTGTTGAATAAAGTGGTGAAAGTGGGCATTCTTGTGTTATTCCAGATTTTAGAGTAAAAACTTTCAGTTTTTTTCCCATTCTGTGTGATATAAGCTGTTGTCTGTCATACAGCTTTTATTATGTTGAGGCATGTTCTTTCTATACCCAATTTCTGAGGGCTTTTACTATGAAGAGATGTGGAGTTTTATTGTATGATTTTTCAGCAATATGATTTTTGACCTTCATTCTGTTGATGTGATGTATCATGTTGATTGATTTGCATATTTTGAACCATTGTTACATCCTGGGATGAATACCACTTGGTCATGATAAATGATCTTTTAATGTGCTGTTCAGTTTGATTTTCCAGTATTGTATTGAGAATGTTTGCATCAATGTTTATATGGCCTTTTTTTTTTTTTTTTTTTGCAGGGGTGTGTCTTTTTCTGGTTTTGGTCTCAGGGTAATACTGGCCTCATAGAATGGTGCTGGAAGTATTCTCTCCTCTATTTTATAGAGTATTTTGAATAGAATTGCTATAACTTCTTTAAATGTTTAGTAAAATTCAGCAGTGAAGTCATTGTGTCCTGGGCTTTTTTTTGTTTTTGTTTTTTTGCTTGAAGACAATTTATTACAGTGTTAATTATGTTAGTTATTACTGATCTGTTCAGGTTTTGGATTTCTTCATGGTTCAATATTGGTAGGTTGTATGTGCCTAAAAATGAATTCATTTCTTCTAGATTTTCCAATTTATTGGCATGTAGTTGCTCATAGTAGCCACTAATAATCCTTTGAATTTATGTGGTATCAGTTGCTATTTATCCTTTTTCATCTCTGATTTTATTTATTTGGGTTTTCTCTCTTTTTTTTCTTAGTCTGGCTATAGATTTGTCAATTTTGTTTATCTTTTACAAAACTGACTTTTTGTTTCATTGATCTTTTGTAGTTTTTTTCTTCATTTCAGTTTCATTTATCTCTGCCCTGATCTTTATTATTTATTTTACTCTACTAATTTTGGGTTTGATTTTCTCTTGTTTTTCTAGTTCTTTAAGACACATCATTTGGTTATTTACTTGAAGCTTTTCCTCCTTTTTGATGTTGACATTTAACTCTATAAACTTCTCTCTTACTACTACTTTCATTGTATCCCACAAGTTTTTGTATACTGCATTTCCATTATTATTTCTTTCAAGAAATTTTTAAATTTCCTTCTTAACTACTTAATTTACCGTCTGGTCCTTCTGTAGCATATTGCTTAATTTCCACGTGTTTGTATAGGTGCCCAAATTCTTCTTATTGATTTCTAGTTTTATTCCATTGTAATCAGAGAAGATGCTTGATATAATTTCAATTTTTTGAATGTTTTAAGACTTGATTTGTGACTTAACATATAGTTTACCTTTGAGAATGATCTACATGCTGGGCAAAAGAAGATCTATTCTGCAACTCTTGGATAAAATGTTTGGTAAATATCTATTATGTCCATTTGGTCAGATTAAGTCCAATGTTACTTTGATAATTTTCTGTCTAGATGGTCTGTAAAAAGGTAAAAGTGAGGATGTTGAAGCCTCCAGCTATTATTGTATTGGGGTCTCTCTCTCTCTTTACCTCTATTAATATTCGCTTTAGGTACCTGGGAGCTCCAGTGTTGAGCACATATATGTTTAAAATTATTATATCTTCTTGCTAAATTAATGCTTTATTATTATACAATCTTCTTTGTCTCTTTTTAAAGTTTTTGTCTTGATTTAAGTTTTGTTTGATTTAAGTATAGATAGTTCTGCACCTTTTTGTGTCCATTTGTAGGAATATGTTTTTCCATCCCTTTATTTTGAATTTATATGTGTCATTACAAGTGAAATGTTTTTCTCATAGGCAACAGATCATTGGATCTTTTAAAAAATTTATTCAGCCACTCTGCCTTTTGATTAGAGAGTTTAGACTATTTATATTTAATGTTATTATTGATGAGTAAGAACATACTCTTGTCATTTTGTTATTTATTTTCTGGTTGTTTTGCAAATTTCTCCTTTCCTTCCTTCCTGTCTTCTTTTTAGTGAAAGTGATTTTCTCTGGTGGTATGTTGTCATTTTTTTTTCTTTTATTTTTGAAGATTTTTCTGATTTGACGTTACAATGAGGCTTGCAAATAATGTTTTGTAAGTCATTATTTTAATCTGATTTTATAAGCAAACAAATTAACAACCAAAGAGAAAACTAATACTCTGCACTTTAAATTCATGCCCCACTTTTTAACTTTCTGTTGTTTCTATTTATATCTTATTGTACTGTCTATGTATTGAAAAGCTGTAGTTATTATTTTTGATAGGTATATCTTTTACTCTTTCTACTCAAGATATTAGTAACTTATATCCCACAATTACAGTGCTATAATATTCTGCATTTTTCTATTTTCTTACTATATCTCATGAGTTTTCTTCCTTCAGATTTTTTTTTATTGCTCATAAATGTATTTTTCTTTCAGATTGAAGAACTCTCTTTAGCATTTCTTATTGGACACGTCTGATATTAATGAAATCCCATAGGTTTTGATTGTCTGGGAAAGTCTTTATTTCTCCCTAATGTATGAGAGATATTTTATCTGAATCTTCTATTCTGTAATATAACATTTTCTCCTTCAGCAATTTAAATATGTCATGCCACTCTTTACTGGCCTGTAAGATTCCCCGTGAGATGTCTGTTGCCAGGCACATTGGAGCTCCTTTTTATGTTATTTGTTTCTTTTGCTGCTTTTAGGATACTTTCTTTCTCCTTAACCTTTGGGAATTTGATTATTAAATGTCTCGAGTAGCCTTACTTGCGCTAAATCTACTTGGTGCCCTGTAGCCTTCTTGTACTTGAATATGGATATCCTTCTATAGATTTTGGAAGTTCTCTGACATCCCTTTGAATGAACTTGCTACTCTGATCTCTTTCTCTTCTTTACAGTCAATGACTCTTAGATTTGCCTTTTTGAGGCTATTTTATTTTTAGCTCTTATGAGCATGCTTCCCTCTTTTATTTTGTCTCCGCTGTCTCTGTATTTTCAAATTCTCTGTTCTCAAGCTCACTAATTTATTCTTCTGCTTGATCAATTCTACAATTAAGAAACTCTGATGTATTCTTTGGTATGCCCATTGCATTTTTCAACTCCAGAATTTCTGCTTGATTCTTTAAAAGTATTCCAATCTCTTTGTTTATCTGATAGGATTCTGAATTCCTTCTATATATTATTTTGAATTTTGTTTAACTTCCTCAAAATAGCTATTTTGAATTCTCCATCTGAAAGGACACTTACCTCTGTCTGTTCAGGATTTGTCCCTGATGCCTTACTTAGTTCATTTGGTGAGGTTATGTTTTCTCAGATGGTCTTGATGCTTGTGGATGTTCATTGGTGTCTGGCCATTGGAGTTAGTTAATTATTGTAGTCTTCACAGTCTGGACTTATTTATTCTTCTTGGGAAGATTTTCCAAGTATTCTAAAAGACTTTGGTGTTGCAATCTAAGTTTTTGGTCACTGCAGCCATATCTGCATTTGTGGGCACCCCAAACCCAATAATACTGTGACCCTTGTAGACTCATACAGGTACTGCCTTGGTGTTTCTGGGTAAGATCCAGGTGAATTCCCTGTGTTACCAGTCTGAGACTGTTTCTCTCTTTACTTTCCCCAAACAAGTGAAGTCTCTCTGTGCTGAGCTTCCTGGAGGTGGGAGAGGGGTGACATAGTACTCCTATAACCACCATTACTGACATGGCATTAGGTCAGACTTTAAGCCCACACAGTACCGTGTTTCAGCCTGTGTTTCAGCCAAGTCCTGTGATGACCACTGCATGACCACTATCCATGTTCACTTAAGGCCCAAGAGCTCTACAGTTAAAAGGTGGCAAATCTAGTCACACTTGTGTTTTTCCCTTTGGTGCAGCAAGATCCCCCTGGTCCTAGGTCTATCCAGAGATGCCGTCTGTAAGCCAGAGTCTGGAGTCAGAAACTTCAGGAATCTTCTTGATGCTGTATTTTACTGCTGCTGAACTGGCACTCAAGCTGCAAGGCAAAGTCCTTTCTACTCTTCCTTTTCATTTCCTTGAGCAGGGGCATCTATCCCCATGGCCTCCACTGCCCCAGGCCTATGGCAAGTACTGCCTAATTAGCACTGATTTTCATTCAAGGGCTAAGGACTTTTCAGTCTTCAGTGGTGAATGCTTCCAGTCCTGAGTCTCTCCTTCTAGGGCAGTGGCTCCTCTTTATTCAGGGCCACATCTTGGAATCAGGGGACCCAGAAATCTGGGGCCACCTTTATAGGGCATTAATCTCATTCACAAGGGCAGACCTAATCTTAAAGGCTTCACCTTCTATTACCTTAACATTGGTGATTAGGTTTCAACATATGAATTTGAGGGAATATAAACATTCAGACCATAGCACTTAATAATAACCTTATAACAGTGACTGAACCTCTGTTTCTCAGTTTTTTCACCTGTAAAATGAAAATAGTATTTCTTATAGGGTGGTTGTTAAGATTAAATTAAATAATATGTGCAAAATGCTCAGAATAACTATGCCTTGCACAGAATAATCTATAAATGTTAGCTCTTATTATAGGTGCTTACACTTTGATATGTTTTGCTTCTCAGCATATCAAAATGAAAGTAGGAAATTTGCCTTATAGGGTGAAATAAGGATGATTATGCTCATTCAAAAAGGTACTGCCTCACACACACACAAAAATAAAAGCAACACTAATAAATTTAGCAAAGTTTAGTATATAAAACAACATGCAAAAATTGATTTCATTTGTCACTAAAAATGAATAATCAAAAAGGGAAATTTAAGAACAAAATAATTTACATTAGTATCAAAAAGAATAATATGCTTATGAGTAAAGCTAATCAAAGAGGTAAAAACTTGTATACTGAAACTACAAAACATTGCTATAGTCAAAGAAAACACAAATAAATGGAAATATATCCCATGTTCACGAACTGGAAGACAACATTTTACAAAACATTAATATTGCTGAAAGTAATAACAGATTCAACAAAATCTCTTTTAAAGTCCTAATTGTATTTTTTTGCAGAAACAGAAATAAATTTTTCTAAAATTTATATATCAAGAGGCTGTCAATAGCCAAAATAATTTATAAGAATAAAGTCAGATGACTCATACTTCCTGAATTTGAAACACATTACAAAGTTACAATGAGTGAAGCTATGTGGTACTGACGTGAATGCAGACATATTCACCAATGGATTAGAATATAGTCCAGAAATAAGCCCTAGTATATGTGGTTCAATGATTGTCACCAAGGGTACCTATGCTATTCAATGGAGAAAAGAATTTGTTCAGTAAACGGTGTTGGGAAAACTGAATATTCACATGCAAAGGATGAGGGTAGGCCCTTATCTTACACTATACACAAAAATTAGCTCCAAATAGATTACATACTTAAACATAAGACCCAAAGCTATACAATTTCTAAAAGAAAATATAGGAAAAAAACTTCATGACATTCAATTTGGCAATGACTTCTTAGATATGACACACAAAAAAGTGCAGGCAACAAAAGCAGAAATATACAAATGAGGCTACATCAAAATTAAAATTTTTTCTCTATCAAAGGACACGAGCAATATAGTGAAAAGGCAACTTATGTAATGGGAGAAAATATTTAAAAATAATATGTCTGATGAGGAGTTAATATCTAGAATATATAAATAACTCCTACAACTCAATAACAAAGATCAAATGCTCTAATTTTAAAATGAGTGAAAGACTTGAGTGTACATTTCTCCAAAGATGATATACAAATGGCGAAGAAGCATATAAAAAGATGCTCAACATCACTAATCACCAGAGAAATACAAACCAAAAATCACAATAAAATATAATAAATGTAACTTCACACCCACTAGGGTAGTCTATTAGTTCCTTTTCACACTACTATAAAGAAACTGCGTAATTTATAAACTGAGACTGGGTAATTTATAAACAAAAGAGGTTTAATTGACTCACAGTTCTGCATGGCTGGGGAGGCCTCAGGAAACTTACAATCATGGTGGAAGGCAAAGGGGGAGCAAGGCATGTTTTACATAGTAGCAGGAGAGAGAGAAATAGCAAGAGTGGAAGTGCCCCACTTTAAAACTATCAGATCTCCTGAGAACTAACTCACTGTCATGAGAACAATAAGGAGGAAACTGCCCCCATGATCCAATCACCTTCCACTGGGTCCCTCCCTCAACACATGGGGGTTACAATTCAAGATGAGGTTTGGATGGGAACCAGAGCCAATCCATATCAGGTTGTTACTATCAAAGATAAAAAGCAGAAAATAATAAATGTTGGCAAGAATTTGAGAAACTTGGAAAACTTCAGCAGTGTTGGTGGGATTGTAAAATGGTGCAACTACTATGGAAACAGTACAGTAGTAAAAAAAAAAAAAAAAAAAAAATAGAACTCTTATGTGATCCAGCAATACTACTTCTTGGTATACATCCCCCCAAAATGGAAGCAGTGTCTTTGCCTACTCATAATTGTAGGAGCACAATTCATAATAAACAAGAGGTTAAGGGAACCCAAATCTCTACTGATATATACACAGATTAAAAAATGTGATACACACACACACACACACACACACAATGGATTATTGTGCAATCTTGAAAAAGGAAGGGAATCCTGTCACATGCTACAACATGAATAAACTTGAGGATACTATGCTAAGTGAAATAACTCATTTATATGAAATATCTAATGTAGTCAAATTCTTATAACTAGAAAGCATATCAGTGATGAGCAGGAATAGGGAGAAAGGAATAAAGGAAATTTTTGTTTAATGGCTATAGGGTTTTGGTTTTACAAGATGAGAAAATTCTGGAGATATGTTTCATATCAACTTAATGATACTGAAATACTACTAACCTGCACACTTAAAAAGGGTTAAACACATAAATTTTATGATATGTGTTTGTTTACCACATTTTTTTTTAATTATACTTTAAGTTCTAGGGTACATGTGCATAACGTACAGGTTTATTACATATGTATACTTGTGCCATGTTGGTGTGCTGCACCCATCAACTCGTCAGTACCCATCAATTCATCATTTATATCAGGTATAACTCCCCAGTGCAATCCCTCTGCCCTCCCCCCTCCCCATGATAGGCCCCATTGTGTGATGTTCCCTTTCCTGAGTCCAAGTGAACTCATTGTTCAGTTCCCACCTATGAGTGAGAACATGCGGTGTTTGGTTTTCTCTTCTTGTGAGAGTTTGCTAAGAATGATGGTTTCCAGCTGCATCCATGTCCCTACAAAGGACGCAAACTCATCCTTTTTTATGGCTGCATAGTATTCCATGGTGTATATGTGCCACATTTTCTTAATCCAGTCTGTCACTGATGGACATTTGGGTTGATTCCAAGTCTTTGCTATTGTGAATAGTGCTGCAATAAACATACGTGTGCATGTGTCTTTGTAGTAGAATAATGTATAATCCTTTGGGTATATACCCAGTAGTGGGATGGCTGGGTCATATGGTACATCTAGTTCTAGATCCTTGAGGAATTGCCATACTGTTTTCCATAATGGTTGAACTAGTTTACAATCCCACCAACAGTGTAAAAGTGTTCCTATTTCTCCACATCCTCTCCAACACCTGTTGTTTCCTGATTTTTTAATGATTGCCATTCTAACTGATGTGAGATGGTATCTCATTGTGGTTTTGATTTGCATTTCTCTGATGGCCAGTGATGATGAGCATTTTTTCATGTGTCTGTTGGCTGTATGAATGTCTTCTTTTGAGAAATGTCTTTTCATATCCTTTCCCCACTTTTTGATGGGGTTGTTTGTTTTTTTCTTGTATATTTGTTTGAGTTCTTTGTAGATTCTGGAAATTAGCCCTTTGTCAGATGAGTAGATTGCAAAAATTTTCTCCCATTCTGTAGGTTGCCTGTTCACTCTGAGGGTAGTTTCTTTTGCTGTGCAGAAGCTCTTTAGTTTAATGAGATCCCATTTGTCAATTTTGGCTTTTGCTGCCGTTGCTTTTGGTGTTTTAGACATGAAGTCCTTGCCCATGCCTATGTCCTGAATGGTACTACCTAGATTTTCTTCTAGGGTTTTTATGGTAATAGGTCTAACACTTAAGTCTCTAATCCATCTTGAATTAATCTTCTTATAAGGAGTAAGGAAAGGATCCAGTTTCAGCTTTCTACTTATGGCTAGCCAATTTTCCCAGCACCATTTATTAAATAGGGAATCCTTTCCTCATTTCTTGTTTTTCTCAGGTTTGTCAAAGATCAGATGGTTGTAGATGTGTGGCACTATTTCTGAGGGCTCCGTTCTGTTCCACTGGTCTATATCTCTGTTTTGGTACCAGTCCCATGCTGTTTTGATTACTGTAGCCTTGTAGTATAGTTTGAAGTCAGGTAGCGTGACACCTCCAGCTTTGTCCTTTTGACTTAGGATTGTCTTGGCAATGCGGGCTCTTTTTTGGTTCCATATGAACTTTAAAGCAGTTTTTTCCAATTCGGTGAAGAAACTCATTGGTAGCTTGATGGGGATGGCATTGAATCTATAAATTACCTTGGGCAGTATGGCCATTTTCACAATATTGATTCTGCCTATCCATGAGCATGGTATGTTCTTCCATTTGTTTGTGTCCTCTTTGATTTCACTGAGCAGTGGTTTGTAGTTCTCCTTGAAGAGGTCCTTTACATCCCTTGTAAGTTGGATTCCTAGGTATTTTATTCTCTTTGAAGCAATTGTGAATGGAAGTTCATTCCTGATTTGGCTCTCTGCTTGTCTGTTACTGGTGTATAAGAATGCTTGTGATTTTTGCACATTAATTTTGTATCCTGAGACTTTGCTGAAGTTGCTTATCAG
>NC_045435.1:34475832-34557971 GCF_002776525.5 Piliocolobus tephrosceles | reverse complement strand
TCTTGCTAGCGGTCTGTCAATTTTGTTGATCTTTTCAAAAAACCAACTCCTGGATTCATTGATTTTTTGGAGGGTTTTTTGTGTCTCTATCTCCTTCAGTTCTGCTCTGATCTTAGTTATTTCTTGCCTTCTGCTAGCTTTTGAATGTGTTTGCTCTTGCCTCTCTAGTTCTTTTAATTGTGATGTTAGAGTGTCAATTTTAGATCTTTCCTGCTTTCTCTTGTGGGCATTTAGTGCTATAAATTTCCCTCTACCCACTGCTTTAAATGTGTCCCAGAGATTCTGGTATGTTGTATCTTTGTTCTCATTGGTTTCAAAGAACATCTTTATTTCTGCTTTCATTTCGTTATGTACCCAGTAGTCATTCAGGAGCAGGTTGTTCAGTTTCCATGTAGTTGAGCGGTTTTGATTGAGTTTCTTAGTCCTGAGTTCTAGTTTGATTGCACTGTGGTCTGAGAGACAGTTTGTTATAATTTCTGTTCTTGTACATTTGTTGAGGAGTGCTTTACTTCCAATTATGTGGTCAATTTTGGAATAAGTGTGATGTGGTGCTGAGAAGAATGTCTATTCTGTTGACTTGGAGTGGAGAGTTCTATAGATGTCTATTAGGTGTGCTTGGGGCAGAGATGAGTTCAATTCCTGGATATCCTTGTTAACTTTCTGTCTCGTTGATCTGTCTAATGTTGACAGTGGAGTGTTGAAGTCTCCCATTATTATTGTATGGGAGTCTAAGTCTCTTTGTAAGTCTCTAAGGACTTGCTTTATGAATCTGGGTGCTCCTGTATTGGGTGCATATATATTTAGGATAGTTAGCTCTTCCTGTTGAATTGATCCCTTTACCATTATGTAATGGCCTTCTTTGTCTCTTTTGATCTTTGATGGTTTAAAGTCTGTTTTATCAGAGACTAGGATTGCAACCCCTGCTTTTTTTTGTTCTCCATTTGCTTGGTAGATCTTCCTCCATCCCTTTATTTTGAGCCTATGGATGTCTCTGCATGTGAGATGGGTCTCCTGAAGACAGCAGACTGATGGGTCTTGACTCTTTATCCAGTTTGCCTGTCTGTGTCTTTTAATTGGAGCATTGAGTCCATTTACATTTAAGGTTAATATTGTTATGTGTGAACTTGATCCTGCCATTATGATATTAACTGGTTATTTTGCTCATTAGTTGATGCAGTTTCTTCCTAGGCTCGATGGTCTTTACATTTTGGCATGTTTTTGCAATGGCTGGTACCGGTTGTTCCTTTCCATGTTTAGGGCTTCCTTCAGGGTCTCTTGTAAGGCAGGCCTGGTGGTGACAAAATCTCTAAGCATTTGCTTATCTGTAAAGAATTTTATTTCTCCTTCACTTATGAAACTTAGTTTGGCTGGATATGAAATTCTGGGTTTAAAATTCTTTTCTTTAAGAACGTTGAATATTGGCCCCCACTCTTTTCTGGCTTGGAGAGTTTCTGCCGAGAGATCTGCTGTCAGTCTGATGGGCTTCCCTTTGTGGGTAACCCGACCTTTCTCTCTGGCTGCTCTTAAGATTTTTTCCTTCATTTCAACTTTGGTGAATCTGGCAATTATGTGTCTTGGAGTTGCTCTTCTGGAGGAGTATCTTTGTGGCGTTCTCTGTATTTCCTGAATTTGAATGTTGGCCTGCCCTGCTAGGTTGGGGAAGTTCTCCTGGATGATGTCCTGAAGAGTGTTTTCCAATTTGGTTCCATTTTCCCCCTCACTTTCAGGCACCCCAATCAGACGTAGATTTGGTCTTTTTACATAATCCCATACTTCTTGCGGGCTTTGTTCATTTCTTTTTCTTCTTTTTTCTTTTGGTTTCTCTTCTCACTTCATTTCATTCATTTGATCCTCAATCGCTGATACTCTTTCTTCCAGTTGATCGAGTCAGTTACTGAAGCTTGTGCATTTGTCATGTATTTCTCGTGTCATGGTTTTCATCTCTGTCATTTCGTTTATGACCTTCTCTGCATTAATTAGTCTAGCTGTCAATTCTTCCACTCTTTTTTCAAGATTTTTAGTTTCTTTGCGCTGGGTACGTAATTCCTCCTTTAGCTCTGAGAGGTTTGATGGACTGAAGCCTTCTTCTCTTATCTCGTCAAAATCATTCTCTGACCAGCTTTGATCCATTGCTGGCGATGGGCTGTGCTCCTTTGCAGGGGGAGATGCGCTCTTATTTTTTGAATTTCCAGCTTTTCTGCCCTGCTTTTTCCCCATCTTTGTGGTTTTATCTGTCTCTGGTCTTTGATGATGGTGACGAACTGATGGGGTTTTGGTATGGGTGTCCTTCCTGTTTGATAGTTTTCCTTCTGACCTTCAGGACCCTCAGCTATAGGTCTGTTGGAGATTGCTTGAGGTCCACTCCAGACCCTGTTTGCCTGGGTATCAGCAGCAGAGGTTGCAGAAGATAGAATATTGCTGAACAGCGAGTGCACCTGTCTGATTCTTGCTTTGGAAGCTTCCTCTCAGGGGTGTACTCCACCCTGTGAGGTGTAGGGTGTCAGACTGCCCCTAGTGGGGGATGTCTCCCAGCTAGGCTACTCAGGGGTCAGGGACCCACTTGAGCAGGCAGCCTGCCCCTTCTCAGATCTCAACCTCCGTGTTGGGATATCCACTGCTCTCTTCAAAGCTGTCAGACAGAGTCGTTCGCCTCTGCCCAGGCCTCTGCTGCTTCCCCTGTTATTTTTTAGCTGTGTCCTGTCCCCAGAGGCGGAGTCTACAGAGACAGGCAGGTTTCCTTGAGCTGCTGTGAGCTCCACCCAGTTCGAGCTTCCCAGCGGCTTTGTTTACCTACTTAAGCCTCAGCGATGGCAGGCGCCCCTCCCCCAGCCTCGCTGCTGCCTTGTGGTTACATTGCCACAGACTGCTGTGTTAGCAAGGAGGGAGGCTCCCTGGGCGTGGGACCCTCCCGGCCAGGTGTGGGATATATTCTCCGGTGTGCCGGTGTGCTTACAGTGCAGTATTGGGGTGGGAGTTACCCGATTTTCCAGGTGTTGTGTGTCTCAGTTCCCCTGGCTAGGAAAAGGGACTCCCTTCCCCCTTGCGCTTCCCAGGTGAGGCGATGCCTCGCCCTGCTTCAGCTCTCGCTGGTCAGGCTGCAGCAGCTGACCAGCACCGATTGTCCGGCACTCCCGAGTGAGATGACCCCAGTACCTCAGTTGAAAATGCAGAAATCACTGGTCTTCGGTGTCGCTCGCGCTGGGAGATGGAGACTGGAGCTGTTCCTATTTGGCCATCTTGCTCCGCCCCCCCCTCTGTTTACCACAATTTTAAAAAATGGCATCAGCTGCTAGTATGAGGGATTCAGAGTTAGAAGTAAGAAAGTGTAGAATGAGCAATGTGTCATTGCGATTTAGTTTAAATGGGTGTGGTGGCTCTGTTGAAATAAAGATAAATCATGGATTTTTAACAGAAGTTTCTCTTAGATACAGATAACTTTTTGAAAGCATCAGTTTTAGCTTTTTTGGTGTTTCGAGTATTTTCTCTTGCTTATGGTTTCCGTAGATATTTTAGTGGGACATGACAGAGGCTGCCTCAAGGGTTATTGTCAAGATTTTGGACCAGAAGCTACAAAACAATTTTTTTTCTCTTAAACTAAAATCTAAGAGAACGCTATTGTGTAGCATATAGGATTTCATAAGAATTTGACTATGCCTCTTCTCCTCTTCCTAACCTTATCTATGCAGATTCATCAGATAGTGCCCTATTTGAAGAAAAAAATGACAAAATAACCAACTGACAATATCAAATAGCAAAGGTAATTTTCAAGTAATAAAACTACCTTATGATTTATAGATCCCTCTATTAAAATTGAGTTTGACAGTGATTGAAAACCTTGAGGGCTTCTCAGCTTCATAAGGTTGGAATGATCTCTTCCTTGGTAACTGCCAGGTCCTGCCTGAGCCTGGCATAGTGCCTGGCACATAGTGACTACTCAATTTATCATTGTTGGGTAGATGTGGGGCTTCCAGAATTAAAAAATACTGCAATAGTACAGGATGATTAATAGGACAAGAGGAGGAGGCAAGGTTGTATGTAAGGCTTGACCAGCAAACAATCCTCAACAAAGTGAAAAATATATAAAAGCAATAGACTATACATCTTATATTTAAGATGGAAACTTAAAAAAAAAAGTTAATTGAGATTTGGTAACCAAATTAGAAGGAATAATAACCCAGAATATTTCAATTATCCACCTGATGGAGACTGAGCCAGGATGAAATACTAAGTTGAAACAAGGTCTGTGTTTGAGGTCTGTCTACTTTCTAGACTAGGCCATCTTACAATTTACAAAGAAAATCTCAATTGACTCTTACAGGTAACAAAAATTTGTATCTTCTTTATCTGTAGAAGTACCAAAATTCAACACAATGATCACATGGTCAACAGAAAATAAACAAGGAAAGAGACCTGCATCCTAACATTGAAATTTGAGAGTGAAAAGTAACAAAATAAGATGTTAGAGACACCGTGAAAGTAATAAAATTGAAAGCAAATAACTCAGTGGAAGACCGAAAGTCAAGTTTTTAAAAAGGATCCCTGCAAAGAGGAAAATTATCTTTTCAGAAAGGAGAAGATCAGATAAGGCATGAGAACAGGGTAGTCCAGAATTCTGGCAGCTCAAGGGCATAGTAAACATTAGGCAGACTGAAAAAATAATTTGAGGAAAACCTGTAAGACGTTCTAATGCCAGTAGTAATTTCTTTAAGCACATCAAAGGCACAGAACCAAATAGAAAAACACTTGGCACGGCCAGGCTTGGTGGCTCATGCCTGTAATCCCTACACTTGGGGAGGCAGAGGCAGGTGGATCACCTGAGGTCAGGAGTTTGAGACCAGCCTGGTCAACATAATGAAACCTCATCTCTACTAAAAGTACAAAAAGTTAGCTGGGTGTGCTGACGCGTGCCTGTAATCCTTGCTACTCAGGAGGCTGAGGCAGGAGAATTGCTTGAGCTCTTGAGCTGAGATCGTGCCACTGCACTCCAGCCTGGGCAACAAAAGCAAAACTCCGTCACAAAAAGAAAAACACTTGGCAGTGGTGGTGCGAAGGATGTGCTTGAGAGTGGAAAGGAGAGGGCAGGAGGAATAAATGAATTATTTGCTTGAGAGTTTTCTGAGAAAGACCTTAAAGGAATCTCCACTCCCAAATTATCTTTTAACAAAGACAGATCAGAGATACTAGATCAAATGCCAGTAAATGCTAGGTACGTTCTATATGTAATTGAAAAACTAGCTCAAGATAAATAACTGCAATTGCTATCATACATCCAGTTTTTATTTTTGTCAAGAAAATGCCTCTGTTCCACCTAACGTTATACTCACTGCCCAACATGGCAGCTGTTTGCAAGCATCTCCCCATAGTCAGGTTCCCTACAGACTGGCTCATACCTAGGTGAGAGGAACATGAAGGCAGCTGATCAGTGCTTCCATATCCCAGCCAGGACCTTGCTTTTCCTTCTGCTTTGTGCTGTATCCCTATTTCTTTCCTACCTTTGAAATCGTTTTCACACTGTCTCCCTGTGTACATAGCCACTGGCCTTCTGGACTTTAGAATCCTTCTTACTCTGCTCTATATAGGTCTATATACTTGAGACCTATTGCATATCTGGCTCATGACTTTGTCCGGGTCCTAGTGCGTGGAGTAAGGGAATCTACTTTCTCTTCCTCCTCTCTAGTGCTGTGGCTCCAGCATCTCTCAGGTTCCCTAGGCTTTCTGCTGTTAATGATGTGTAGAGCGAGTTTTAAAGGTACTCAGGGGTAAAGTTGTGGATTCATTGGCATAAATATGCAAGCTTCCATAAACAGGCCAGTCTGCTGCGTGATTGTTGAGGCAACTCCCAATCATGAGTGAAAAAGGTTCCCTGGGGACACAGGAGTTACAGACCAGTAAGTCTCAGTCGTTGTTGTACTCATGGAGAGGGTTTTAACAAAACATCATTTTACTAATCACTGAAGCTAGCACTTTTGAGACTTTCTCAGAGAAGAATTATAATGGCAGAGTAGATTGAACAGGTACAACCTGAGAGTTGGGGGGCATATTTTGAAAAATCTGTTGCAGAAACAAAATATGTATTTGCTTTTTATTATATCTGATATGTTCATGTGAACCTTGCATTCTATTCCATAATAATATTTGCTTCAAGAGGTAAATTATATTTTGAATTTTGGTTCCTCAAAACAGTGATGTAGCAAAAACTGTTAGCTCCTTCCCTAGGGAAGTTCAAATCTGGAAACTAACACAAAAATAACAAGAAACCTTGAGCTGACATATAGGGGAAAGGGATGGGGGTTTCAGTAGCTTCGAGTAGAGGTCAGCCAGACACAGCAGTGGAAGACGGATGGGGGTGCTTTTGAAATTATGCTCTTGCTTTTTCCTCCATACTGAGTTGGACAATAATTGCTGACTCCATCATCTCAGCAACAACTCAGGCTACCTGGTCTTGGAAGACAATATCAAGCAATATAAAGAAATCTGCTGGGGTAAAGTAGTAGATGACCAATGGCATGGCTGACTGGCGACTCTATGACATTCACTCCTGCATCTCACTCTCCTTCAGATACTCAGGGCTACTGGATAATTACTAGAGTGACTACCTTATCCACTGCTATTTTTTTTTTACCAGTAGTTAGAAAATGAATCCCTATTTAGTAAAAGTGGCAGCAAATGGGAGCAGTAAATGCAGCCTATGATGAAATCTTCCCCAAGGCTCATTCCTTGACTTCTTTTACAACTCACCACAAACACAAACTAAGACTTAGGCCCTTACATATTACTTGACGTAATAGCTGATCTACTCATGGGAACACAATCCCAATTACTAAAATAATTAGACATTTTAGAAGTTGAACTACAAAAAGGAAAGACAACAGATTATATATAGCACAAAGCAGAATTATTGGAACTTATTAACCAAGAATTTTCAATAAGCAAAATAATACGCTTAATGAACTATAGAAGGCTCAGAAGCAGAAAATGTCATACAAGAAATCAACCAGAAATAGTAGGTCTGAAAAATAGTAGTGGAAATTAAGAACACAATAGCTGATGTAAACAGCAGGATAAATATAGCTGATGAATGAATCAGTGAGCTAGAAGTTTAGTGTGAGGAGATTTCTTGGTAGGTGGCAGGAAAGAATAAAAGCAGTAAAAATTAAAGTCAGAGAGAGAGAGAGGGAATGAGTAGAAGTAGTAGATAAGGGTAACAAGAGTCCCAGGAAGAGACAAAAATTGTGTTTTAAAATTCTCACCAGTTATTTGATAACATTCATTTTTCCTCCAAATCTTGTAGTAAAGTTGATACCACAGGAAAATGTATTACATTTATCCTACAGATTCATATACTGCTTTTCTTACAGAAATATCAGGGGAAAGGACATGCTAATCTCACACTATGGTTGCCTGCATTATGTATTGATGAGGAAACAGAAGAGGTGTGCTGGAGGCTATAATGTGTAAATAAACACTTGGAAAAAGAGAAACCAGAAAATATGTTCCATTACAACTTAAATTTTTTGATAAAGATTGACATCAAATGTGTACTTATGCTCACACACATGCACCCTCACACATAGAAGTTACTCTGATGTCGGTGGTGTTACTTACGCCTAAGTAATTCATATAGGATAAGAGCTGAGGAAGTCAATAAACCAAAATATCTTGGAGAAATTGTTATTTCTCTGGTTCTAGGACTGTTAAAGTGAGTTCCTTCAGGTATTTGGTGTGATTAATCCTATGGAAAACTGTCAATAAATTTCTCAGGAGTTTTCAATAAAGCCTCTACATTTACTATTCCTAGCAGGTGTGCTGAGAAGTTGGGCAGATTGCTGTTGTGTAGCTCTGTGTCTTGGTAATGTTAAACTAATTTCAGATCAATACATGAATCAAAGTTAACATAATACAGTTTTCCTTAACTTTCATATCTGAATTATTCTAGCAAATCTAAGAAAGGTATAATTGCTTGAAGAGGAGGGCCTATGCCATGAGGAGAGATGAAAATTGTACGTGTGTTTTCTCAATCCTAGGAAACCTAGGGCTAAAATAAACTAATGTTTTAGTTTAATTTATTAGAACTAAGACATTCATGAAAAGTTCATATGAACTCGAAAATGAATCTCTCTATATGTATGTCCTATTGCTTCTGTTTCTCTGGAGAACAATGACTGACACAGACCACAAAATCACAGAATAATCTGGATGAATAGGCACTAGATAACTCAATTTATTTAAATATAGTTGTCAGGCAAACAACATACTTGAAATCTATTCAAATCCTATCATTTTTACCTTCTAAGTAATCTCTTAAATACAACCAATTTCATCAGTTCCATGGTCAAACCAACCTAAGATTCCTTTCTTTTGAGTAGACTAATAGAATGGCCTCATAACTAACTTACTGGCTTCCATTTTGCATCACCGTACCTCTCCCCTTTTGCCAAAGGATCCATGACACTTTCAAATGCAAATCATATCCCAATCATATTTACTACTCACTGCTTTGAAGGGCATGTGTGGATTTACTCTTAATTATTTTTTTTCAGGCTTATCTCACTTCAGTCTTCATTGTTGTTGTTAAACTGTGCCCGTCTCAGTTCTAACCACACAGACCTCTTGTAGTCTCTTAAACTTTTGCAATGTTTTATATATGGAGTGATTAAAAAAATTTTGTTGTTGTTGTTTTGGGGAGCTTTTATTTATTCTTTAGAGAGGCTCTAGTATCACTTCTGGAATACAATCCCAGACCTTGACGAGGTCAAATCCCATTATTAATATACTCTTAGAGCAACCTATAGCTCTCGTTTGTAGCAGTTATCATAAATTAACTTTTAGGTTTGATTATGCTGTAATATGTGATGTCTATCTGTTCAATTGGATCATAAGCTCCATCATGAGGACAGATATCGTTATTGTTTGTGTTTATCTCTTATTTCCAGGGCTTAGCACAAGCTGTGACATATAGCCAGTTAATAAAAATTTAATAAATAATTGTATTTGTTGATTTATGAATTATTCATTTAGAATGATGGAAACTAGGGCTGCTTGGGGTTATATCTTAAACATCTAAATTTGGCAAAATATACTATGGTGCAATTTATAAGTAGATACTTAGATTAAATGGGTCAAAGATAAGTATGTTATTTTTATTCCATTTTATACAATCAGTAACAAATTTAAGTTTTAAGAGTATAAGATTCCCTGAATCTAAGGAAGCTTAACTTGGTTTTTGCTGTGAAAAGTTTACATGGTTTCAGATTATTTATGCTCAACAGAATATATTTAGATATCTCTTATGATTTGCTTGGCAATCAGTAGAGAAAGGAAGAACCAACTTAAATCAATTAGAGAGCTGCTGATTCACAAAATGTAAGAGTTTAATGGAGACTTTGGCCAGCACATTAAATGTTATTAAGTGTATGATAGTAGCATGCTTGGTGGATTAGCTGAATTGGTTAGACTGAAAGATAGAATGGGCGAAAATATGAGTCAACTAGAGGCAGGTACAAGAGACAGAGTTTTTGTTGTTGTTGTTCTTCAGGTGGTTCAATAATTTTTAAGAAATAGACAATATGAAATATGCACTTCTATAGATAAGGTTTATAAAATATGTGATAATCTAATATATTTGATTATTAATATAATTAATAAATAAAATTGTAAACAGCCTTAAAGGTCAGTTAGCTCAACTTCCCACCCGCTTTTAACAGGGAGGCGTCTAAATGCCAAAGTGGTGATTATCATGAGTATTTGTAGTGATTAGTGAGTATAGTGTTTCCATAAAGCTTCTGTTTCAGACAGCTCTGATCATGAGAAAACCATTTTTCTTCTTAAGCTCAAACCTATGTCTCTCTAATTTCCATCGTTGAGTCTCAGTTCTGAATCTACATAGAATAAATTTAATGCCTTTTTTATATGTCTTCATTTCTTCCACTAAATAAGAGAGTGGCCGTAGACTGATTTTCCTCAGGCTAAACAGTCTCAGATCATTAACCATTACATGCTTTTTTGATAATTATCTTTTCACTTTTCTACAGTCTTCCACTTCTAAAAATTTCCTTCTTAAATAACAACTGAACACAAGACCTGTATTTTCTCTGGCAAGGGGAAAACATATTTGAATTATTACTTTAGCTGATCTGTAGATTTTACTCCTGTTAAAATTGCTTATACTTGTCTTTTTTTTTCCTCTTGGTGATAGACAAGTTGAGTTTGCACCCAGTTGAAATCCCAGGCTTTTATCCATGATTTGTTCGACTCTTTTTCTTTGTCTGCTTTTATGCAATTAACTTAGTTTTTGTGTAAAGCTATTCATTTCTACGTATAAAACAAAATCTCATCAATTGCAGCTCATTTTCTAGATAGTATAATATCTCTAAATCTTCATTTTTAAAGTTATATAATTTTTGCTGACTCCCAGATTTGTGCATGTGAAAGTCGATAAGTATGTCATTTGTATCTTAATCTAGGTTTGTGGTAAAATGCTGACTGGGGCAGAACAAGAGAGCTGGATACAAAATCCTTCTCTCAGGTCCATAACTATGATTTATCTAAATTCTGTGTGTAAAATGAGTATGCATTTGGGAATATATGGAAATGTACCATCTTCCGGTTCACATTTCCTTATTTCTCCAGCAATGCTAAAACAGAGTTCATCAAACTCTATTGGGATTTAATAATAAAGATAATTTTTTAACATCTAAAACATAATACAAATATTATTTTGTAAAAAATTAAAGGTACCCTGGTTTAATTATAGCTTGATCATTCTGGGGATAGGGTTACATGACAGCATCAGAACCTGGGTCTCTCACTATCATGGATCTACTCCCTTCCGGGTTGCACTAACTCTCTTTCAGGTTGTTTCTGCATGGTGGTCTTCAGCAGTTCTAGGATATATACACCAACTTCCATGTATAGATCGTGGGTAGCAAGGAAAGGAAGTAGCCTTCCAGTTGCAACAATTCTGTCTGATTTTTTGTCTGTTTAAATCTTGTGCTCATTCCCAACCAAATGCTGTAGCCAGGGGGATGTGATACTCTCTTATGTGATAAAGCTTATATAAAATAATTATTCTTCATATTGAAGGCCAGATGATATAGTACTTTGATAACTATATGCAGTGAAATATATGTTTTTGCTTCATTATGATATATCCAATTCAAGCAAATTTATTTTTAATTAGTCATCCTAAAGTGTAATTTTTGTCCTTACTTTTTCTCTTCTCTTTCTCATTTTTCCCAAATTTTTTTATTATGGAAAATTTAAAACAAATACAAATGTAGGTGGAATAGTATGATGAACCTCCATGAATCATTACCCAAACTGAACAACTGTCAATTATAGCTAATCTAGTTTTATTCTCACTGACTCACTCCCTCAATATTGAATTGAATTTTGAAGCTAATCTCAGGCATCCTGTTACTTAATTTGTAAATACAATCATGCATTACTCAACGACAGGGTTATGTTCTGAGAAATGTGTAATTAGGTGATTTCATCGTTGTGTGAACATCATAGAGTGCACTGACACAAACCTAGATGGCATAGTCTACTACACACCTAGGCTATGTGGTATAGCCTATCGCTCTTAAGTTCCAAACCTGCACAGCCGTGTTACCATACTAAACTCTAGAGATAATTGTAACTCAGTGGTAAGTATTTGTGTAGCTATACATATATAAACATAGAAAGGTACTGTAAAAATGCTGTATTATAATCATATAGGGCCGCTATCATATAGACAGCCTGTCAGTGACCTAAATGTAGTTATTTGGTACATGATTATAAATCAGTATGTATATTCAAAACTTAAGGGTTCTTTTGAAAAGTAAACATAAAATTATAATTTTTAAAAAAGCAATAATTCCTTGATGTCATCAAACATCTATCTGATGTCATCAAATATCTATCAAATTTTTAATTTTTGAAAAAATGTTTGAATTTGTTTTAATAATATATATATTTCTTCAGATTGCAAATAAAATTCAGATGTTATGACTGATTTAATGGCTTTTAAATGTCTAAATATTTAGGTTTGCTCCTTTCTACTGTTCCCCTTTCTCTATTCTCCTGTCTCATATATATAAAATGTTATTTATTTATTTTGCAATTTATATGTTGAAGAAACCAGATCATTTTTTTCTAGGGAATTTTCTACACTCTAGGTTTTGCTAGTTGCTTCCTGTTGGTGGAATTTATTTTTTATTTTCTGAAAATTGGTAGTTTGACCTAGGAGCTTAATCGGATTGAGTGTCATGTTATCAGCATGACTGTTTTGTAACTGATGTTGTCTTTTTCCATTAGGAGGCACACAGTGTCTAGTTGTTAAGCCAGTCCTTGATATTACCATCTAGATCAATTATTGATTTATTTAGGTATTTTACTATTCCTTCTTCATTTTATTAGCCAGAGTATTTCTATAAAAAGAAGCTGCCCTTTATCATGATTTGGCTAAGTGTCTGAGAAAGTTATAGCATGAATGCCTGATTCTTTCCTTTTTTTCTTAGTTCATTTCCATAATTTCCAATTCAAATAATGATTTGAATTGTCAGTATATTGACCAATGACATCTTCAAAAAATTTTGCTATTATTTAAAACAATAGTTGAAGCATATTTGTATGTTTCAATTCATTGCAGTTTTAAAATTTCACTTGATGTTGAAATTTCCCCATGTTTGATAGTGGGAGACTTTACAAATTGACTCCTGAGTTAATCTGACTCCAACTTGATAGTCTTTGATAGTTTTCTCTGATTTGCCAAAATGTCCCAAATGCATATAGAAATGAATCAGGTAGGCCAGGCATTGTGGCTCACCCCTGTACCCACAATACTTTGGGAGATTGAGGTGGAAAGATCACTTGAGGTCATGAGTTCCAGACCAGCCTGGACCACATAGTGAAACCCCATCTCTATAAAAAACTTCTGAAGAATAAAATGAATAAATAAATGAAGGAGCCAGTTATCTAAGAAGTTCTGGTTCCTCTTAGTGTAATATGGTATATAGACACTATAATCTGAGCAATAGAAATGCATATTACTACTGGTTTGGACACTGTTTTTGAATCAGTGAACAGAGGTAGGACATATTTTTTTTTTTTTTTTTTTTTTTTGAGACGGAGTCTCGCTCTGTGGCCCAGGCTGGAGTGCAGTGGCCGAGGTAGGACATATTTTAAAGGTAAAATACATCATGCGTATTCCAATAATTCCATAAGTTTCAAAGTAAGGATAACAGGGATTTTACTTGGCTTTTAACTAGATTAAATATAGATCTATATTTCCTTTATCCCATGGCGGGAATTACAGTTCTTGATCATGCTGGAAATAATAGAATGTCCCACCATTACTCACTTGCTTTATCCTCTAATACACAGAAGCAATGGTCTCAATGCAACACTACCACAAATAATGATTAATGAAAACAGTTTAAAATGTGATTTGCACTTTTTCTCCCCTTTAGGATATATTTTACTAAAGACGTGTAGCTGAAGTGGTGTGCTTTAAACTGTCCTGGAATAGTTCATCCAACTGAATACAAATTTAGGTTCATTTATTTTCCTTTTACTTGAATAGATTGATTTATAATTTTAATATTGCTAATATTGTTTGGGTAAAATGTTATCATAGTTCCAAACTCAAAACTTAAGAAGATATATTCAAAGAAGTAAAACTTCTTTTTCTGTTCTCTTCACTCTATTTTATCTCTACTCCTGTATAACATATAAAAAGTTGAGGTAGGCAGAGCAAGATGGCCAAATAGGAACAGCTCCAGTCTCCAGCTCCCAGCGCGAGCCACATAGAAGACAGGTGATTTCTGCATTTTCAACTGAGGTACTGGGTTCATCTCACTAGGGAGTGCCGGACAATCGGTGCTGGTCAGCTGCTGCAGCCCAACCAGCTAGAGCTGAAGCAGGGCGAGGCATTGCCTCACCTGGAAGCGCAAGAGGGAAGGGAATCCCTTTTCCTAGCCAGGGGAACTGAGACACACAACACCTGGAAAATCGGGTAACTCCCACCGCAATACTGTGCTTTACCAAGGGTCTTCGCAAACGGACACACCAGGAGATTATATCCCACACCTGGCCGGGAGGGTCCCATGCCCACGGAGCCTCCCTCATTGCTAGCACAGCAGTCTGCCATCTAACGGCAAGGCAGCAGCGAGGCTGGGGGAGGGGCATCTGCCATTGCTGAGGCTTAAGTAGGTAAACAAAGCCTCTGGGAAGCTCGAACTGGGTGGAGCTCACAGCAGCTCAAGGAGGCCTGCTTGTCTCTGTAGACTCCACCTCTGGGGACAGGGCACGGCTAAACAACAAAAAGAAAAAGCAGCAGAAACCTCTGCAGATGCAAATGACTCTGTCTGACAGCTTTGAAGAGAGCAGTGGATCTCCCAACACGGAGGTTGAGATCTGAGAAGGGACAGACTGCCTGTTCAAGTGGGTCCCTGACCCCTGAGTAGCCTAACTGGGAGACATCCCCTACTAGGGGCAGACCGACACCCCACACCTCACACGGTGGAGTACACCCCTGAGAGGAAGCTTCCAAAGCAAGAATCAGACAGGTGCACTCGCTGTTCAGCAATATTCTATCTTCTGCAGCCTCTGCTGCTGACACCCAGGCAACAGGGTCTGGAGTAGACCTCAAGCAATCTCCAACAGACCTACAGCTGAGGGTCCTGACTGTTAGAAGGAAAACTAACAAACAGGAAGGACACCCACACCAAAACCCCATCAGTACGTCACCATCATCAAAGACCAGAGGCAGATAAAACCACAAAGATGGGGAAAAAGCAGGGCAGAAAAGCTGGAAATTCAAAAAATAAGAGCGCATCTCCCCCTGCAAAGGAACGCAGCTCATCACCAGCAACGGATCAAAGCTGGATGGAGAATGACTTTGATGAGATGAGAGAAGAAGACTTCAGTCCATCAAACTTCTCAGAGCTAAAGGAGGAATTACGTACCCAGCGCAAAGAAACTAAAAACCTAGAAAAAAGAGTGGAAGAATTGATAGCTAGAATAATTAATGCAGAGAAGGCTATAAACGAACTGACAGAGATGAAAACCATGACACAAGAAATACGTGACAAATGCACAAGCTTCAGTAACCGACTCTATTAACTGGAAGAAAGAGTATCAGCGATGGAGGATCAAATGAATGAAATGAAGCGAGAAGAGAAATCTAAAGAAAAAAGAAGAAAAAGAAATGAACAAAACCTGCAAGAAGTATGGGATTATGTAAAAAGACCAAATCTACGTCTGATTGGGGTGCCTGAAAGTGAGGGGGAAAATGGAACCAAATTGGAAAACACTCTTCAGGATATCATCCAGGAGAACTTCCCCAACCTAGCAGGGCAGGCCAACATTCAAATTCAGGAAATACAGAGAACGCCACAAAGAAACTTCTCGAGAAGAGCAACTCCAAGACACATAATTGCCAGATTCACCAAAGTTGAAATGAAGGAAAAAATCTTAAGGGCAGCCAGAGAGAAAGGTCGGGTTACCCACAAAGGGAAGCCCATCAGTCTAACAGCAGATCTCTCAGCAGAAACTCTCCAAGCCAGAAGAGAGTGGGGGCCAATATTCAACATTCTTAAAAGAATTTTCAACCTAGAATTTCATATCCAGCCAAACTAAGTTTCATCAGTGAAGGAGAAATAAAATCCTTTACAGATAAGCAAATGCTTAGAGATTTTGTCACCACCAGGCCTGCCTTACAAGAGACCTCGAAGGAAGCACTAAACATGGAAAGGAACAACCAGTACCAGCCATTGCAAAAACATGCCAAAATGTAAAGACCATCGAGCCTAGGAAGAAACTGCATCAACTAATGAGCAAAATAACCAGTTAATATCATAATGGCAGGATCAAGTTCACACATAACAATATTAACCTTAAATGTAAATTGACTAAATGCTCCAATTAAAAGACACAGATTGGCAAACTGGATAAAGAGTCAAGACCCATCAGTTTGCTGTATTTAGAGACCCATCCCACATGCAGAGACATACATAGGCTCAAAATAAAGGGATGAAGGAAGATCTACCAAGCAAATGGAGAACAAAAAAAGCAGGGGTTGCAATCCTAGTCTCTGATAAAACAGACTTTAAACCATCAAAGATCAAAAGAGACAAAGAAGGCCATTACATAATGGTATAGGGATCAATTCAACAGGAAGAGCTAACTATCCTAAATATATATGCACCCAATATAGGAGACCCAGATTCATAAAGCAAGTCCTTAGAGACTTACAAAGAGACTTAGACTCCCATACAATAATAATGGGAGACTTCAACACCCCACTGTCAACATTAGACAGATCAACGAGACAGAAAGTTAACAAGGATATCCAGGAATTGAACTCATCTCTGCCCCAAGCAGACCTAATAGACATCTACAGAACTCTCCACCCCAAATCAACAGAATATACATTCTTCTCAGCACCACATCACACTTATTCCAAAATTGACCACATAATTGGAAGTAAAGCACTCCTCAGCAAATGTACAAGAACAGAAATTATAGCAAACTGTCTCTCAGACCATAGTGCAATCAAACTAGAACTCAGGACTAAGGAACTCAATCAAAACCGCTCAACTACATGGAAACTGAACAACCTGCTCTTGAATGACTACTGGGTACATAACAATATGAAGGCAGAAATAAAGATGTTCTTTGAAACCAATGAGAACAAAGATACAACATACTAGAATCTCTGGGACACATTTATAGCAGTGTGTAGAGGGAAATTTATAGCACTAAATGCTCACAAGAGAAAGCAGGAAAGATCTAAAATTGACACTCTAACATCACAATTAAAAGAACTGGAGAAGCAAGAGCAAACACATTCAAAAGCTAGCAGAAGGCTAGAAATAACTAAGATCAGAGCAGAACTGAAGGAGATAGAGACACAAAAAACCCTCCAAAAAATCAATGAATCCAGGAGTTGGTTTTTTGAAAAGATCAACAAAATTGATAGACCGCTAGCAAGACTAATAAAGAAGAAAAGAGAGAAGAATCAAATAAATGCAATAAAAAATGATAAAGGGGATATCACCACTGACCCCACAGAAATACAAACTACCATCAGAGAATACTGTAAACACCTCTACACAAATAAACTAGAAAATCTAGAAGAAATGGATAATTTCCTGGACACTTACACTCTCCCAAGACTAAACCAGGAAGAAGCTGAATCCCTGAATAGAACAATAGCAGGCTCTGAAATTGAGGCAATAATTAATAGCCTACCAACCAAAAAATGTCCAGGACCAGACGGATTCACAGCCGAATTCTACCAGAGGTACAAAGAGGAGCTGGTACTATTCCGGCTGAAACGATTTCAATCAATAGAAAAAGAGAGAATCCACCCTAACTCATTTTATGAGGCCAACATCATCCTGATACCAAAGCCTGGCAGAGACACAACAAAAAAAGAGAATTTTAGACCAATATCCCTGATGAACATCGATGCAAAAATCCTCAATAAAATACTGGCAAACCAAATCCAGCAGCACATCAAAAAGCTTATCCACCATAAGCTTTTTATGAAACCCACCATAAGTGGGTTTCATCCCTGGGATGCAAGGCTGGTTCAACATATGCAAATCAATAAATGTAATCCAGCATATAAACAGGGTCAAAGAAAAAAACCACTATTATCGCAATAGATGCAGAAAAGGCCTTTGACAAAATTCAACAGCCCTTCATACTAAAAACTCTCAATAAATTCGGTATTGATGGAATGTATCTCAAAATAGTAAGAGCTATTTATGACAACCCACAGCCAAGATCATACTGAATGGTCAAAAACTGGAAGCATTCCCTTTGAAAACTGGCACAAGACAGGGATGCCGTCTCTCACCACTCCTATTCAACATAGTGTTGGAATTTCTGGCTAGGGCAATCAGGCAAGAGAAAGAAATCAAGGGTATTCAGTTAGGAAAAGAAGAAGTCAAATTGTCCCTGTTTGCAGATGACATGATTGTATATTTAGAAAACCCCATTGTCTCAGCCCAAAATCTCCTTAAGCTGATAAGCAACTTCAGCAAATCTCAGGATACAAAATTAATGTGCAAAAGCCACAAGCATTCTTATATACCAGTAACAGACAAACAGAGAGCCAAATCAGGAATGAACTTCCATTCACAATTGCTTCAAAGAGAATAAAATACCTAGGAATCCAACTTACAAGTGATGTAAAGGACCTCTTCAAGGAGAACTACAAGGCACTGCTCAGTGAAATAAAAGAGGACACTAACAAATGGAAGAACATACCATGCTCATGGATAGGAAGAATCAATATTGTGAAAATGGCCCAAGGTAATTTATAGATTCAATGCCATCCCCATCAAGCTACCAATGAGTTTCTTCACAGAATTGGAAAAAACGGCTTTAAAGTTCATATGGAACCAAAAAGGAGCCCGCATTGCCAAGACAATCCTACGTCAAAAGGACAAAGCTGGAGGCATCAGGCTACCTGACTTCAAACTATACTACAAGGCTACAGTAACCAAAACAGCATGGTACTGGTACCAAAACAGAGATATAGACCAATGGAACAGAACAGAGCCCTCAGAAATAATACCACACATCTACAACCATCTGATCTTTGACAAACCTGAGAAAAACAAGAAATGAGGAAAGGATTCCCTATTTAATAAATGGTGCTGGGAAAATTGGCTAGCCATAAGTAGAAAGCTGAAACTGGATCCTTTCCTTACTCCTTATATGAAGATTAATTCAAGATGGATTAGAGACTTAAATGTTTAGACCTAATACCATAAAAACCCTAGAAGAAAACCTAGGTAGTATCATTCAGGACACAGGCATGGGTAAGGACTTCATGTCTAAAACACCAAAAGCATGGCAACAAAAGCCAAAATTGGGATCTAATGGGATATAAGTAAACTAAAGAACTTCTGCACAGCAAAAGAAACTACTATCAGAGTGAACAGGCAACCTACAGAATGGGAGAAAATTTTTGCCATCTACTCATCTGACGAAGGGCTAATATCCAGAACGTACAAGGAGCTCAAACAAATTTACAAGAAAAATACAAACAACCCCATCAAAAAGTGGGGAAAGGATATGAACAGACATTTCTCAAAAGAAGACATTCATACAGCCAACAGACACATGAAAAAATGCTTATCATCACTGGCCATCAGAGAAATGCAAATCAAAACCACAATGAGATATCATCTCACACCAGTTAGAATGGCAGTCATTAAAAAGTCAGGAAACAACAGGTGCTGGAGAGGATGTGGAGAAATAGGAACACTTTTACACTGTTGGTGGGACTGTAAACTAGTTCAACCATTGTGAAAAACAGTATGGTGATTCCTCAAGGATCTAGAACTAGAAATACCATATGACCCAGCCATCCCATTACTGGGTATATACCCAAAGGATTATAAATCATGCTGCTATAAAGACACATGCACACGTATGTTTATTGCGGCACTATTCACAATAGCAAAGACTTGGAATCAACCCAAATGTCCATCAGTGACAGATTGGATTAAGAAAATGTGGCACATATACGCCATGGAATACTATGCAACCATAAAAAAGGATGAGTTTGTGTCCTTTGTAGGGATATGGATGCAGCTGGAAACCATCATTCTCAGCAAACTTTCACAAGAACAGAAAACCAAACACCGGATGTTCTCACTCACAGGTGGGAATTGATCAATGAGATCACTTGGGCATGGGAAGGGGAACATCACACACCGGGGCCTAATATGGGGAGTGGGGAGGGGGGAGGGATGGCATTCGAGTTAGAACTGATGTAAATGATGATTTGATGGGTGCTGACGAGTTGATGGGTGCAGCACACCAACAAGGCACATGTATACATATGTAACAAACCTGTACATTGTGCATATGTACCCTAGAACTTAAAGTATAATAAAAATAAAAATAAAGAAGTAAATAAATTACATCCGTAAAAAAAAAAAGCTTTATATGATACTCTGAGTTTTTTTATTTAGTTATTTTCTATTGGTTTCTTACTACTAGCAATATTAGAACTAGCTATTAACCACTACTTTCTGTCCTCTTTTTCTTCCTCAGCATCTGATTTGAAGTAATATTCCTTTTCCCTGGTTAAAAGCTATAAGGCAATCAACAAGACTATTCTACTCTCATATTTTCTCCCTATCTGCCCATTTTTTATTACTGTACTTCACCTACATTATTAGATCACAGTGATTATACACTATATTCTTTCCCTTGTAACAATTATGTAGTCTTAATTCCACATGCAAATATGTTTAGTGCTTAATATCATTTTTTTTTCACATTCAGAAAAGTTTGTTCATGCTTGCCGGTCTGAATAGATATAAAACTTTAGCTCACATTTACTTTCCTATTGCTCCATTGCTTCTGCTACAAAGCATTGTAAAAAATTTGGTAAAAATCAGATTATTTAATGTCTTATAAGTAACTAAGTATTTTTATCCTCGATGTCCAAAAGTATTGTATTTTTTCAAACCTTATATGTTTACCAGAATATGCCTGGGTGTTGACTTGTTTTCTTTCTTTGGCATACCAACTGCAATAATCTTTTTTACCTCTTTTATAAAGTTTGATAGACCTGCTAGAATACGTCTTGGTGTTATGCATTTTTGGTTGATTTTTCCAGGTATGTGACTTACTTTTTCAGCATGTAGTTTTAAGTCAAAACTTTTCAATAAATTATTCTTGATTAATATTTTTTAGTATATATTCTCTTTCATTGTTTTTATTTTCTTCTTCAGCAATGCCTGTTATACATATTTTGTATGTTAGTTTATTTCTATATTTGCCTCTTTTGCTTGAATCTTTTAAATCCTTTCCCTCATCTTTTGAACTTATTTTGTTTCTATGTTTATTTGCTCTAGTGTTCTTTCTAGTACCGTTTTCATTTCTGAAATAATTTTTCCTTTCTTTTTATTTATTTTCTGCATTTTATTGCCTTACTTTTGAATTCTTCCCATTCAAATTTATAGTTTTTAGTAGCCTCTATTCTTTTTCTTAACTTGTTTTAGCTTATTTTGAAATATTAGTTTAGATTTTGAAAATCTGTTGTGTAACTGTGCCTTTCTCGGATGTTTTTATTGCTGTTTTTACTGTAGAAAATTATTCTGCTCTGTATTTGTTTTATTTTTATAATAACCTAGTATGGTATTTAACCTCAAATGTTCACAATCTAAAATGTTGATTGCCGAGCACTGTGGCTCTCGCCTGTAATCCCAGCACTTTGGGAGGCTGAGGCGGGCGGATCACGAGGTCAGGAGATCGAGCCCATCCTGGCTAACATGGTGAAACCCCGTCTCTACTAAAAATAGAAAAAAATTAGCCGGGCGTGGTTGTGGGCGCCTGTAGTCCCAGCTGCTCGGGAGACTGAGGCAGGAGAATGGCGTGAACCTGGTAGACGGAGCTTGTAGTGAGCCAAGATGAGGCCACTGCACTCCAGCCCAGACCGAGACTCTGTCAAAAAAAAAAAAAAAGTTGCTCATTTTAAATTGTGAAGATGATTTTTTTCAAACTTTTGGAAGAAAGGAGTAGGTAAGGGCTCTAGAGCCGTCTCTTCTGTCGTTTTCATTAAATAGTCAAATATTTTTACTGTTCTCATTTCTTCTTTTTTCCCTGTGTTGCTCAATCAGCCTCCTCTCTCAGACGTTTCCCTCTGTGGGACTGTAAATGACTGTTTTTCTTTGAGAGTTTAAAAGCCCAGACTGCTCCAGGTACTTCGGCTCTCGTGGAGGTATCCTTGCTCTCCTCTTTTTTTTTTTTTTTTTTTGAGAAGGAGTCTCGCTCTGTCACTGCAAGCCCTACTCCCCGAGTTCACGCCATTCTCCTGCCTCAGCCTCCCGGGTAGCTGGGACTACAGGAGCCCGCCACCATCCCCGGCTAATTTTTTTGTATTTTTAATAGAGACGGGGTTTCACCGTGTTAGCCAGGATGGTCTCCATCTCCTGACCTCGTGATCCGTCTGCCTCGGCCTCCCAAAGTGCTGGGATTACAGGCATGAGCCACCGCACCTAGCCGGTATCCTTGCTCTCACCCTTAAATTAAAGACAGTGAAATCTCCTGCTAGGCTCAGTTGCTCTTCTCAAATTGACATGACAAACTTTATAAAGAGAGTCCTTTATCTATTTGGGGATTCTTCCTGTTGCTTTCTCCATTTCCTCTCATACATATTGTGGATGCTGTAGCTACAGTTGGTTTGTCACCATCTGCTTGTGTTTTGGCATCTCAAAGATTTCTTGGACAAAGTTTTATTGAAGACATTTTCCATGAGCTTTGGGTTTTGTTATCCTAATTGCTGCATTTATTTTTATAAGGGAATTTTGGAGATACAGTAACTCAGCTGCCTCTACATCAGTTCTTCCTCTTCCCCACATTTATTATTAGGGTAAAATATAGTATCTATGAGAAGGCTTGGAATACTTTTGAGTTTGATTACATTAATTTAGGTGAATGGACTTAGGGCTGGCTTTTAAAAATGTATTTCACAAAGTTTTCAAGAACAGGTCCCTCAAATGTTGTACATAAAATTTTCCTGCAATGGC
This sequence comes from Piliocolobus tephrosceles, assembly GCF_002776525.5. Taxonomy (NCBI): domain Eukaryota; kingdom Metazoa; phylum Chordata; class Mammalia; order Primates; family Cercopithecidae; genus Piliocolobus; species Piliocolobus tephrosceles. The sequence continues at coordinate 34,535,424 of NC_045435.1, read as the reverse complement.
TTTCTCACCAGAAGTGTTTTTCATCTTTCTACAAAGATTACAGAGTTAAAGAAACAAATACACACAACAAAAAAGTTGACCCCCAAATAAAAACACCATATTATTAATTTGTTACTCAGCCTAGCAAGTATATTATATTCTAAATTTATATTTAAATATTTACGCTTATACTTAATGTTTATATTTAATATATTTATATTTGTGTAACAAATATATTCATCTAATAATTTCTATTTAATATAAATTTTTAATGTTGAAATATAAAGTTTACAAAGTTGAAAAATTGATGAGCAGGTAAATTGTAATACAAAGAAGAGATAAAATGTCAATTGCCAATGATTTAAACATAATACAGATCAATGGTATGTTTAAGAAATTGGGATCCAATGATTTATGTATAATATCTTTGTTTAAATCACTGCAAGAACTTTATAAAGACAAACAAAAAAGACTTCAAGTTTTGAAATAACATTGTCACATTTTTAAGCTTTGAAATCACTCCATCATTCAGGAGAAATGGAAGGAGAAATATAAACTGTCTCTTTTCAATGAAACTAGTGAATGTCTACAATATTCAAACCTCAACATTTCATGAGAAGCTGACAAATACTTTGCAGATTAGTCAGGAATACAGGAACATAAGAGGGAAGTACACACGTGGCTGCAGATATTATACGCAACTAAGAGATGACATTTCCCTAAAGCGGACAACACATCCTGAAATATTTAACTAATAATGCCATGATTTGAAGTATTGGAACCTTGTGCATGACTCGGTAGCAGGAGCTTTTCTGATCCTTCTTTGGTATCATGACAAATAGGGAAGATGGGGGTGAATAATAAAACCGAGACCCATGCCATCTTCACTGGTGGCAGTATTTGACTGAAGTTAGAGAAGAGGGACTCTGAATTTGGAATGTTCCACAACAGGTTCTCTGGACATATGTAGAGATAAGTAAAAGCTGCTGTGATTTATTTACACATACAATTGTATGACACAGAGATTTGACTAGCCTAGAAAACTTTCCTTGTCCATAACCAAAATAAACATTCTTTTAAATATTTGATCAAAAAGATCTTAACTAATTTGGAAATGATGAATAGCATAAAATGACTCAGCATAAAATATATTAAAAGTGTTATAAGAAAACGGAGTATAAAAGTTAGAGTAAGAATAATAAAATAGGAACAAGAATAGGAATGATAAATAGTAAACGAAGAACTAAGCAAAAAAGTATGTTGACACAAAAAATATAAATAATATGATAAAAATATCACCATTGTATGAAAAAGACAAACTTAATAAAACAGTTTTACTTTTTATCAAACATTTACATTGGAAACACAAGAATTTTGAAAAGATACAGGGAAACACCAAAAGCAAATTATGTATGAGCTAGTGAAGTACATGAAAAATATTGCAGAAAAAATAATAAGAAAAGTGAAAGCCCTACTGAAAGCAGAAAAGAGTAAATAGATTCTACTGAAAGCATGATGAGAGACATGGAGGATAGGTTTGAGAAAAATGGGCAAAACGAAATGGAAGTTAGATTGCAAAGAATAGAAAAAAATGTTTATTATGAAAAAAGAGACTAAGAGACCTAACAAATATATAGTTGTTTTAAAGATGGAAACAGACCAAAAGAACAGAAAAAAATGAAATATAAACTTTGATAATCTTTAAAATAATACATGATTTATAATTGCTAGGCCATGTGGTGGTTTTAAAATCTCTGCCAAAATGGTTTTCGGAATGGTTGTACATTTCCATCAGGAATGTATAAGTGATCCAGGTTCTCTGAATTCTCACCAAGCATTTTGTGTTCTCACTATGTTTTATTTTAGCCAATATGATGTGTGTAATGATTTTAAGTTGCATTTCTTTAGTGGCTAAAGATCTTCAACATCTTTCCAGGGACTTATTTTTTATCATTATATTTTCTTTGGGGAGATGTCTCTTCATGTCTTTTATCCATTTTCTAATTAGTTTGTTTGATTTTTTTTTTTTACTGTTTCAAGAGTTCACCATATATCCTAATTACCAGTTCTTTGTTGTTGGATATGTGGTTCACAAATATTTCCCCCCACACTCTACATTTTCATTCTATATCAAGGTCTTTCACAGAGCAGAAGATTTTCATTTTGACCAATTCCAGAGTATCAGTGTTTCCTTTTCTAGGTCGTGCTAGATGACCCATAAAATTTAGGAACTCTTTGACTTTAGATTCTGATTATTTTCTCCTGTATTTTTTTCTAAAAGTTTTAAGTTACATACTTAAGTCCATGATCATTTTAGGTTAATTTTTGTGTAAGGGGTTAGACTTAGGTCAAGGTTCATTTTGTTGGTTATTGATATACAGCTACTCTAGCACCACTAGTTGAAAAGACTATCTTTCCACCATTGACTTGCTCTTACATCATTGTCAAAAATTAATTGGAAAAATTTGTGTGAATCCATTTCTTGATTCTCTATCCTGTCTCATTGTTCTATGCATCTCTTATCCTTCAAAATCACACTGTCTTGACTACTGTTATTGTACACTAAATAATAACACCAGGTAGAGTGATATCATTTTAGCTACTGTATCTTTCCTGTATCTTTCCATATAAATATTTAAATAAGCTTATCTATGACTACAAAACACCTTGCCATGATGGTTATTGGAGTTTCATTATACCTATAGAGTAATTTGGGTAGAATTGACAACTTTCACATTTTGAGTCTAGAAAATCACAAATGTGGTATTTATCTCCATTTATTTAGATTTTTGACTTCTTTTAGTACTTGTAGTTTCTCTTATAGTGTTTTGCATAAAAATTTGCATATGTTTGTTAGCTTTATACCTATTCCATTTTTGAGTGATTATAAATGGTATTGTATTGTTAATTTTGGTGCCCAGATGTTTATTGCTCATATATATAAATAAAATAAATTTTTATATGTTAATTTTGTATCTGGAGATATTGTTGAACTAATTTATTAGTTCTAGGAGTTTTTTACAGATTCCTGGAGTTTTTCTATATATACAATTATGCCATCTTCAAATAAGGACAGTGTTTTTCTTTATGATCTGTATGCATTCTTTCCTTTTTTCGTTGCCTTATTGCATTGGCTAAAACTTCTATCACTATGTCAAAAAGGAATTATGAGAGTAGACATCCTTGCCTGTTCCTAATCCTAGAGAAAATGTTTTCAATCTTCCACCATTTAAGTACAATATTAGCCAACAAGGTGACTATAGTCAATAACAACTTAATTGTACATTTTAAGATAACTAAAAGAGTGTAATTGGATTGTTTGTAACATAAAGGATAAATGTTTGAGGGAATGGATACCTCATTCTACATGATGTGATTATTTCACATTGCATTCCTGTATCAAAGCATCTCAAGTACTCCAAAATATATACACCTACTATGTAACCACAAAAATTAAAAATGAAAAAATTAAAAAATCTGTGTAGTGTTAGCTAAAGATTTTTTGTGGGTGTGTTTTATCAAGTTAAAAATGTTCCTTCAGGCCAGGCACAGTGGCTCACGTCTGTAATCCCAGCACTTTGGGAGGCCGAGGCAGATGGATCATGAGGTCAGGAGATTGAGACCATCCTGGCTAAGACGGTGAAACCCCATCTCTACTAAAAATACAAAAAAATAGCTGGATGTGGTGGTAGGCGCCTGTAGTCCCAGCTACTCGGGAGACTGAGGCAGGAGAATGGTGTAAACCCAGGAGGTAGAGCTTTCAGTGAGCCAAGATAGCACCACTGCACTCCAGCCTGGGCAACAGAACCAGACTCCATCTCGAAAAAAAAAAAAAAGTTCCTTCATATCCCCAATTTTTCTGAGAATTTTTAATCATGAATATTGAATTTTATTAAATGTTTTTACTACAATTGGTAATAATTATATGATTTTTAATTTTTAGATGGATAATACCATAAGTTACAATGTTTGTTTTTTGAATATTGAACGTAGCTTACACTTTTGGAATTCTACCCACTTGTTTATGTTGTAGAATTCTTTTAAAATATAGTCAAATGCAAATTTGCATGTTTATACAAGAGAGATATTGGTAAGTTTATATTTCTTTTACTGTCTGTTTTAGGTTTTGGTGTCATGGTAACACCAGATTAATACAATCTAGGCAGGAAGGATTTCTTCCTATTTCATTTTATTTTTAAAAGGAGTGTATTGAATTGGTGTTGTCTCTAAAAGTCTCAGAGAATTCACCAGGCCCCATCTTAGTCTGGAGATGTCTTTTTGAAAATGTTAAAAGTATAAATTCAATATCCTTAATATTATAAGACTCTTCATATTATCTATTTCATATTGGGTGAGATGCAGCAGTTTATGGTTTTTGAAGAATTGGTCAACTTTGTGTAAGTTGTCAAATTTAAGTATGTAGTATTCTATGCAGTATTCACTTATCCTTTTGATGTCTTCAATATCTATAGTGACATTTCTTCCTGCACTCTCTTTTAAATTTAAAAGCATTTTTATTATAGAAAAGGTCAAGCGTTACTTTTTATCATTAATTTTCTTTTTCTTTTTGTTTGTTCCCTCCCCCCTTACAGTTTGATTGATTTCTGCTCTTACCATTTTTCAATTTTGTTTCCTTTAGGTTTATCATTTTCTTTTTCTAAATTCTCAAAAAAAGACTGCATTTTTGACTTAACAGTTCTTCTCTTTTTTAATATATGTATTCAGTACTATGAATTTACTTTCAGCACTGCTTGGGTGTGTCCCCACAACCTTCGATTTGTTGTATTATTCGTTTTCTAGGACTGTCATAACAAAGTACCAAAGACTGGGTGGTTTAAACAACAAAAATTTATTTTCTCACAATTCCAGAGGCTAGAAGTCCAAGATCAAGGTCTTGCTGGGTTGGTGTTATCTGAAACCTCCCTCCTTGGCTTATAGATGGCCCACGTCAGGTTCATGTAGCTTTCTCCTTGTATGTGTGTCTGTGTCCAAAACTCATATTCCAATAAGAACATGAATCGTATTTGGATTAGGTTTCACCTTAATGGACTCATTTTAACTTAACTACCTATTTAAAGATTTTATCCTTAAATATAGTCACATTTGGAGGTACTAGGAGTTTGGATTTCAACACAGGAATTTTAGGGGTATAGAACTAATCTCCTAACAGTTGTATTTTCATTTTAATTGAATTAAATGTATTTCTTATTTCTTTTGATTATTCCTCTTAGACTCATGGATATTTTTAAAACACGTATTGTTTAGTTTAGAAGTGTTTGGATATTTTTCTCTCATTTATTCTGTATCACTTTCTAGTTTAATTTTATAGCAGTCAGTGAAGACACTTTGTACAGTTTTAATTTTTTTAAATTATTTGAAATTTGTCTTATGGCTTAGAGTATGGTCTCTCTTGGCATGTTTTCTGTGGGCATTTGGAAATAATGTGTATTCTGCTGTCATTAGATGGCGTGTCTTATCGCTGCTCATTAGATTCCGTTGGTTAATGTTGTTGAGTTGTTTTATGTTCTAGCTGATTTTCTTTCTGGTTGTTCTATCAGTTGTTGATAGTGGACATGTAATTATTCATCTACAATTGTGGACTTGTTGATTTTTTTTAGTTCTGCTAGTTTTTGCTTCACAAATTTAAAAGACCTGTAGTTTGATGCATACACACTTAGGATTGCTGTGCTTTCTCGGTGGATTGACTCTTTTATCATTATATAAGCACTCTGTCTTTGGTTGGTTTCTTTGCTCTGAAGTCTATTTTAATAATATAACTACTGTTGCTTTCCTTTGATTAATATTTGCATGTATTTTTTCATCCTTTTACTTTCAATTTACTTACATCATTATACTTGAAGTGAATTTCTTACAGAGAGTATATAGTAATGTCGTGGTTTTAAATTCCTTCTTCCAATGGATTAAATCCGTTCTTATGTGCACTTACGTTATATAAGTTTATTGTAATTATGGGTATTTTAAAGGCTTAAGTGTACTATTTTATATTTTGCTTTGAATTTGCTGTTTTATGTCTTTCTTTATCCTGCTATCTTTTGGGTTAGGATAATTTTTTTTTTCAGAATTACATTTTGATTTTTCTACAGTTTTTTTAGATGGCATATTAATCCATTTTATGCTGTTATAACAGAATGTCACAGATTGGGTAGTTAATAAAAAGGAAATTTATTTGCCTCATGATTCTGGAGGCTAGGAAGTCCAAGACTTTGAGGGCATATCTGGTGAGGACCTTCCTGCTGCATCATAAATGGTAGAAGGCATTGTATGGTGAAAGAGGGCAAGAGAGGAAAGAGTATGTAACACAGAGAGAGGATGGGAGCCCAACTTTATCCTTTTATCAGAAGCCTGCTCCCATGGTAACTAACCTACTCCTGCAATAACTAACCCTCTCCCTTGATAATGGTATTATTCCACTTATGAGGCAGAACTCTCATGACCTAATCACCTTTTAAAGGTCCTACCTCTCAACACTAACAATGGCAATTAAATTTCAGCATAAATTTTAGAGGGGACATTATAACAGATTTAGATAATTGTTTAGTTTTAGCTTTGTTGGTTATAGCTTTAGGTATTATATTAAAGTAACTTTTCACAATCCTCTAGTGTCCTCATTTTGGCAGTTCAAGTGAAGTACAGAACCCTTAAATCCCTTTATGTCAGTTTACCCTTCCCCACTCATAATATAACTGTCTTAAGTACTTCCTGTATGTATATTTAGAACCACATCAGACAGTGTATGACTGGTTTTTCAACAAACATAATGTAGAAAAGTTAATGGAAGATAAGCTTATTGCAGTTTCCAGTGTTTTTGCTAACCATGTTCTTTCTTCCTTGCTGACATTGCAAGGTTCTTTATTGTACTGTTTCATTTCTGTTTAGAGAAATTCATTTCACCACTTTTTTAAAGGTTGTTCTGTTGGTGACAAATTTTCTTAGTTTTTCTTCACATGAAAATGTCTTTGTTTCCTCTTTCTTCCTAAAATATATTTATTTTGCCGGTAGAGGATTCTGACTTAATAGTTCTTTCCTTTCAGCACTTGAAAAATATTGTGCCACTTATTTGTGGCCTCTATGGTTTCTCATGAGAAATACACTACCATTCTGTTTTTGTACTATAGGTCATCATTTTTTTCTGGCTGTTTTCAAGACTTTTTCTGCTGTCTTTAGTTATCAAAATTTAGCTGTAATTTACCGTGGCATAGATGTTTTTAGGTTTTTCCTGTTTGTGATTCGCTTAGCATTTTGAAACTATAGGTTTATTTCTCTTGCCAAATTTGGGCTGTTTTCAGTCTTTTTTTTGTCCTACTTTTACAGCCCCACTCTTTCTCTCTCCAATTGGGACTTCAATGAAGTGAATGTCAGCTCTTTTGTTATAGCCCCACAGGTCCTTGAGACTCTGTTCATTCTTTTATCCCAGTCCATTTTCTCTTTGTTGTTCAGATTGAGTAATTTCTATTATTTCGTCTCCCAGGTCACTGATTGTTTCCTATGCCCTTGCTCCCCGGCAACGCTACTGTTGAATCTATCCACTGAGTTTTGATTTCCCTTATTATACTTTTCATATCTAAAATTTCTATCTGGCTTTTCTTTATATCTTCTGTATATTTATTGTGACTGTATTTCTTTGCTTGGCCTTTTTAATGTTTCTTTTGTTTGAAGCATGTTCACAATTGTTCATTGAGGCAATTTTATCACAGTTGTTTTAAACTCTTTGTCAGATAATTCTAACATTTCTGTCATTGTGGTTTTGGCATCTGTTGATTATGTCTGTAACTTGCTTTGAGACTTTCTAGTTCTTGGCATAATAAATGTGTATACATATATATGGGTGTGTGTGTATATATATATATGTGTGTGTGTGTGTGTGTGTGTGTATATATATAAATTTTTTTGTAGAAATGAGATCTCACTATGTTGCCCAGGCTGATCTTGAACTCCTGGGTTCAATCAGTCCTCTTCCCTCAGCCTCCCAAAGTGCTGGGATAACAGGTATGAACCACTGTGCTCAGCCTGATGAATGATTATTTTATTAAAACTTGAAGAATTTTATGTTATGTTATGAAACTCTGGATCTCATTAAACTTTTTGTTTTAGCTGTTTTTTTTCTAATAATGGCTTGGCAAGTGATGAAGGAACCACCTCGTTACTACGAAGTGGTGGTAGAAGCCCTTTTTTTCCTCTTGGTCTCCATTAAGTCTCTAGGGGAAGTGGGCTCCTAGTTACTGTTGGGGGGCAATAGAGTGCTGACATTCGCCATGGTCTCCACTGATGCCGTGGTGTGGACTGTCTCATTACTGCTGGCTGATGGTGAACGCTTTGACTTTCCACTAGGCCTCCTCTTATACACCTAGGCAGTGAGGAAGAGGTCAGGGTAGGAAGGAAGTCCAGACTCCCCATGTGATTTCCACTGACACCGTGGATCAGGGGAGAGTCAGCAGTGGCCAGCAGGAATTAAAGTCTAGGCTTTCCTCTCTGGCTTTGTAGGATGGGGTCAAAGATTATTCTTATGTGTTTGGCTAGAGTAGAGAGGTTCTTGTCTAATAATTTTGTTTTGCTAGGCTGCCCCTACCCTGGTCATTAGACTAGAGCAGACTTTGGTAGGGGCTTTTTTTTTTTTTTTTTTTTTCTCCCTGCTCCTCTTGGTGTTTCTAGTTATCAGTTTCTTCAGCTCGTAGTCTGGGATGCATGGAGCCAAAATAATACCTATATAACTCCACATGTTGTCCTTCCCCAAGTCCTGAGTTCCCTGACCTTTTGTCTCTTTTCTCCATTTTTCAGATTCTTGTTTTAGGCAAGAATATTACAAATTTGACAGTGTGTTATTATCTTTACACCTTATAAGGTGGCCCATTATTTTAATTTATCCCATAACTGATGGTTTTATTTTTAATTACTCGATAAAGTGGATATATGCAAGAGTTTTCCATTGTAAATTAATTTTTCCTTTGTAGTTATTAAGTATTTTGGGGGTGGCTTTATATCATGAGAAAATTGGTGTGGTGAAGTAGCTACTCTACTATATTCTTGAATTAATGTAAACTGGCTCAACCTCTGTTAGACCAATTCTACAAATCTTTTCCAAAAAATAAAATGTAAATATCTGTTGATTCAGCAATTATATTTCTAGGAATTTATTCCACAAATATACTTTCATATGTTCCATTTTACACCCATACAAATATATGCATTATAACACAGTCTGCAATAGCACAGGATAGGAATAATTCAAATATCTATCAACAGGGGATTGATCAAGAAATTAATGTTAAATCATTACATGGAATATTACATGTGGGCACTACAAAGAATGGAGCAATTCTGTATGTAGTAAAATGAAATAATTTTCTAGATATACAATTAAGTGAAAAAACTTTACAACAATTAAGTCATCATTTTCTGTTTACGTGTTTATGTTTATATCTCTACATGCTTCCTCATGAATTGAATATCATCAATAGGATATACTAACTATTGGAAATATCCTTTTCCTCTAGGAAATATAACTGAATGGCTGAGACAGTAGTAGGGGGCACACATATCTATGTTATGGTAAATGTTTTTCTCTCTGCATTTTCTCCATTTACATATAATGTCTATTTAAATTAGTCCAATTAAAATATAAAAAGCAAAGCTCCAATTAAGATGTCATATATTTTCAATTGCATAATCTAGACATAAAGATATAAAATGGATGGCTGCTGAATGTCAAATGTGGATCAGTTAGAAGGTGCATTTATCAGGAATTATCAAATAAATGCAGCAAACTACTTTAGAAAATGTATCTAAAATCACACCTTGCAAACAATAGAGGATGTGTGTTAAATATTTTTAGTCCTTACTGGAAATTAGCATGTTAGCATGTAGTGATAGCTCTTTCTGCAAAAAAAAAAAAAAAAAAAAAAAATAAGAGTAAAATAAAAAACTTAATTAGCAAGTAAATGTAAACATAGACAACCAAATGTGCCACTAAGTGTGAGAGTCCAGGGAAATAGATTGATTGCTCCTCTGTGCTTTCAGAACATTTAGCAGAGTACCCACTTTTTATTTGATTATATTATTGTTAGTTTACACTGGAGGTAATTTTTGTGAATTTGAACCTCTGCTTTATCACATACCAGGTGTATGAATGTATTAGTCTGTTTTCATGCTGCTGATAAAGACATACCAAAGACTGGGTAGGAAAAGAGGTTTAGTTGTACTTAGAGTTCCACATGACTGGGGAGGCCTCAGAATCATGGGTTGAGGCAAAAGACACTTCTTACATGATGGTGGCAGGAGAAAATGAGGAAGAAGCAGAAGTGGAAACCCCTGATAAACCCATCAGATGTCGTGAGAGTTATTCACTATCACAAGAATAGCACAGGAAAGGCTGGTCCCCATGATTCAATTACCTCCCTCCAGGTTCCTCCTACAACACATGGGAATTCTGGAAGATACAATTCAAGTTGAAATTTGAATGGGACACAGCCAAACCATATTATTCTGCCCCTGGCCCCTCCAAATCTCATGTTCCCACATTTCAAAACCAATCATGCCTTCCCAACAGTCCCCCACAATCTTAACTCATTTCAGTATTAACCCAAAAGTCCACAGTCCAAAGGCTCATCTGAGACAAGGTAATCCCTTCCAACTATGAGCCTGTAAAAACAAAAACAAGCTGGTTACTCCCTACATATAATGCAGGTACAGGTATTTGGTAAATACAGTCATTCCAAATGGGAGAAATTGGCCAAAACAAAGAAATTACAGGGCTCATGAAAGTCCAAAATCCTGCAGGGCAGTCAAATTTAAAGCTCCAGAATTATCTCCTTTGACTCCAAGTCTCACATCCAGGTCATGCTGATGCAAGAGGTGGGTTCCCATGGTCTTGGGCAGCTCCACGCCTGTGGCTTTGCAGGGTATAGCCCCCCTCCTGGCTGCCTTCACACACTGGCGTTGAGTGTCTGCAGCTTTTCCAGGTGCAGGATGCAAGCTGCCGGTGGATCTACCATTCTGGGGTCTGGAGGATGGTGCCCCTTTTCTCACAGCTCCACTAAGCAGTGCCCCAGTAGGGACTCTGTTTGGGGGCTCCAACTCCACATTTCCCTTCCACACTGCCCTAGCGGAGGTTCTCCATGAGGGCCCCAACACCTCAGAAAACTTTTGCCTGGGCAAAAGTTTTCATCCAGGCATTTCCATACATCTTCTGAAATCTGGGTGGAGGTTCCCAAACCACTATTCTTGACTTCTGTTTACTGGCAGGCTCAACACTATGTGGAAGCTGCCAAGGCTTGGGGCTTCCAGCCTCTGAAGCCACAGCCTGAGCTGTAAGTTGGCCCCTTTCAGCCATGGCTGGAGAAGCTAGGACACAGGGCATCAAATCCCTAGGCTGTACACAGCATGGGGACCCTGGGCCTGGCCCATGAAACCACTTCTTCCTCCTAGGCCTCCAGGCCTGTGATGGGAGGGGCTGCTGTGAAGGTCTCTTATGTGGCCTACAGACATTTTCCCCATGGTGTTGGAGATTAACATTAAGGTTTTTGCTGCTTGTCCACATTTCTACAGCTGGTTTGAATTTCTCCCCAAGAAAAGGGTTTTTCTTTTGTGTCACATAGTCAGGCTGCAAATTTTCCAACTTTTATGCTCTGCTTCCCTTATAAAGCTGAATGCCTTTAACAGCACTCAAGTCACCTCTTGAATGCTTCGTTGCTTAGAAGTTTCTTCCACCAGATACCCTAAATTATCTCTCTCAATTTCAATGTTCTACAAATCTCTAGGGCAGGGGCAAAATGCTGCCAGTCTCTTTGGTAAAACATGATGAGTCAGTCACCTTTACTCCGGTTCCCAAAAAGTTCCTCATCTCCATCTGAGACCACCTCAGCCTGGACCTTATTGTCTATATCACTATCAGCATTTTGGGCAAAACCATTCAACAAGTCTCTAGGAAGTTCCAAACTTTCCCACATTTTCCTGTCTTCTTCTGAGCTCTCCAAACTGTTCCAACCTCTGCCTGTTACCTAGTTCCAAAGTTGCTTCCACAGCTTTTGGTATCTTTTCAGCAACACCCCACTCTACTGGTACCAATTTACTGTATTAGTTTGTTTTCATGCTGCTGATGAAAACATATCCGAGACTGGGAAGGAAAAAAGGTTTAATTCCACATGACTGGGGAGGTCTCAGAATCATGGTGGGAGGCAAAAGGCACTCCTTACATAGTGGCAGCAAGAGAAAATAAAGAAGCAAAAGCAGAAACCCGTGATAAACCCATCAGATCTTGTGAGACTCATTCACTATCAAAAGAGTAAGACCGAAAAGACCGGCCCCCATGGTTCAATTACCTCCCCCTAGGTTCCTCCCACAACACGTGGGAATTCTGGGAGATACAATTCAAGTTGAGATTTGAATGGGGACACTGTCAAACTGTATAAGAGAGCATAAAGGAATTTCTCAACTTACTAATGCCTCAGTTTATTTATATGGTGATAATAATAGTAACTACCTCTAGGGTAGATGTATGTAATGTGCGGTAGATATATGTAGAGTATAATTAGTATAATAATAAACTCTCAATATGTTCTCTCCTTCCTTTCTTCGTTTCATTTATTCTTTGTCTTTATGTCTTTCTTTATGTATATGGCTCCCTTTTCTACATTCCTCCCTTGTTCCCTTCCTCTCTCTTTTCCTTCCTTTCCCTCTTTCTTTCTTTCCTTTTTTCATGTATTTATTTATTTTTCCTCACATTACTGAAATATACTTTGAGGTGGTCCACAATTCACACAGCATAGCCATGACAGACTAATTAATTCACTGCCATCTTCCATAATAGACTTAGTGTGAGTAGGGTCACTTTGATGCAAAGCTACTCTCTATTGTCCTGGGTTCCAGGACCCTGTGGTTTCCATGCTTACCTCACTTGGGTCAGTCCTCCTGAGAGACTGTGGGTCTCTGGCTGCTCTCTTACTTGCCTTCTCACTTTAGCAGCACTTAGTTCTCTGACCATTTTGAACACCAGTGGAAATCGGTCTAATTACTGGGCTGCTGTCCCAATTCCCGCTTATATTTTATTGCTTCAACTTTCTGCATTTACCCAGAGCAGGTTCACTTAAAAGGGATAATTAGAGGATGAGGAGGAGCAAGTACTATGGGGAATTGTTAATCCATAACAAAGTAAATATTTGTCTAATTTCCCGATTTATACTTCAGAAAATAATTGCTTATAGAATAATCAGTTGTAGCTATCAGCACTTTAAGTAACCTTGGGCACAGTTATGACACCACTAAACTTGCCTAAGCTTTTTTTTTAAATACAAAAGTAAGTCCAAATTGGCATAGCTTCCTCCCTTGGTACTAAAGACTGTGGTTTGTTGGTTTCCCCTAGGACTAGCTACATAACTTACATTCACTCATATCTTGGTGTTCACTTACACAGGACGTAAACCCTTAGTTCAGAAGTTAGGTTTCTCTAAAATACTGATTTCTCTAGAAGTGTCCGTCTATGGAAATACCTAAATTGTTTGATTTCTGCAAGACTCAGAGGATGCAAAGGTGGAGAAAATGGCAAGTAAAGTGCTTAGGAGCAGAGAGAAGCTGTCTACCAGACCTCCATGGGGAGGGACGCAGGCTTGTGTCTTCTCGGACCAGAGGGCCCTATGGCTTTGAGGATGCACACATTCATGAGTAACAAGGAAATTATAGTTTCCCAGCTCCAGTGATGGATTTGGAGGAAATTAAAACATGAAAACAAGTGCATTTTCAGGTGGAATGTGTTCAGCTGAGCTTTTCTAAGAGAAATAAAAAAGAGATAACATTTTGTGAGTTTTTTATCTCCTTTATTTAAACTAAGTAATACAAGGCTAAAAATTAATTAGAAGTGTAAACTTAATATGATGAAAATAATATAATGGATTTCTAGACCAAATATTAAAAATAAATGGAATTATCTGCTATTTTTAATTTCCCCCCAAGTTCTCTTATTACAGAAAATAATGGGTTATAAATAAATGATTCCTCTAAGTATGACAAAAATTCAAGGTTTTTGAAAGCAATACCTGGTGATACTTTTAATTTCCTTCCTAAGAGTTGTTTATTATGCGTGACCTTGCCATCACATGAGCAGCTTTATAATCATTCTTAATCATGGCTTATTCAAATTTGTTAACTGGCTGTAGTGTTATCTCTGTCAGGATTCTGACTAGTGTTTATTTCTAAATGATTTTATTTATTAATGTTTAGATAATGATTAACAACACTAGTAAATAATTTAGTAATATACCCTCAGTCAAACACATAAAGTCACAAACAACCGTCTTACAATTAAACTGTATATTTATCTACTTATTCTTGTTTGCTATGCTTAATTCTTTGACATGCCTGTCAGAAATATGTCAAATCTTTTATGTTCATCAAAACCCTCTATTGGTTTAGAGAGTTTTACTTGTCCTCAATAGTATACACTTTTTTTAATCTCTGAAAAGGCCACTTTTTATCTGAAAGCTGTATTCTTTCAGACCATACTTATCCCTGCCAGTTTCCTGTCTGACTCACAGCTGTCACACTCTTGAAGTGCTCTGACAGGCTACCTGCTGGCTCTCTCTGAAATGGAGAACCATTCTATCACATTTAACATTTAACCAAACCAAAAACATATTTCTTTCTCTTTTATATATTAAAGGTATGCCCAGCTACACCAGCACCTGATTTAAAGAGCATTCTATTAATACATTTGGAGATGCCCATTTAAAGATGTCATTTCTTCTCCCATCAGTCATAGCAGTGAGCAGTTGCATATAATGTGGCTGGTACAATGGAATATGCCACCAGCATATGTTTTTCTGTCACCCTATTCCAGGTAACTCACTAAATTATATGTCTAAGTAATTGCGTTAAGTGCATATGCACCACTTCTCAAACTGCCCTTTTAAAAACCCCTGCTATTACTACAGAAAATGTTTTTTACTCCCCTGCCTCCACCTTCCTTTTCCTTTTTCCACATGTTTGCCGGTGACATAGCAAGGAGGCTATGCAGCATAATAAAATAAGGGATTTGGGGTTCAAAAATGGTTTGGTTTCTAATCCTAAATTTTCCACTTACTAGTGATGGAAGTTACATAGCCTTCAGTTTTCTCATCTGAAAATTGGGAATTGTATCTATTAATATACCCTCATATTATGGGTGTATTTGGGTATATTTAGTGAGTTTACATATAGGTGAGTCTGACTGGCATACAATCATAGTGGCATCACTGTCTGGAGGAAGGAAGTCCATGCATTTTTGAAGTACATTTAGCATAAATAAAAGAGCAGGTAGACCAGTCAGGGAGTGACTACTATTGCCCATAAGAGTGATGATGAGAATCTTAAACAAGGTAGAGGTAATAAAGATAGAGAAGATAGGATGAGTATATGGTATCCTAAGGTGACAGACTCATCTTATTCTGAAATGACTGGGAAAATTGGTTGAGCTTCTTGAAGGATTAGTAATAGCTTCCTCTATTTTACCTAACTCTAACTCTTGGTAAATTAGAGTAGAGAATAACGAGAGCTGGAATTTTTCTTTAAAAAAATACATTGTTAGTTTTAGCTGAAAGTTTGATTTGCTATAGGACACGGTAGATTATTTTTTAAAATTTATAAGTGGATGAACAAAATGTATGATAGAGAATTGTATATATAGCTCTGAATCTCAGAAAAGATTTCTGGGCCAGAGAACCATAATTTGGTAATCATTACTACCTACTGGGAGGTGAAGTCACAGGAATCAATGAAACTGCAAGAAAACACAGAGTAAGAAAAGCAACGTTATAATTATTGAACTTAAGGAGTTTAAAACTTGGCGTTTTAAACACCAACACTCAAGATTTTAGAAAATAATATTGCTTATTCATTTAAATTGTTTTCTGTAATAAATAGTACTCCCAGATATTAATATGTTTAGACAGCATTCTATCGGGTGTAATCAGATGTAGCACTTACATAGTGTTCTACTTACTGGACACCTGACTCACTATAAATATTTCCTTGTAAAATACCATTGACTATAATAGAAACCACTGGGTGGATAACAGCTTTTCAGAAAAAAAAATTAAATCAGGAAGCAGATTACCATTATAATGTTAAACTGTAAGAAAAAAATGCATTTTGGAGCTGAACAAATACTGTACTATATACAGCAATACCAGGAAAATTATTTAACTGAAAACTTTATGAGGGACAACTCCATGAAATGAGAATTACATATATTTTACTACACAGATAATCCAAGCAATTGTAAATAATTTATAGCAGAGAGTTGTTATCAAATGTTAGTGTTTCTTCACTAAAATAATAACCCTTAACAAGAAAATTTAAGAGAATAGTGATTGGTTCTGTGGGGACTCCTTTCTTTCTTCCTCCATTGTTCTAAACTGTAATCAGCCTTTTCTCTGTGTGTGCTGCAATTTCCTACCATGTTGTTCTGAATACAAGGGTCTTTACTATTCCTTGCATTCAGATTTTTATGCCTAATAGTGCTGCTTGGGTTCTGCTTGGGTTTATTTATAAGCATGAAACCTTTATCAGCTTGTTTATTAAAGAGAAGATTAGCTTCCAGATTCTATTTTCCTATATGAATTCCCACAAATGAAAGCATTTGCGTATTTTTTATTGTAACATTTCACTGGAATGATGATTTTGAATTTTTTGAATATAATAACAGTTACATAAGGGAAAGTCAGAAGTGAATGATAAATTAGAAAATATGAACATGTGTTTTCAATTCCTCTTCCTTAATTAATCTTTTTTAATAAATATGTGATCAGTCTCTCATCTGCTTATACCCCCAGGCATTTTAATTAATCAAGTCCGTATTTTATCTATCTCCAATTTTATCTAAGGCTAAGATCTCTGTTCAGGAAAGTGTAGCTCTTTCCCAAACATTTTGCAGGATTTTGGGGTCTAGGAGATGCAAGTACTTCTCTCTCTCACTAATGGTGTGAATTTGGGGTATTTCTAAGGTGAAGAACTTAGAGGGAAGTGTTAATAAACTTTTTTGGGGGGCAGTTTCTATATGTTAATTATAGTGCTTGACTACCCAGAACATTTTCTTTGTACTTTTTTTCTGAGAGAGTTTTGCCAAATGTGAAGTTAGAGGAAAAGTAGCTCATAGGATCATCCTCGCTTCCATCACCAGTTGCAAGTTTGGGGTGCAGGGAGTTATCAAACCATACTTGATTTCAATAATTCATTTGGAAGACTCACAGAACTCACTGAAAGCTATTATACTCACAGTTACAGTTTATTACAGGGGAAGAATCACATTAAAATTGGCCAAGTGATTTTACATGAAAGAATGTTATGCATAGAGTACAGAAATAGTACCTAATACTGAGCTTCCAATTATTCTCTCCCTGTGGTGTAAGGACAGAGTTACATTACTGGTATCAAAGTGTGGGAATACACAGAGAGTTTTGCCAACCAGAGAAGCTTTCCTGAGCTTGGTGTTTAGGTCCTTATTGGGGTTCCATCATGTAAAACGTGGTTCGCTGTTATGTGGCAGACCTGTTTCTAGCACCTTAGGAGGTCAAGCTGTGTGACCAAAGTACCCAACCCCCATCACATTATTAATGTGGCTTGGATCCTCTACCTTAAATCACATTGTGACTCTCTTGCTGCCCCAAGGCCCTCATCAAATAGAGACACTCTTTTTGGGCATAACATTCCATCCAAGGGCTTAGAGATTACCTCTCTGAAGCTGAGGGCAAAAGCTAGATTTACTTTTGGTCAAGATTATATTCTTTACTGCATACTCTTATGGTTTTTTTTGGTTAGCTTTTCCTTTCCCATGTATAGAAGAGCTAATAATTTTGTGGTTGTATTCTGGCTACTGCAGTGGAAAGTGGGACCCAAGCTGGGCCAGTCAGAGACCTCCCCGGGACTTTTCTGTTGGATGTGAAGATATAGCTTAGGGTGTATTTTAGTCACCTTTCTGTCATGTGGAGAAAATCCATGTGCGAAGGGAGAAAATCTAAGAGAATTAGAAGGAGAAGCAGAAAGCCAGAAAGCAAGGGACCAAGATAAGAAGGGAGTATTACCAGAACCCCACTTGAGGCTTTGGGTTAGTGTGAGGCCAATTCTGGATCAGTTGGGGTCACCCCTGGGATTCCCCTTAATGTATACCACTACATTTCATTGTTTGCTTCAAATATTTTGAAGTAGAATTTCTCGCTTGCAACAGAAAGACTTCTGACTATAATACTGAAGTCCAAAGCATAAATATCTGTTGTCGGTATACACTGAATTAAAGAGCTCACTTAGCAATTGACACCCTTAGGTGAAGGGGCAAACAGGCTGTTCCTTGATACTAAATTCTAATGAGCTAATCATAGCATTAATCCTTAGGGATTATGACTCTTTTCCAAACTAAACTCGCTGCCTTTTGCATTACTTCTCAGCTAGGTCGTGCATCCTTCACAAGAGACATTACTTGTGTACTGACCAAGTTTCTTTAATTAGGCCTTAGAGAATAGGTTACACCAATATCTCTAGAAAGACTGCATACATCTACCTTGTCATTAGTAGACAGTCCTATATCCACTTTTTTACTGAAACGTAAGTCATAAAATAAATATGCTAAAACAGATTTGGGAAACAGAAGTGAAGCTTAAAGTAATAATATTTACTATAAAATGTGTTAAAAATTAGCAATGGTTCCGAGGTATAATCCATGCCTCTCTGGTGTTCAGATCCTTAAAAAATAAATGTAACCTAAGGTTTAACCTTTATCTATACTTGCAGGCCAGAAACACCTGCTTTAGGGATGTAATGTTGTATGGCATAGCCCTGACAGGACTCTTAGGAATAGCTACATTTTTTTTATACCCAATCTTGCACATGACATATAACAAAAGTTCTTAAGGTTAATTTACACAGACACACACACCTCACATGGAGCTTTGATATTTAAGAACTCAAGGTCTGGATTCAGAAATACATGACACTGTTTGTGGATAGTAGATGATTAATATGCAGCCTTATGTGTTCCCCTTTACAAAACTAATGGAAAAAGATGTCCAAATGTCCATTAAGAATAATGTAGGTAAACTGTAATGTAGAAATACTATGAAACAACATGCTGCACTGAACATGATGACTTACAGTACAGTTGTCTCCTAGTAACTGCAGGATATTGGTTCCAGGACTCCCGTGGATACCAAAACTCAGGAATGCTCAAGACCCTGATATAAAGTAGCATATTACTTCCATATAACCTATACATATTTTCCTTTATAACTTAAATCATCTCTAGTTTACTTATAGTACCTGATACAATGCAAATGCTATGTAAATAGCTATTATACTATATTGTTTTAAGTTTTGTATTATAAAAATAGTGTTGTTGTATTGTTTTTTGTTACTTTTATTTTTCTGAATATTTTTGATCTGTGATTGTGATTGGTTGAATACACGTCTGCCAATATGGAGAACTGACTGTACATACAATGAGTGAATGAAAAGATACGATATTGAATCCAAGCGACTGGACATAGTATAATGAGTGTTTTAGTGTTCTATTTATATAAAGTTCAAAAAACAGGCAAAATTCAACTATATTTTAGTAGTGTACAATTAGGTAGTAAAGCTATGTAATAAATACTGCAGAAATTGGATTTCATAAAATTCAGCATAGAGGTAACTCCAGGGAGGAGGGAAGGGGTTTTGTTTAATAAGAAACTTACAGAGGGCTTTTGGAGTCCTGTTAGTATTCAAGTTCTTGACTTGGGCAACAGTTAAACAAGTGTTTATTCTACAGTTCACTAAATTATACTTTTATGCTTTATGCACTTTCCTATACATTTGTAATATTCCAAATAAAAGAAACCTAACAAGTGACTATTAGTAATGTGGTCTATGGCAAAGAAGAAGGAAGGAGAAAAGAAGTCTGCTGTTCCTGTTTGCCCTGCAAGCCACTGCTCGGCACTTTACCTGCAGTGTTTGACAGAGCCACTTCTGGCTCTTAAGTTCCCAATATGGTTGCTGATTGCTTCTCTTTTAGTGGCCTCCAACCTTCTGCCTATGCCCACTGGGTGCCATACTCACTTAAGTGATGTACGCTAAGTTCTCCAGTTAAAAAGGGAACCTCACCCTGTCCTCCAGGCCACATTCAGGCACTACCCTCCTTATGGTCATGTAATTACTGACCCTCTCTGATATCCACCCTGCCAGTTTACCTTGGATGTGAAGCAGATGGAATAAAACCTGTATTAGAGTAATATCAAAAAGACTAAGAAAATCCAAGGAAGAGTATTACAAGAGTGACATAATACAGATAGACTGGAGACTACAGTCTCTCTCTTGTATGTACTGAAATCTCAGAAGGGAAGAGAGGTAAGAGTGGTTCTTGTAAATAAAGCAGCAAAACTGTGGGCCCATTTTGTATTCTCTTACTCTCCAAAGGAAGCATCCTTGCTTTCTGCACAAGGGCCCTGTTTCTCTCGCTCCACCCTCCCACTAAACACTCTTTTGGCATAAAAATGAGACAGAACAGGACTCAGTTACACCCCCACTTGGCCAGCACCTTGACCACTTTCTGAAGTTTCTTTCTGTCAGATAAGCCCCAGCCTCCCCTTCTACACCAAAGAAGGTGCACCTATCTCCCTTGGTTTGAGTGGTGAAAGGGGCAAATCTTCTCAGTTTGGGATCCTACATAGTGGTGATTTTTCTTTTCTCTACTCCACAATACTTCTGTCTACAAGGGACCAAAGGGGGAAAAAAAAAAAGATTGCTGTGGCTATTGGAAGACATCAGCAAACTCTCCCCACTGGGCCTTTCTGTTCTAAATTTTGTTAACAATTCCCTTAGCGACAAACTTCATGACTCCCACCAGAATTTGTTGGGGATAGAATTGTGCTCACTTAAAGATAATGCAATTTTCTTTTACACAAATTTATGATCAAGAAAATCTAAGACTATTTGGGAATGAAAGAATCTAGAGTTGAAATTTCTTCTGTAATTATCTATTGAAGAAACACCTTACAACGCCTTACTTGGTAGAGATAATATTGATCCTTCCAGGGTTGTAAAGAGGTTGAGGTAAGACTCCCTTCCTTTCTCTAAAATAGCATTTATTATTGTATGTGGGGAGGCAAGATACAAAGAGCAAGAATGTAAATTACAACATGAAAGTTTGAAATAAACTGCTTAGAGGGTTCATAGGAGAGAGAGAGATGTCATTAATTAAAGAAAACTGTACAGATTTCAGAGAGGAGTTTGCATCTAATGTGGACTTGAAAAACAGGTGGTTTATTGATCAGCCAATAAGTTTTTCACGTAGAAGGAACAGTGCAAATAAAGGCACAAAGATAAGAAATATGGGGTGTAGTCCCATATGCCAGGGTACAGTGTGAATGAAAGGGAGGCTTGGGTAATACAGTGAAACTACTGGTACGAGATTGTGAAATGTGTTGTATGTTCAGCTGAAGAGCTTGGTCTTAAGGTTGAATGCAACATAGGTTCACTGAAATTTTGGGATAAAAGACAGTGAATAATAAACTAATGTATTGTTACAGTACAACTTATTTCTTCTTTTATGTCTGCTTTTCTGAGATGTAGTCACTGTGATTTGTCTTTGCTATTTTATTTGACTGTCTTTCTTTCTTCTTTGCTTTCATTCATTTCTTTCTTTCATTTTCTTTCTTCTTTCTTTTTGGAAACAAGTATGTGTGGTCATATTCTTGTGTTACACTTGGTTAACCATCAATAGAAAACATCTAGTCCCCTTTCAGATTCCTGGCCTGGAAAAAATATCATCCAGGCTTACAGTTACATCTGTGTTGTAAAGTTAACATTAAACTGAACCTACAAGAAACTCAAACAACTCAACAACCACAACAAAAAGCACACAAATAACCCCATTAAAATGTGGGCAAATGATATGAACAGACATATTTTTCAAAAGAAGACATACAAATGGTCAACAAGCATATGAGAAAAATGTTCGATATCATTAATCATCAGAGAAATGCAAATTAAAACCACAATAAAATACCATACCATCTTATACTAGTCAGAATGTCTATTATGGCTATTACTAAACTGTCAAAAAATAACAGATGTTGACAAAGATGTGGAGAAAAGGAAACAATTACATACTCTTGGTGGGAAAGTAAATTAATATAACCTCTATGGAAATCAGTATACAGATTCCTCAAAGGACTGAAAATAGAACTACTATTGGACTCAGCAATCTTATTACTGGGTATCTACCCAAAGGAAAAGAAATTGTTATGTCAAAAAGATACCTGCACTCATATGTTTATCACAGTATCATTTATAATATCAAGAATATAGAATGAACCTAAACGTCCATCTATGGATCACTGGATTAAAATGTTATATATGTGTATATATACACACACATATATATATAGTGTGTGTGTGTATATATACACGTGTGTGTGTGTGTATATATATACAATAAAATACTACTCAACCTTAAAAAGGAATGAAATCATGTATCTTGCAGCAACATGGATGGAACTGGGGGCCATTATCTGAAGTGAAATAACTCAAAAGCAGAAAGTCAAATATCACATGTTCTAACTTATAAGCGAGAGCTAAATAATGTGTACATATGAAGATAGAGTGTGGAATAAGAGACTTTAGAGACTTTGAAGGGTGGGGGTGGGGTGAGAAGGAGACGAAGGATGAAAAATTACTTAATTGGTACAACATTTAGTCTGATTATATTTTGAAACTTTGTTTTTGAAATAATTTTTATGTATGTTTTCTAACATGAATGACATGTTTCCATTTTCTTGCTATTTTTATTTGTTCATTGTTCAGATGTCCTCAAAACTACTAGTATGCTATTTTGTCTTTTATCCATGCCTGGTGTTATGTATTTCACTTGACTAGCTGTTATTTTATTTGTGTGAAGTACATTTTATTTAGAAAATAAGACTTTAGGTCTGAATTATATCAATGTTAAATTTCTTTTCAGCAATATGGTAAAAATTTAATATAAGGAATTTGGATTTTTAGTATATTTTTCTTTCTATTACATGTGAAAATAATTAATAGAAATCTTAAATGCAAAAGGCGGCTTTGCTAGAGTGGAAGTCACTAGGTGATAGGCATACATTTTCACGAAAGGAAGAAGAGTTGTTTCTTTGTGTATTTTCTCTTAATGTGTTGTGATCAGGAGACTGGCTGACTCATATAGGTCTTTGGTTATGCCTCAATGGATTGGGAATAAGATTGGGACTCTGTTGGAAGTGATCATTTATTTCAACAGTGACATTCAAGTTGTTTATTGTTCTGTTTTCTCATGTGACAAAAGGCAAAGAAAAACAATAACAAATATAATTGTCTAGAATCAGAATAGTTAGAACTTGGTTCATTTTAGCAGTATGAACTTAAGAGATTCACAAAGGATCTAAAATATAAGTTTATATTTGTCTTAATTATAGGCTCATTTTCTTACATTAACATATATAATAATGTGTTTGTGGAGTTTTATGATGAGAGAAAACCGATAGAAACAAAACTAGTCACATAAAGATTTTTATTACTCTTCAAGATGATTTAACCAAATAACTTTTTTTCTGTGTATGTAAATAAAGATATTGATTATGGAAAATGAAATAAGAAAGCATAAGGCCACAAAAAACTGTGCCACCATACTTCTTAGAATAATAATACTATTTATGTTCATAGTTGAATTTCTATTAATTTCTAATTTTGTGGCAAAATTGCCTTCCCAACCTTAAAAATTAGGTGAAGACTGCAGGAACAAGAATTATTATAATGAATTCTGAGGAGAGACAACCACTAAATCAATACTGCCTATAACTTTATTTTTTATTATAAACAAAATTATACTGTGACAAAAAATTGTGAGACCAATTTTTACCACTTGGAAGTCTGTACATTCTACAAGTTATTTTGAGGTGATAAAAGGATTTTGCAAATGCTGTCAAATGAAATATGCATTTCCAACTGCTACTGGGATGACCAAATGTATTCTTATATGTAAGATGTGCCTTGCAGTCATTTAACATTTTTAATTTTCTCAGACAAGACCTTAATGATGCAAATGGAAATTTTCATTGAACTTGCCTAAAAAAAATTCAACTGCTGCCATTCCTTCAGTACAAACAGCACCAGCCATGTAGGGTATCTACATATCATGTTATACAACATTAAGAGTAGCCACATACAAGCACTCTTCATGGTACAATTTTTGCCTAAAATGAATATGAAGATTATCTAAAAAGTTATGCTACACTTTTTTCCAGAGCTTATTTTTCTATTTTCCAACCCAGAAAATTTTCATTAAAATCAGAAAAAAACACATTTGTATTCATAATCTACCTTTGATATCAGTAATCAATTTTTTCTAACACAAATGTCAGTATAAATTTTAAAGATATTGAAAATTAAAGTATATAAAATGTTGAATGCCACGTATTAATCATGGTCTTTTAAAAAGATTAAAATGCAAGCAATATAAAAAAAACAAATTCTGTAGTAAAAACTGATAAAGAAGAATCACAGTGTTATCTGAGATACTACTAAAAAATCATAGGATCTCATCAATAAACGATAATGGTGGAGGATTTTAAAGGAACTAAAAATGTTTCATTTTATTTGATGAGAATACTTTCTGGATTCATATACAGAACTCCTCCAAGGTTCTAAAGACAATTTTCTCAGCAGTCATCCAACAGTGCACTGTCACTAAATATTCCTTACCAAATGGTCTAGACAAAAACCAACTGTTCTTTAGAAGCAAAGTTCATCTTTTCTCAGAATGATATAATAGAAGTTTTTTTAATAAATACAACCAAATACTTCAAGCTAATCTATGCTGACAAAAATGTCCTGAATCTTAAATATAAATATTGCCCTATAAATGCTAATATCATTGTGCTATATTTGATTAGATTTATGCTCCCCCACATCCCCCCTCAAAAAATATGAGAAATTCAGAACATCTTTGAGTATTTAGATTAGAAATAAAGTCTGGCAAAAATCTCCCAAAGGGATTCTGAAGTGATGGCACAAAGAGTTCCAAGAACTCTTTTCCAAACAATACAATTATTTGACTAGAGAAAATTATTTAAAAAATGCAATTACTTAAAATTTCTTGAAATTGTCCTAAGGGAGTGCAGCAATTGAAATATTTATTCGAGAAAATTTACTAAATCTTATTAAGAAGTGTGAGAGACTGTGGATCTTGAGCCATAGCCTGCTCTTTTATCCCCCACCCAGCTCTGATTTATGGGACTTTAAGTAAGATGCTTTACTCTGAATGGGTGCAGAGTAAAGCACCCTACATAAAGAAGACAGGGCTCCCTATCTGCCAGTACCCACTAGGGCTATGGTTTCAATTTAGGAGATGTGTGACACTAGAGTTTCTTATTTGCTCTATAGAAGTTGCAGAAGTTCTATTTCTGTTTGATATGATCAAGATAATTGAGATTCCCTTCTGTCATCCAGCTCCTACTTTTAGTGAGGAAACTCCACTTCAGATACAGCAGGCAATGAATACCAGACATATGACCGTCCCTGCCCCAGTTTAATCATAGGGGAGAGTTTCTACAATGTAAAGGCAAGTCAAGATGCCAGAGACTATCACCTTCCCCCAGTGCTCACTGGTAGAGCAGGGAGGTTACTCTGGGCGAGAAAGAGAATTGTTTTTATCTTCAGCTTCTGTTCAGTGGAAACAAGAATTCTGCCTGGGTGAGAGGCAGCCTATAAGGATGAAGAGCTCCACAGCTATTTAAGGGAACTGACTTCTTTAGATCAGAGCATGGAGGAATTAATGGCTGTGAGTGTTATTATAAACAATATAAATATTAATGAAGAGCAACCGAGATTATCATAGTTTTATAATACTGATTAGAACAAGTGCAACAGTCCCAGGAACAAGAAGTTTAACAGAGATAACAAGAAAAACATCCAGAAAGAGTTCTCCTGGGATTGAAGTCAATCCTCAGGATTGAGAACTCTGAGCACATGCATAAAACTATAATTACTCAGAAACAATGAAAATAAGATGTGGGGAAGACTTGAAAGCATTCCCAAGCTGCATATAGATTCACAAATAAAAGTGGGAGCTTCATGAACACAATGGGCTTAAGCAAAGATGTTCATGCTTGTACACATTATAATCAAAATATCGGAAGCCACAGACAAAAAGGAAATATTGAGAGCACCAAGAGAAAAATGACACATCATGTACAAAAGGAAAAACAACATGATAAACAGCAGACTACTCATCAGAAACAATTCGGCCAGAAAGCAGTGGAATGATATATTCAAAGTACTGAAAAGTAAACATCTATTGTCCAATTATGTGTGGCAGTGAAGGTGAAATAAAAATTTTTCCAGATAAATAAAAGCCAATAGAATGTGTTATCACACATGCCTTAGAATACTTAAAGTTCTTCAGGCTAAAAGTAAGAACACCAGACAGTAATTTGAATTCACATGAGCGAACAGAGTACCAATTTGTTAATTATGCTGATAATTATAAAAGACTGTGTGATTGAATATTTCTGTTTTGTCCTCTTAACTAATTTCAGAAGCAGTTTATGAAACAGTATGTATACAATTGTATTGCTAGGCTTACAACATATACATAAATGTATTTGACAATAATAACACAAAGGACAATGAGGGAAACAAGGCTGTTTTGGGGTAAAGAAATGATATAAAATGATAAAATTCAAAAAAATAAATGAAAAGAATTAAAAATGGTAAACTTGAAAATTAATATTAATATAACAAACTCCATACATGCTTGATTGCTTTCCTTTCTTCTCTAAGCTTCTTTAAAGAAATAAAATTGTATAATTTATCATTTTATCAGGGCATAGTTAATATTCTAACATATATAGAGGTAATATGCATAACATTAATAGTACACACAAAGAGGAATGAAATGGAGCTATAGAAGAGTAAAGTTTCTATATTTCACTGGAATTAAATTATTGCATATCTGAAGTATACTTTGGTAATTTAGGCAATTACTAACCTTTAAAAAATATAATTAAATATTATTTATTGAATTAAAATTTTATACTAGACAGTTTCTACTTAGTACATGGAGGGCAGTAAAGGAGGAACAGGGAATAGAAAGGACATATGGGAAACAGAAAGAAAAATGGCAAATGTAAATACATTCCTATAAATAACAACAAGTGTCAATAGATTAAACAATCTAAAGGGAGAGTATGAGGTAAAGACTAATGAAATCCAAACATATGCTGTCAACAGTAGATATGTTTTAGGCTCAAAGATACAAATAGTTTTAAAGTAAAATAATGGGAAAAGATAGATAACGCAAACAGTAAACATCAGAAAGTATAGTAATATCAGATATATAGATGTTAACAAAAACATTGTTACTAAAGGAAAAGTAGGACATTCAAAAATAATAAACAATCTATCAAGAAGACATAGCAATTGTAATTACGTATACGTGATATGATTAGGCTTTGTGACACCCACCCCAATCTCATTCTGAATTGTAATCACCTGGTGGGAAGAGAGAGACCCGGTGGGAGGTGATTTGATCATGGGGGTGACTCCCCCTGTGCTGTTCTCATGATAGTGAGTGACTTCTCATGAGATCTGGTAGTTTTATAATTGTTTGGTAGTTCTTTCCTTGCTCACTCTTTGTCTCTCCTGCTACTCTGTGAAGAGGTGCCTTCTGCCATGACTGTAAGTTTCCTGAGGTGTCTGCAGCCATGTGGAGCTGTAAGGAACCTATTTTCTTTATAAATTACCCAGTCTCAGGCAGTTCTTTATACCAGTGTGAGAATGGACTAATACAATACACTTAACAATAGAACCCCCAAATACATGAAACATAACCTAAGAGAATTAAAAGGAAAATGGAAATTCAACAATAAAAATGGGATACCTTGATACTTTACTTTCAATAATGGATAGGACAACTAGGTACAAGAATAACAAGGAAATAAAATACTTGAACACAAATATAAAACAACTAGACCTTATAGACATCTGTAGAATATTCCACTCAAAAACAGCAGAATAAACATTCTTCTCAAGTACACCTAAAACATTTACAAGATAGGGGATATGGTTTGGCTGTGTCCCCACTCAAAATTTCATCCTGAATTGCAATCCCCACGTGTTTGGGGAGGGACCTTGTGGGAGGTGATTAGATCATGAGGGCAGTTTCCCCATGCTGTTCTCATGATAGTGAGTGAATTCTCACAAGATCTGATAGTTTTTGTTTTTGTTTTTTGAGATAGAGTCTCATTCTGTCACCCAGGCTGGAGTACACTGGCATGATCTAGGCTCACTGCAACCTCCGTGTCCCAGGTTCAAGCAATTCTCCTGCCTCAGCCTCTTGAGTAGCTAGAACCATAGGCATAAGCCACCACACCCAGCTAATTTTTTGTATTTTTAGTGGAGACGGGTTTCACAGTGTTGGCTAGGCTGGTCTTTAACTCTTGAGCTCAAATGATCTGCCTGCCTCATCCTCCTGAGGTGCTGGGATTATAGGCATGAGCCACCACATCTGGCCAGTTTCATAAGTGGCTTTTCTTCCCTTCGCTCTACATTTCTGTCTCCTGCCATCCTGTGAAGAGGTACATTCTGCCATGACAATAAGCTTCCTGAGGCCTCCCCAGCCATATGGAACTGTGAGTCAATTAAAACTCTTCTTTATAAATCACCCAGTTGCAGGCATTTCTTCATAGCAGCCTAAGAATGTACTAATACAATAAAGCATATGCTAGACCACAAAAATGAATAAATAAATTTAAAAAATTAAAATCATGTAGTGTATGTTCTCTGGTCAATATGGAATTAATGTGAAATCAATAACAAAGGGTAATTTGTAAATTCATAAACATGTGGAAATTTAGCAGCATACCACTAAATAACCAATGGCTCAAAGGACGATATGAAACATTAAAGTTATGCCATGTATCTAACCAAGTGATCAGAAGGAAATTTATAGCTATAGACTCTTATAGTAAGAAAGAAGAGTGTTCACAAAACAATTATTTTCTTTCTCTCTTTTTTTTTTTTTTTTTTTGAGACGGAGTCTCGCTCTGTCGCCCGGGCTGGAGTGCAGTGGCCCGATCTCAGCTCACTGCAAGCTCCGCCTCCCCGGTTCACGCCATTCTCCTGCCTCAGCCTCCCGGGTAGCTGGGACTACAGGCACCCGCCACCACGCCCGGCTAGTTTTTTGTATTTTTTAGTAGAGACGGGGTTTCACCGTGTTAGCCAGGATGGTCTCGATCTCCTGACCTCGTGATCCGCCCGTCTTGGCCTCCCAAAGTGCTGGGATTACAGGCTTGAGCCACCGCGCCCGGCCAAAACAATTATTTTCTATCCTTCCACATTAAGAAACTAGGGAAGAGAATGGAAAATAATGTTCAAACCAAGCAGGTAAAAGTATTAATAAATGAAAGAGAGATTAAAAACTCAATAGAAAAAACAGAGCCAAAAGTCAGTTCGTTGCAAAGATCAACAAAACTGACAGACTTTAGCTCGAGTAAATGAAATAGAAGAAATAAATTACTAAAATCAGGAATGAAAGAAGATTACTACAAACCTTTCAGAAATTGAAAGGTTTTAAGGGACTGCTATAACCGACTGTGTGCCAAAACTTAGATGTAATAGACAAATTCCTGTAAAGACACAAACTAATGAAATTGACTCAGTAAGGAATAGATGCTTTGAATAGGCTTATAATGAGTAAAGAAAATGGAATAGTACTTAAATAACTTCCTATCAAGAAAAAACACCTTCAGATAGCTTCTAAAATCATTCTATGAGGCCAATATTCCTATATACCAAAACCAGATAAAGACATCAGAAGAAAAGAAAATTACAATAGACCATCCCTTGTAAATAGAGACACAAAAAATATTTTAAAAGGAGTAAATCAAACCCACTTATGTATTGATATGCTTTGGCTGTGTTCCCACCCAAATGTCATCTTGAATTGTAGCTCCCATAATCCCCATATGTCATGGGAGGGAACTGGTGAGAGGTGATTGAACAATGGGGGTGTTTTTTTCCCATGCTGTTTGTGTGATAGTGAATAGCCTCATGAGATCTGATCTTTTTATAAAGGGCAGTTTGCCTGCACACACTCTCTTGCCTGCCACCATGTAAGGCATCCTTTGTTCCTCCTTTACCTTATACCATGACTGTGAGGTCTCCTCAGCCGTGTGGAACTGTAAGCCCATTAAACCTCTTTTTTTCTTTGTAAATTACCCAGTCTCAAGTATTTCTTCATAGCAGTAAGGAAATGGACTAATGCATGTATAGACAGGATTATAGGTGATGATTAAGTGTGATTTATCTCAGGGTTACAAAATTTGTTAACATCTGAAAATCAATCCATTAATATACCATATAACAGAAAGGACAAAAAATACCTGGTCACATCAATGAACACAGAAAAAGTATTTAATGAAACCCAACAGCATTTCATGATGAAAACACTCAACAAAATAGAAATACAGAAAAACTTTCTGTGTCTCATATAGAACATCGATAATGAGACCACAGCTGGAGTATTCTTAATATTTAAAAACTGTATGCTTCCTCTCTAAGATTGAGAAAAAATGAGGATATGTAGTCTTGCCATTTTTATTTAATATTGCAAGTGATTCTAGCCAGGGCACTATGCAAGAGAAAGAATTAAAAAACATTCAGAGTGCAAAGCAAGAAATAAACTGGTTTTGCTTGCAGTTGACATAATCTTGCATATAACAAATCCTTAAACACATCCTAGAAAATATCAGAACTAATAAACACATTTGGCAAGTTTGCAAGAGAAAACATGGATACACAAAAATCAACTGTAGTTTCGTATATGCGTAACTAACAATCCGAAAATAAAAGCAAGAAAACCTTTTTATTTAAAATAGCATAGGTCGGGCACGGTGACTCACGCCTGTAATCCCAGCACTTTGGGAGGCTGAGATGGGTGGATCACGAGGTCAGGAGATTGAGACCATCCCAGCTAATATGGTGAAACCCTGCCTCTACTAAAAAAATACAAAAAATTAGCTGGGCGTGGTGACGGGCGCCTGTAATCCCTGCTACTGGGGAGGCCAAGGCAGGAGAATGGCGTGAACCTGGGCAGCGGAGCTTGCAGTGAGCCGAAATCGCGCCACTGCACTCCAGCCCGGGTGACAGAGCGAGACTCCGTCTCAAAAATATAAAATAAAATAGCATAATAAAGGATGTATTTAATACATTTAACAAACCAGATAAAAACTTATATACTGAAAACTACTAAGCATGCTGAATAAAATTAAAAAGTCTAGATAAATAGAAATACATTCATTGTTTATGAATTGAAATATTTAATGTTGTTAAGATGGCAGTACCAACCAAGTTGATCTATAGATTCAATGCAATCCTTATTAAGTCCTAGCTGGATTTTTTTCAGAAATTGGCAAGCATATCCTAAAATTCATATGGAAATGCAAGGGAAACAGAGTAGTCAAAACTTAAACTTTGCTCTTAGAAAAGAGCAAAGTTGAATAACTTCCCAATTTCAAAACTCACTAAAAAGCTACAATATTCAAGACAGTGTGATGATAATCACATTAAGGTAGGCATATAGATCAGTTAATAAAATTTAAAATCCACACATAAACTCACATATTTATAGCTGCTTGATTTTTGACTAAGGTGAAACAATGAAATGGAAAACAAATTATCTTTTCAAAAAATGATGGGATAGCTAAATATGCACACACGAAGGAATAAATTTGGATCCCTATTATGCACCAAACACAAACATTAACTCAAAATGAATCATAATTATAAATATAAGAACCAAAACTATAAAACAAACAAACAAAAGGCATGTAATCCCAGCACTTTGGGAGGCCGAGGCAGGAAGATCACGAGGTCAGGAGATTGAGACCATCCTGGCTGACAGTGAAGCCCCCTCTCTACTAAAAATACAAAACAAAATTAGCCAGGCCTGGTGGCAGGTGCCTCTAGTCCCAGCTACTTGGGAGGCTGAGACAAGAGAATGGTGTGAACCCAGGAGGTGGAGCTTGCAGTGAGCCAAAATTGCACCACTGCACTCCAGCCTGGGTGACAGAGCGAGACTCCATCTTA
This sequence comes from Piliocolobus tephrosceles, assembly GCF_002776525.5. Classification (NCBI taxonomy): domain Eukaryota; kingdom Metazoa; phylum Chordata; class Mammalia; order Primates; family Cercopithecidae; genus Piliocolobus; species Piliocolobus tephrosceles. The sequence continues at coordinate 34,503,333 of NC_045435.1, read as the reverse complement.
AAAAAAAAAAAAAAAAGTAGGAGTAGACCATCATGACATTTGCTTATGCAATTGTTTCTTAAATTTACCAGCAAATAGATAAGCAACAAAAGTTTTAAAATAGCTAAATTGGACTAAATCAACATTTCAAATATATATGATTAAAATGTTACCATCAAGAAAGTTAAAAAGCAATTAATAGAATGGGAAATAACATTTGCAAACCATATAGCTGATAAGGAATTTGCATCTAGAATATATCACATACTATTAGAAAGTATGATGGTTAATATTGAGTGTCAACTTGATTGGATTGAAAGTTACAAAGTGTTGATCCTGGGTGTTTCTTTGAGGGTGTTGCCAAAAAAGTTTGACACTTGAGTCAGTGGGCTGGGAAAGGCAGATCCACCCTTAATCTGGGTGGGCACAATCTAATCAGCTGCTGGCACAGCTAGAGCATAAGCAGGCAGAAGAATGTGAAAAGAGAGACTGGCCTAGCCTCCCAGCCTATGTCTTTCTCCTGTGCTGGATGCTTCCTGCCCTCAAACATCAGGCTCTAAGTTCTTCAGTTTTGGAACTCAGATTGCCTCTCCTTGCTCCTAAGTCTGCAGACAGCTCATTTTGGAACCTTGTGATCCTGTGAGCTAATACTTAATAAACTCCTATATATATATTCATATGGAAATGCAAGGGATATATATATACACACACATATATATATTCCATTTGTGTGTGTATATATGTATATACACATATATACATACATATACACATACGTATATACATACATATACACATACATATATACATACATATATACATATATGTATATACATATATACATCTGTGTATATATACATATATACATATACACACATATTCCTTTAGTTATGTCCCAATAGAGAACTCTGATTAATACAGATTTTGGTAGCAGGAGTGATTCTAGAGGAACAGAATATTAAGAATAGAGTTTTTTCATTGGTTTTGGGGTTTCTGGAGTTGGTTGCTTAATATGATTAGACCTCAAAATGCTAAGGACTCTACTTCCAGTAGTATGGATAACACTGATAGTCCTTGGTATGAACTGTTTAGAGAGATATGAAAAATTAAATGCATTTGACACTCCTGATTCATCACTTGTGAGAGGCAAGGAGTTTAGTGACTCTATACAGAATACCTTTGACCATATGTGGAGAACCAAGGAACATAATGAAGATAGTTTGTTGCTCTTAAGTTCAGTAGACAAAGTGATGAAAGAAAATGATGAACTCAGGAATTCCCCTGAGAAGGAATTCCCCACTTGAGAAGCAGATACCAAGCCTCAAATCTGCTAAGATTTCCCTGAATGAGAGTCTTGTCTCCTGTAGAGAAAGAGCTGAAATTGCGGAAAAACAGACACAAGCTCTTATCATGAGAGTGGCTGACCTGCAACAAAAGGTGCATGCACAGCCTCGCTAGGTGTCTACTGTTAAAGTGAGGGCATTGATTGAAAAAGAATGGGACCCTGCAAATTGGAATGGGGATGTGTGGAAGGACTCTGATGAAGCTGGAGATGCTGAGTTTGTAAACTCTGATGAACCTTTTTTTGTTAGAAGAAACAGCTTCCTCATCCCCAGTAGTGGCAACAACTCCTCTCCAACCCATGTTGCCATCAGCCTTTCCACCTTTGTCTGAGGAGATAAACCCTGCACTGCCTGAGGAACTGTGGTGACCTCCCCTGAGGCATTTGCCAGGCAAGATAATGCTGATTCTCCTCAGGAGCCATCCCCAACACCCCTGTTTGCCTCTAGACCTATAACTAGACTAAAGGTCTGGTGGGGCCCTAGAGGTGATATTGAGAGTGTGACCCATGAGGAGGTGGGCTACATTTGCAAAGAACTGCTTGAGTTTTCTGTTTTTTCTTTTTATTTTTTATTGTACTTTAAGTTCTAGGGTAGATGTGCACAACATGCAGGTTTTTTACATATGCATACATGTGCCATGTTAGTGTGCTGCACCCATTAACTCGTCATTTACATTAGGTATATCTCCTAACGCTATCCCTCCCCCCTCCCCCCACCCCACCACAGGCCCCGGTGTGTGATGTTCCCCTTCCTGTGTCCAAGTGTTCTCATTGTTCAATTCCCACCTATGAGTGAGAACATGCGGTGTTTGGTTTTCTGTTCTTGCGATAGTTTGCTGAGAATGATGGTTTCCAGATGCATCCATGTCCCTACAAAGGATATGAACTCATCCTTTTTTATAGCTGCATAGTATTCCATGTGCCACATTTTCTTAATCCAGTGTGTCATTGATGGACATTTGGGTTGGTTCCAAGTCTTTGCTATTGTGAATAGTGTCACAATAAACATGTGTGTGCATGTGTCTTTATAGCAGCATGATTTATAATCCTGTGGGTATATATCCAGTAATGGGATGGCTGAGTCAAATGGTATTTCTAGTTCTAGAAAAAACTACGTTAAAGTTCATATGGAACCAAAAAAGAGCCTGCATTGCCAAGACAGTCCTAAGCCAAAAGAACAAAGCTGGAAGCATCACGCTACTTGACTTCAAACTATACTACAAAGCTACAGTAATCAAAACAGCATGGTACTGGTACCAAAACAGAGATATAGACCAATGGAACAGAACAGAGCCCTCAGAAATAATACCATACATCTACAACCATCTGATCTTTGACAAACCTGAGAAAAACAAGAAATGGGGAAAGGATTCCCTATTTAATAAATGGTGATGGGAAAACTGGCTAGCCATTAGTAGAAAGCTGAAACTGGATCCCTTCCTTAAATCTTATACAAAAATTAATTCAAAATGGATTAGAGACTTAAATGTTAGACCGAAAACCATAAAAACCCTAGAATAAAACCTAGGTAATACTATTCAGGACAGAGGCCTGGGCAAGGACTTCATGTCTAAAATGCCAAAAGCAATGGCAACAAAAGCCAAAATTGACAAATGGGATCTAACTAAACTAAAGAGCTTCTGCACAGCAAAACAAACTACCATCAGAGTGAACAGGCAACCTACAGAATGGGAGAAAATTTTTGCAATCTACTCATCTGACAAAGGGCTAATATCCAGAACCTACAAAGATCTCAAACAAATTTACAAGAAAAAAACAACCCCATCAAAAACTGGGCAAAGGATACAAACAGACACTTTTCAAAAGAAGACATTTATGCAGCCAACAGACACATGAAAAAATGCTCATCATCACTGGCCATCAGAGAAATGCAAATCAAAACCACAATGAGATACCATCTCACACTATTTAGAATGACGATCATTAAAAAGTCAGGAAACAACAGGTGCTGGAGAGGATGTGGAGAAATAGGAACACTTTTACACATTGGTGGGACCGTAAACTAGTTCAACCATTGTGGAATACAGTGTGGTGATTCCTCAAGGATCTAGAGTTTTCTAATTTATATAAACAGAAATCTGGGGATCAGGCATGGGAATTGATATTAAGGGTATGGGATAATGGTGCAAGAACATAGAGTTGGATAAGGCTGAATTTACTGATTTCGGCCCACGAAGTAGGGACTCTGCATTTAACGTTTCAGCTCAGGGAGTTAAAAAAGGTTATAATAGTTTATTTGCTTGGTTAGCTGAAATATGGATTAAAAGATGGCCCACTGTGAGCAAGCTGGAAATGCCTGATCTCCCTTGGCTTAATGCAGAGGAAGGGATCCAAAGGCTTAGGGAAACTGGGATGGTGTAGTGGATTAGTCACTTTTGACCTTCCAGCTGGAAGGATCCAGAAGATACACACTTGACCAATGCCTTACAAAATAGATGTGTGAGGGTAGCACCTGCATCTTTGAAGAGCCCTGTAATTTCTCTTTTCTGTATGTCAGATCTAACAGTGGGAACCTCAGTCACTCAACTAAAAAATTTAAATACAATGGAAATAATTGGATCCTGAGGTGAGAGGAACCAAGTGGAGGCAATCAGCCATCAAAGGCAACTGAATGTAGCTACTGTAATGGACAGCAGAGACAAAGTGACAATCTGAATAGTCTGACTCACATAGAGCTCTGGCATTAGCTAATGCATCATGGTGCTCCTAGAAGTAAAATTGATAGGAAGCCTACTGCATTTCTACTTAACTTATATAAGCAGAAACAACTTCTAGGTCGAATGGACAAAAGACTAATTTGAATTAAAAAACAGATAATCATGGTCCCTCAATCAATTTCCAGACCTGAGACAGTTTACAGACCCAGAACCCCTTGAATGAAAGGGTGACTGGATCCCCCTGAGGAAGGACTCCACTACATTACTGGCAATTTATGCTATGAATATTTCTTCCATCCTTCCCCAAGTAGACCTCTGGCCTTTACCAGAGTAAGTGTGCACTGGGGAAAGGGAAATGATCATACATTTCAGGGACTACAGGACACTGGCTCTGTGCTGACATTGATTTCAAGGAACACAAACGTCATTGTGGTCCTCCAGTTAAGGTAGGAGCTTATGGAGGTGAGGTAATTAATAGAGTTTTAGCTCAGGTCTGACATGCAGTGGCTCCAGGGGGTCCCCAGACTTATCCTGTGGTCATTTCCCCAGTGCCTGAGTGCATAATTGCCACAGACATACTTAGCAGCTGGCAGAACTTCCACATTAGTTCCCTGACTGGTAGAGTGAGGGCTACTATGGTGGGAAAGGCCCACTGGAAGCCATTAGAGCTGCCTCTACCTAGAAAAATAGTGAATCAAAGACTGTAGCTAATCTCTGGAGGGATTGTGGAGATTAGTGCCACCATCAATGACTTGAAAGACACAGGGCTGGTGATTCTTACCACACCCCCATTCAACTCTCCTATTTGACCTGTGCAGAAGATGGATGGATCTTGGAGAATGACAGTGGATTATCATAAGCTCAACCAAGTGGTGACTCCAATTGCAGCTGCTGTACCAGATGTGGTTTCATTGCATGAGCAAATTAACACATTTCCTGGTACCTGGTATTCAGCCATTGACTTGGCAAATACCTTTTTCCCCATTCCTATCCATAAGACCCACCAGAATCAAGTTGTCTTCAGCTGGCAAGACCAACAATATACCTTTACTGTCCTACCTCAGAGGTATATCAACTCTCTGGCTTTGTGTCATAATCTCATTTGGCATGACAAATGAGATCTCTTTGTGTCAGATCTCAAGAGAGATCTTGATCGCTTTTTACTTCCTCAAGATATCACACTGCTTCATTACATTGATGACGTTATGCTGGTTGGATCCAGTGAGCAAGAAGTAGCAAACACACTGGACTTATTGGTGAGACATTTGCATGCCAGAAGATGGGAAGTAAATCTGACTAAAATTCAGGGACATTCTACATTGGTAAAATTTCTAGGGGTTCAGTGGTGTGGGGCCTGTTGAGATATTCCCTCTAAGGAAGGATAAGTTGCTGCCTTTGGCCGCTCCTACAACCAAGAAAGAGGCACAACATCTAGTGGGCCTGTTTGGATTTTGGAGGCAACTCATTCCTCATTTGGGTGTGTTACTCTGGCCCACTTGTTGAGTGACCCAAAAGGCTGCCAGTTTTGAGTAAGGTTCAGAACAGGGGAAAGCTCTACAACAGGTCGAGGCTGCTCTCTAAGCTGGTCTGCCACTTGGGCCATATGACTCAGCAGATCCAATGGTGCTTGAGGCATCAGTGGCAGATATGGATGCTGTTTGGAGCCTTTGGCAGGCCCCTCTAGGTGAATCACAGCGGAGACCTTTAGGATTTTGGAGCAGGGCTATGCCATCTTCTTCAGATAACTACTATCCTTTTGAGAGACAGCTCTTGACCTGTTACTTGACTGGTGAAAACGGAATGTTTGACTATGGGTCATCAAGTCACCATGCGATCTGAACTGACTATTGTGAACTGGGTGGTTTCTGATCCATCTACCCATAAAGTGGGTCATGTACAGCAGCATTCCATAATCAAATGGAAGTGGTATATATTTGCTTGGGCTCAAGAAGGTCTGGAAGGCACACATAAGTTACATGAAGTAGCTCAAATGTCCATGGTCTCCACTCCTGCCACCCTGCCTTCTCAACCCCAGCCTGCACTGAAGGCCTCATGGGGAATTCCCTATGATCAGTTGACAGAGGAAGACTAGTTCACAAATGGTTCTGCATAATATGCAGGCACCCCCGAAAGTGGACAGCTGCAGCATTACAGCCCTTTTCTAGGACATCCCTGAAGGACAGCTATGAAGGCAAATCTTCCCAGTGGGCAGAACTTCAAGCAGTGCACCTGGTTGTGCACTTTGCATGGAAAGAGAAATGTCCAGATGTGAAATTATATACTGACTTATGGGCTGTAGCCAATGGTTTGGCTGGATGATCAGGAATTTGGAAGAAGAATGATTGGAAAATTGGTGACAAAGAAATTTGGGGAAGAGGTATGTGGGTGGACCTCTCTGAGTGGTCAAAAATTGTGAGGATATTTGTTTCCCGTGTGAGTGCTCACCAACAGGTAACCTCAGCAGGGGAGGTTTTTAATAATCAAGAGGATAGAATGACCCATTCTGTGGATACCGCTCAGCCTCTTTCCCCAGCCACCCCTGTTATCATTCAATGGGTCCATGAACAATGTGGCCACAGTGGCAGGGATGGAGATTATGCATGGGCTTAGCAACATGGACTTCCACTCACAAGGGCTCACCTGGCTCTAGCCATTGCTGAGTGCCCAATTTGCCAGCAGCAAAGACCAACACTGAGCCCTTGATATGGCACCATTTCTAGTGGTGATCAGCCAGCTACCTGGTGGCAGGTGGATTATATTAGACCTCTTACATCATGGAAAGGGCAGAAGTTCATTCTTACTGGAATAGACACTTACTTCAGATGTGGGTTTGCCTATCCTGCATGCAATGCTTCTTCCAAGACTATCATCCATGGACTCACAGAATGCCTTACCCACTGTCATGGTATTCCACACAATATTGCCACTGACAAAGGCACTCACTTCACAGCTAAAGAAGTTCGCCAGTGGGCTTGTGCTCATGGAATTCACTGGCCTACCATGTTCCCCATCATCCTGAAGCAGGTGGATTGATAGAATCATGGAATGACCCTTTGAAGTCACAATTGAAACATTAACTAGGTGATGATACTTTTCAGGGCTGGGGCAAAGTTCTCCAGAAGGCCATATATGCTCTGAATCAGCATTCAATATATAGTACTGTTTCTCCCATAGCCAGGATTCACTGGTCCATGAATCAAGGGGTAGAAGTGGAAGTGGCACCACTCGCCATCACCCCAATGATCCACTAGCAAAACGTTTCCCACATTACGTTCTGCTGGCCTAGAGATCTTAGTTCCAAAAGGAGGAATGCTGCCACCAGAAGACACAACAACAATTCCATTAAGCTGGAAGTTAAGATTGCCACCTGGACACTTTGGGCTCCTCCTACCTTTAAGTCAACAGGCTAAGAAGGGAGTTATAGTGTTGGCTGGGGTGATTGATCGTAACTATCAAGATAAAATCAGTCTACTACTTGACAACAGAGGTAGGAAGAGTATGCATGAAATGTAGGAGATTCATTAAGGTGTCTCTTAGTATTACTATAGCCTGTGATTAGGGTCAATGGGAAACTACAACAGTCCAATCTAGGCAGGACTGCAAATGACCCAGAGCCTTCAGGAATGAAGGTTTGGGTTACTCCTCCAGGAAAAAAACCACAACCTCCTGAGGTGCTTGCTGAAAGCAAAGGGAATACAGAATGGGCAGCAGAAGAAGGTAGTCATCAATACCAGCTATGACCACATGACCAGCTGCAGAAACAAGTACTGTTATTGTCAAGAGTTTTTCCTCTTTCCTTTGTTTTGCATACATGCAAAAACATGTTTGTGCATGTATGCACTTGTACTAATAAATATCTTCATTTTGTTTCCTTTCACCATTACCATGTGACATAAGATTTATTGACTTCACATCAGCATTTAAGTATTATTAACTTTATGTAATAGTATTTGGGTGGGGATTGGTGTGTTTCCAGTTGCACAAAAGATAGTTGTATTATGTTAGGTGTAATTATGACCTTATTATTGTCTATATTTGAAGATTATGTATGATCTCAGGATACTATCATGATTAATACAGTCACTAATTATGAGTAATACAGTGTCCAATATGGCAGTGGGGGTATATACACCTCAGACCTTGGTGCCATTGCTGCCCTGGACACTGGAGGCTTGGGTTTTCTACATGTGTCCATGTTTCAGACTCTGGCTCTTTTGCCACTTCTTGGCACTGCATGTAACACACTATTGCCACTGCCACTGCAAGTGTGCCCTCAAGCCAAGAGGGATCTCCTTGGCAACGCTTCCCTGGTGGGAAAAAAATGAGATCAGGAAGACCCTAGCAGCCCTTTCCAAGAAAGATTCCTATAGACCACACCATCTCTGTGGAAACCCACAGCAGTGGATAGTGAGGACTTCTGTAATCTTTGTGAACATTGTTATTAGCTGATAGAGTTTCACAGAGACTACCTGCTGTGCCCTCACTGGAGACAGAACTGTCACACCTTAAACAGTTGGTGCCCTTGCATCCACTTATAGTGGAAAGTATCTCCCCTACAAAATAGTCTTTAATGTCTGGGAAGGGAGACTGCTCCATTAAAGGTGAAGGAGTTAACACAAGAAAATAAGAAACATGAACAACCAAGGAAGCATAACACCTAAAAAACCCCACAATAATGTTCTAGTAACTAAATCCCAAAAATGGAGATCTACAAATTACCTAAGAATTCATAATAATTGTCTTATCGAAGACACTGTACTTCAAGAAATCACGGATAGGTAATTCAATAAAATCAGCAAAATAATACCTGAGTAAAATAAGATTAACAGATTAAAATAATAAAGAAGCACAAAAAAGAAATTCTGGAGCTGAAGAACACAATGAACAACATAAAAAATGCAATAAAGTCTCAACACAAGAACTAACCTACAGCATAAAAAAAGATATCATGAACTCAAAGACAAATTATTTGAAAATATATAGTCAGAGAAGGAAAAGGAAAAAAATGAAAAGGAATAAAGATAGCCCACAAGATCCATGGGATAGCCTTGAGAGAGATAACATCATCATTTTTAGAACATAATAAAGAGAATAAATAAAGGGACAAGAAGCTTATTTAAAGAAATTGTAGCTGAAAAATTCACAAATATGGGCAAGATTTAAGCATATGAGTATGAGAAGCTCAATTATCTCCAATCAGATTCATCCATACAAGACTACCACAAAACATATTATAAACAAACTCTTAAAACTCAAGGACAAAGAGAGAATCTTGAAAGCAGCAAGAGAAAACTATCCTCACATACAAGAAAACTTCTATAAGGCTCTCAGTGGATTTTGTAGTAGAAATTTTGCAGGCCAGTGTAGACTGAGGTGATATATTCAAAGTGGTAACAGAAAAACGAAACTGCCAACTAAAAAACACTTTTAACTGCTAAGACTATCCTTAAGAAATTAAGGACAAATAAAAATTTTCCCAGGCAAACAAAAACTCCACTAGACTTGCTTTACAAGAAACAGCAAAGGGAGTCCTAATAGTAGTAACATGAAAATATATTAAACTATAAAATCACTTGTAAAAGTAGGTACATAGTCAAATTCAAAATATTCTGATACTATAATGGTGGCGTGTAAATTACTTATATTTCTAGTATAAAGGCAAAAGTATTAAATATAACTACAGTTACATCAATTTGCTAACAGATAAAAATTATAGTTTTGGTGCAGTTTACAAAAGTAAATTGTGACATCAAAACTTAAAATATGGGAGAAGAAAGAATCAGAAACACAATTTTTATATTTGATTGAGGTTACAAGTTCTCATTGGCTTAAAATAGCCTGTTTTAAATATAAGATGTTTTACATAGGCCTCATGTTAGTTACAAATCAAAAACATATAGTAGATAAACAAGAGATAAAGTGAAAGGAATCAAAGCACGCCCAAAATCATCAATTCACAAGGAGAAAGAGCATAATAAAAAGAAAGGATTGAAGGTCTGTGAAACAGAAAACGATTAACAAAATGGCAATAGTAAGTCCTACCTATCAATAATTACCTTAAATATAAATGGATTAAATTCTCTAATCAAAAGACATGGAATGGCTATACTAAAAAAGAGAAGAAGAACCAACTATGTGTTCATCACAGGAGACTCACATCACCTGGGGGACAGAAAAAGATATCCCATGCAAATGGAAATCAAAAGAGAACAGAGTAGTTAAACTTATATTAGACAAAGTAGACTTTAAGTCAAAAGCTGTAAAAGGAGACAAAGAAGGTCACTATATAAAGATAAAGGGGTCAATTAATCAAGAGGAGATGTCAGTTGTAAATACATATGCACCCAATATTGTACTTAGGAACAAATCTAATCAAGGAGTTGAATGATCTAAATGCAGCACTACAACCACCCCTCAAAAAAATTAACACAGATTAAAATAAGCCAAGATAAGTAGCACATAGAGTAGATTTATTAGTCCATTTCACACTGCTATAAGGAACTACCCGAAATTGGGTAATTTACAAGGAAAAAAGTTTTAATTGACTCGCAGCTCTGTCAGCTTAACAGCAAGGATGACTGGGAGCCCTCAGAAAATTTACAATCATAAGAGAAGGGGAACGGGAAGCAAGCATGTCTTTACCATGATAGAGCAGGAGGGAGAGAGAGTGAAGGGAGAAGTGCCACACACTTTTAAACCATCAGTTAGCATGAGAACTCGTGAGAATAGCAAAGGGGAAACCTGCCCCCATGATCCAATCACCTAACACTAGGCTTTTCCTCCAATTAGACATGAGATTTGGGCAGGGACAGTATCATTTTGCCCCAGCCCCTCCCAAATCCTATGTCATTCTCATATTTCAGAACACAGTTATGCTTAACAACCGTTCGACAAAGTCAACTCATTCCAACATTAACCCAAAAGTCCAAGTCCAAAGTCTGATCTGAGACAAAACAAATCCCTTCTACCTATAAACTTGTAAAATCAAAACCAAGTTAGTTACTTTCAAGATACAATGTGGGTAAAGGCCTTGGGTAAATGCACCCATTCCAAATAGGATAAATCGGCCAAAATAAAGGGGCTACAGACCCCATGCAAGTTCAAAACCTGGCAAAGCAGTCATTAAATCTTAAAGCTCCCAAATTATCTCCTTTGATTCCATGCCTCACATCCAGGTCATGCTGATGCAAGAGGTGGGCACGCAAAGTCTTGGACAGCTCCACCCCTGTGGCTCTGCAGGGTACAGCCCCTGAGACTGCTTTCACAGGCTGGCATTGAGTGTTTGCGGCTTTTCCAAGTGTGCAGTGCAAACTGTTGGTGGATCTACCATTCTGGGGTCTGGAGGATAGTGACCCTCTTCTCACAGCTACACTAGGAAGTACTCCCAGGGGGACTCTGTGGGGGCTCCAACTCCACATTTCCCAACTGCACTGTCCTAGTAAATGTTCTCCATGAGGGTTCTGCACCTCTAGCAGATTTCTGCCTGGACATCCAGGCATTTCTAAAACATCCTCTGAAATCTATGTGGAGGTTCCTAAACCTATACCCTTTCCTTCTGTGCACCCACAGGCCCAACACCACATGGAAACTACCAATGCTTGGGGGCTGTACCCTCTGAAGCAATGGCCTCAGCTGTACCTTGGCCCCTTTTAGCCATGGCTGGTCTTAGAGTGGCTGGGATGTAGGTCACCATGTCCTGAGCCTTTATAGAGCAATGGGTCCCTGGGTGCAGCCCACAAAATCATTTTATCTTCCTAGGCCTCTGGGCCTGTAATAAGAGGGGCTGCTGTGAAGATCTCTGACATGACCTAGAGACATCATTCCCCCTGTCTTGACAATTAAATCTCCTTTTTACCTATGCAAATTTTACAGCTGGAGGCTTGAATTTCTCCCCTGAAAATGTTTTTTTTTTTTTTTTTTCCTACCACATGGTAAGCCTGCGTATTTTACAGACTTTTACACTTTGCTTTCCTTTTAAACGTAAGTTCCAATTTGAGACCATCTCTTTGTGTATGCATGACTGTATGCTGTTAGGAGCAGCCAGGCCACATCTTGAATGCTTTGTGGCTTAGAAATTTCTTTTGCCAGATATCATAAATCATCTCTCTCAAGTTCAAAGTTCTACAGATCCCTAGAGCAGGGGCACAATGCCACAAATGTCTTGCTAAAGCATAGCAAGAGTGACCTTTGTACCAGCTCCCAATAAATTTCCCATCTTCATCTGAGACCACCTCAACTGAATCCTCATTGTCCATATGACTATCAGAATTTTGATCAAAACCATTCAACAAGTCTCTAGGAACTTCAAAACTTTCTCACATCTTCCTGTCTTCTTCTGAGTCCTCCAACCTGTTCAACCTCTGCCCATTACCTAGTTCCAAAGTTGCTTTGACATTTTCAGGTTTGTTTTAGCAGTGACCCACTTCTAGTACTAATTTTCTGTATTAGTCTGTTTTCACATTGCTATGAAGAGCTACCTGAGACTGGGTATTTATGAAGAAAAGAGGTTTAATTGACTCACGGTTCTACAAGCTTTACAGAAAGCATGACTGAGAGGCCTCAGGAAATTTACAATCATGGCTGAAGTCGAAGAGGAAACAAGCACGTCCTTACTATGGCAGAGCAGGAGAGAGAGAGAGAGTGAAGGGGAAAGTTCTATACATTTTTAAACCATCAGGTGTCGTGAGAACTCACTCATTATCATGAGAACAGTGAGAAGAAAATCTGCCTCCATTTACTTCTCTTTCAAACTGAAGGACGGGCCTCCAATTTGTCATATGATTTGGGCAGGGACACAAATCCAAAATGTATCAGTGGAGTCCAGAAGTACCAAATGTGAAGTTTCCCTTTGTTCTTTCCCCACAGTGAGAACATAATAGTCTACTGGCATTGCCAACCGGAAAAATTTCTCCCAACCTTGGTGTTCAGAGTTTTACTGGAGATTGTTTACACAAACATGATTAATCAATTGACCAGATCTCTCAAGTGTGACCCAAAGCCCCAACCCTAAATAATATGGTTGCTCTATATGGAGTGGTAAACTCCCACTCTAAGACGACAAAGTATGGATAGCCTTTACTCTAAATTACATCATTAGACTATCCATCCTGATTGAAAGGATCCTGTTTCAAAAGGTAGCATAATCCAGGCAAAGATACTCCTATGAGGTTTGATATCTCAGAGATTACCTCCTAGACTCAGAAGAAAAAAGGCCAGACCTCTGTGGGGGAAGATTAAATTATTTACTACACAAGAGCCCTTTCAGCACTACATTGGCAGGAATTAGCTCCATTCATTCTCTATTCTATGCTCTTATCTATCTAAAACTATTTTTCTTTTATAGTCAGTGAATGAAACTATTCCCTTTGTAGACATGCACTTATTAAGTAAGGACAAAGTGGAAGCAATAATAATGTACAACTATGGCACTGTTTATAACTGTAACAGGTCAGATCAATATTCTTGTGATTGTTCAGGTTTATTTGATTTATGTTACCTTTGGAAATGTCTATCATTTAACCAGAACAGTTGTTAGTGTTTTCTAAACTGTATTATTCCAGCACTTTGAAGAGTAATATTAATATTTTTAAAGAATATATGAAAGCTACATCAACATTGATTTAGAAGCTGATATATGAAGATGTCAAATTCCGCTTTTATATTGCTGATTACTTCGTTAAGATGAAAAAGTCCTTTTCTTTTCTGACTTTCGAATTCTAACCCCAAAGAGATTCTCTACTGTGTTTTGTGCTCCCCTAATTAGGAGGTGGAAAGGAAACAAACAGAATGCCCACAAGATTCCTGAGTGGAAAATAACTTTTTCCTCTTGTTACTCCCTCTCTTTCACTGCTTTTCCTATTGCTTTTCCTACATCTCCCTTCATTCCCCACAAACAAGTGTGTATTCTAGCTTCTCTAAAAGTATTTTCTTTCTGATCCACCTCATTCAGCCATTTCTCCTCCTAATTACACCTTTCCCACACAGGGACATGTGAGCTTGTGGGGTCAAACACCTTTATGGTCACATTCCACATTATTTCAGTAGAGCTGGAAAATACTCAGAAATCTGGGTATATTCCAGAGAAATGAAGTGACTTGTTCTATGTCACATGATTCTAGAACTCAGATCTCTGGCCCTAAAATTGGTTCTTTTTCTACAATGGAAATTTCTTTAGTTTTCAAAATAAAGCATCAGGTGAAGCAAAAGTTGCTTAGAGAGATGGCCCAGAGATTGATTACTGAAGTCTCACATTACAAAAATATTTCACTAATATTTTTATTTTCTTTGTTCCCAAGTTCCTTTTCTGAAAATAAGTGCTTTCTGTATGTACTTGACATTGTACTAGAAGATACTAATTCAAGAAAATATAATAACTTTCTTTGTCATACTTTAATATTGATGATTCCTTCTGTTTTCACAATTTTGCCTATTTCTTATAAAGTGGCAAGAATGAGAACATATTTCTTACAGTTTAGCAGCTTGTAGTTTAATTTACCACAAAGAAAATTCTTCTAGTAAATTTGTAATTGTCTGAGTACACAATATTTTAATATATAATACATGAACATTTTATGAACAAACCAATTAGATCTAATACATTTTTATGCTTCTACATTAACAAAATTACCTTAGAAATACAAGAGATACTAAAAAGTAAGGATTACATTTATTTTCATACTTCTTGAAATATCTTTCTTTTTATCTATCATAACAAAAGAAGGAAAGATTTTTGGTGCCTGCAAAGTCTTTGTAAATTACATCTCTCTTCCTGTGGAAGCCCAGTTCCTACCTCAGAAATTCTAAAGCAGGCACACATATGCTTTTCCCTATATGCAAAACAAATGGGGCAGATGATGAAACAAACTAGTGTTTAAGCTCTTGAAATACTTCCTACTGTGTTTCGGATCAAGTCCACGTGCTTTATTATGGTTTACAAAGCCCAGCATCATTTGGCCACTGTTTTCTGTTCTGACCATCAGCTGTTTTGAACTCCATACTCCACAGTAACAGACTTTTGCTTTTTCAAGCCTATTGTGCTTTGTCTCCTGGGTAGGCCTTTGCACATGTGATTTTCTCTATCTGGAACACTCTCCCCAAGCCTCTGAAATACCAATACTTAGTGTTTCACGGTGGGCAGTTCTATGCAAACCTATTCCAAAATCTGAGGAAGCTGAGATGTTGAAGAAAAAGGCTGACTGATCTAGTTTCTTAGAAAGAAACATTTAATAGGTGCTTATGAAATAAACATTTAATAGGTGCTTATAAACCGAAGTCTGTGTCTCTGGTGGTGTGGAGACAAAATGGTGGATCCCTGCACCATTACCCCATAGATTCAGGGAATACACACGGCAGGGGAGGGTCACATGTATATCGAGGGAATAGGTAGGAATTGTCTCAAGGACAAGATTTATGGTAAAGTTGAGTTTATTAAGGTTGATCTGCTATCAAGGCAGAATTTATCTTAATTACATTCTCTTAAACAAGGAACAATAGATAAACTGGAAATCTCAGAGGCATTCCTGGAACCAAGGCTGATCAGAAGTCAACATGGCAGATTAGCCTCTGAGATGGAGTTGCTTTGACTTTGACACTTGGCTTCTTTCTCATCCTCCTAGATGGCTCAGTTTAGATGTTGCTTCTTTTGTGTTTCAATGCCTAAACATATAATAGTAAAATTAAATCTTGTCAATTATTTGTTGGAATGATGAATGAATGAATGAGTAACAAAGACAGCATGCAGTGATGAGAGTAACCTCCACTCTGCCCTATACTTCTGGCATTGCTTCCTTGGTACCATGGACCAGGAATACAGAGAATGATGAAGGGAGGGATGTGTGGGAAAGACAGAGTGTAGGTTGGACAATTTGTAGTAATGGGAATGAGAGGAAGAGACCAAAATACCTGGGAGATGTCATATGTCACAGGACTTGCTGAACACTTTGCAATTAACTCTAGGGTTCTCTCCTTCCATTTTCACCATATTGCTACACATCTACACAAAATACAAGAAGAAAAATTTCTTCTTATATTTTGCTTTGGTCTTCTTACAAATAAGGCTTAGCTGCTAATGTCCTCGAAGTCTTGTCGTAATCACTATCCCAAGTAGCAATTTATCATGCTCATTTCTGAATTCTGTCCCCTATATACCCCAACACACTCTTTCCTAGATATGAACATCCCTAAGCTGTCTGTGGAACATTCTTTTATCATTATAAATAACCCTTTTTGTTGTCAAATAATCTCCAGGGTCATTTCAAGATAATCAAGGATTAAGAAAGATTTCCCTTCATTTCTAGGTTTCATTTACTGGGATTGCCAATGGTGTAGGGTACGTTTTATCTATATGCATGGATGCATTTGAATTCTCCTTACCTAGGCTTCTATAATCAAGTAAAATTCTTATACATCCATTTGTTCTCTAGCATGATTAGTTCTCTTGTTAAACCATGTTTCTGATAACCTATTGAAAATTCAATGGGGGAAGATGGAACAAGGGGAACAGCTTGTGTTGGTCAGAATGCTTGAACGAAGCCCAGTAGATGCTAATGAGATCCAAACAGGATGTGAGTGTAAGGAGAACAGTGTGTCTGGGTTCCTTTCATGGCACTGAGAATGTTTTCCCCGGGCTCACGTCCTCTGGTCAGAGCATGCTGAAGTCCCACCTTTCATGCTTCCAGATCTGTTTAGGCAAAATTGCAATGAAATCTCCTCTCTCTGATGTCCTAAAGGATGAAAGACTATGCAACTTATATTATAGTTTGTATTTTTGTATTTTTATTAATGTATGTTTACTTAGTGTCTTCAAATAAGACTGTACATTCTCCAAAATACTACATTCTTCGTGGTCAGAGCCACTTCTCAAATGTATTCTGTGCCTTTAATAATATCTAATACAATTTTAGATATAAATATAAAATACAAATACAAACACAAAATACAAATATAAAATATAAAATGGCAAGTCCATAAAATGGAAAATAATTTAAATGGGTTGAAAAAATACATGTCTATTAAGCACCTACTATATGCCAACTATTTTCTGAAATGAAGTGGAAATTCCAAAGAACTAAAATTAATTTTAGGGAAGGATAAAGTAGACAATTTAAAAAGGGCATGAAGATATGCTGTGGGATTTAGAGAATGAATTCTAACGTGGAGATGGGTTTTATTCAGATAGACTCATGGAGTAAATCCTGAAGGATGAATAGGATTTGATGGATGGTAAAGAGAAAAAGCACGATCTACACTGAGAAAAATGTTTGGAGCATTTTCTTTTTCCAATAAAGTGTATTCCATAGGAGCTTTGTTAAATGAAAGATTTTGTATATAAATATGTCTACAGAGTGCTAAACTAAGAGTGTCCTTACTGTATTTATAAGATTTTATATAGTATTTCTTATTCTGATATATAACATGAATTTTTGAGATCAACATAGTGAAATACGGAAATAAATCATTTTCATAATTTATTTGATTTTGAAGCCATTATTTTCAAAAGTAACTCTTGAGACTAGTGTTCTCTAAGACATACTTGGGGAAATACTGAGCTAGATGAAAGACTCAGAGACGTGACCATGTTTGGGATGTTTTATGGATTCTCCAGTGTCTTCTTATGACCAATTCATGGTAAACTTACATAATAATAGCAATACTAATAAAGTGCTGATGTAATTATAGCTTAGAATATAATTAATTCCTAATTTTAATCTTCCTTCCTAGGTCATGGAGAGTCACTAAAGGATTTTGAGAGCCAGAGTAAGATTATGCAATGAGAAAGAGACTTCTAGTTTAAATGTAAATAATGCAATTGCAGAAACCACACTTATGACTGAAAAACCAATTAAGAGGCTATTGCAGTAGTGCAGGTGAAAGATAATGAGAATATGACCTAATGCAGGAGCAGCAAGTGTAGCATGGAAAGGACAGATAAGAGGCTTCATAAAGACAGAATAGACAGGAATGTAGAAATTGTTCACCATTAGCAAAACTATTAGTAAAATTCACTGCATTCATAGATTGAGGAGATCAAACATGCAATTATCTTGACTATATCAGAAAATTAGATAAAATTAAACATTTATTCCTGTTTGTAAAACAAACAAAGGAAAAAAAAACACCTCATAGAAATGTGGAATATAAGTAAACATTCTTAATTTGATAAAGATAATTTACCAGAAGCCTATAGCAAACAGGCTATTTCTTTTTGGCTTACATTAAAGCCATTTCAATTACAGTCAGGATTTATTAGAGGTCTTAGCCTGTAAATAAGATAAGAAAAGGATTAAAAGGAATAAGAACTGGTGAAACAAAGGTGTTTTTATTTTTGGTTGGTATATTCTACATAGAAAATCTTCCAAATATTTAGACATATTATGATAATTTAACATAATAAAGAATGACAAATTGTAGTTTTCTAAACATTATTTCAGACTTTTGTAGCGTGACTTACTGGATGCTAAAAGCTGTAAATCCTAAGATTACATTTACCAGACACCCTTTCTGCTTATGTTCCACATGTGATCCAACTTCTATGAGCAGACACTCACAGGAGATATTTGGAACTGAAAATGAGGCAGAGAATGTGCTTCTGTTGTTGTTGCTGGCAACCAGAGTTGGAAAAGCATTTTGTTTTCTAGGGTGGCTGTAGCAGTATCTCATTGGTTTGACCCTAGGTAGTTTGCAACTGACAGTTACATTCCATTTGGAATTTCCATCTTGAAGGCTAACAAAGTGTGGTCCTAGAGTCAACAGCTATGGAGGGGCTTCCAGATACCTGGGTGATGGCTAAAGTGTAGTCTTGGAGTCAGCATTTGAACAGGCACTTTTTGATATTCCAACACTCAGTTTCTGGATTCCAGAATGCTATTTTGGGCATCACTACTGGAAGTGCAGCCTAAATTGTGCTTCTCTGGTCCTTCCTACAATTTTCTAAGCACCCAATTCCCCATATTAAATCTTTTCTTGTGGGGGAGGAGGGGTAAAATACAGTGGTGTTGATCACCTGTAAACCCTTGCCTGAGGTAGTAAAGTTATCTAAGATTGATTATATATAGGAATTCAACTGACTCTGCAAAGTGATCTGCAGGTTCAATGGAATTCCTATGTATAATCTAGTATATAAAATTGAATTAGGGCTTTCTATGTATTGAATTACATTTTAAACCCAATATATAGGATTATATTTAGAATACAACATATAGAAACCCCTAAAAGCCCACCAAAAATGTTAGAACTAATGAACAAATTTAGCAAAAGTTGCAGGATACAAACTCAACATACAAAAAATCAGTAGTAATGTATATACTAACAATGAACTATCTGAAAAAGAAATCAAGAAAACAATTCCGTTTATGATAGCTACAAATAAAAATACTTAAAAATAAGTGTAACCAATAGAAATAAATGTAACCAAGGAGATAAAATATTTTTACACTAAAAACTATAAAACAATCTTGCAAAACACAAACCCCATTGGCTGCATACCGACCAGGATAGCTTTGAATGTGGACAAATTTTCAAACTTCCTTAAAACATGAAATTCCTTTCTGATTTTTTTTTTTTTTTTTTTTTTTTAGCTCATTGGCTATCCTTAGTGTTATTGTATTTTGTGTGTGGCCCAAGACAATTATTCCTGCAATGTGGCCCAGGGAAGCCAAAAGATTGGACACCCCTTCTATAAAACATTGATGAAAATATTGAAGAAGACACATATAAATGGAGAAATAGTTCATATTAATGGCTTGGAAGAATTAACACTGATAAAATGACTATACTACCGAAAGTGATCTGCAGATTCAATGGAATTCCTATGAACATACCAATGACATTCTTTACAAAAGTAGAAAAATCAATCCTAAAATATGTATGAAACCACAGAAGAGCACAGACAGCAAAAGCAATCTTGAGCAAAATGAACAAAGCTGGACGCATAACGATGCTACTTGACTTCAAAACTATAGTAACCAAAACAGCATGGCACTGGCATAAGAAGAGACATGCAGACCAATGGAACAGCCTAGAGAACCCAGAAATAATTCACATATTTGCAGCCAACTAATTTTTGACAGATGTGCAAAAGAACACACCCTATGGAAAGGACAGTCTCTTCAATAAATGGTGCTGAGAAAACTGGATATTCACATAGAGAAAAAATGAAATTAGACCCTTATCTCACACCATATACAAAAATAAACTCAAAATGGATTAAGAAAATGTAAGGCCTGAAGCTATGATACTACTAGAAGAAAACATAGGGGAAAAGTTCAGTGACACTGGTCTCAGCAAGGATTTTTGTGGTATCATCCCAAAAGCACAGGCAACAAAAGCAAAACAGACTTAAATTCCTGTCCTCAAACAATCTTCCTTCCACAGCCTCCCACAGTGTGGACTAAGAGTTCTGTTTTATTGATTTATGTGTATATCTTTGTACCAAAGCCATACCCCATTAGTTACCTTAGCAGCTTTATAATAAGTATTGTAAGACCAGCCTGGGTAATATAGCAAGACCCTGTCTCTACAAAAAAAAAAAAAAAAAATTAACCAGGCATAGTAACTAGCCTCTGTAGTCCTAGCTATTTGGGAGGCTGAAGCAGGAGAATTGCTTGAACCTTGGAATTTGAGGCTATTGTGAGCAGTGATCATGCCACTGCATTCCATCCTGGCAGCAGAGCAAGACCCTGTCTCAAAACGAAAATTACAGCGTAGATAAAAGATCCGAAATACCAATATTTATATGCTCACCAGATTTTCAATAAAGGTACAAGGACTATTCAATGTGAAAAGAATAGTCTTCTCAAAAAATCATGCGGAAACAATCGACTATCCAAACATAAAATGATGAATCTCTATCCATACCTCATGACATATACAAAATAAGCTCAAAATATAAATCCTCAATAATGTCAAACTTAAAACTATATAAACTTGTAGAAGAAAACATAGGAGAAAATCTTTGTGACCCTGTTAATTAAACATAGGTATGACACCAAAAGCAAAATCCATGAAAGAACAAATTGATAAATTGAACTCAATCAAGATTAATATCTGATCTTTATCAGGCAATGTTAAGAAAATGAAAAGGCATGCTATAAATTGTGATAAAATATTTGCAGATCTAAATCCTAAAAATAATTTGTTTGTAAAACGTATAAAGAAATCTTTTTTCTTTTTGAGACAGTGTTTGGCTCTGTCACCCAGCCTGGAGTGCGGTGGTGCGATCTCAGCTCACTGCAAGCTCCACCTCCCAAGTTCAAGTCATTCTCATGCCTCAGCCTCCCGAGTAGTTAGGACTACAGGCACCCACCACCACACCCGGCTAAATTTTTGTATATTTAGTAGAGACAGGGTTTCACCATGTTGGTCAGGATGGTCTCAATCTCCTGACCTCGTGATCCACCTGCCTCAGCCTCCCAAAGTGCTGGGATTACAGGCGTGAGCCACTGCGCCCAGCAAAGAAATCTTAAAACAATGGAAAACTAACAAACAAATTTTTATAAATTAGATGTATTTATAAAATTTAAATATTTAAAAATATTATTAATATTCATTTAATAGAAGAAGATATATAAATGGCAAATAAACATAGGAAAAGAGGCTAATCATTAGTTATTAAGGAAATGCTAACTAAAATTGTGATATGATACAGTTTGAACCACTAGAGTGGCTAAAATCAAGAACAAAACAGCAAATTATCAAAAAAAAAAAAAAAAAAAGAAAAAGAAAAGAAAAAGAACAAGAAAAAACCATGTGCCAAGACATGGACAAACTGGAACTCTCATACACTACTGGTAAAATGTAAACTAGTACAACTTCGGAAAGCAATTTGGCAGTCTTAATTACATGAATGCAATCTTAGGTATTCCCCAAAGACAACTTAAAGCAAATATCTACAGAAAGAATGTATGTGCTTGTTTATAGCAGCTTTATTTGTAATAGCTAAAAGCTGGAAACAACCTAAATGTCTATCAACAGATAAATGAATAAATGGGAAAAATACAGCTGAATCCTATGGTTACAGAAGTTGTGATGAGATGAATTTTGGTAAAACACAGAATGTTGGCTTCTGTTTTCTGTTCATTCTGTTTTCAAATAGTTTTATGCAACAGTCTTTATAGCATCTGCAAGAAGAAGGAGGTGTACATACAGGGAACAGCAAAACGAGGCAGAAGAATGAAAACTTCCATCTCAGGAAATGATACACAGAGTCTGGGTCACTGATTATTTTGTTTCCCTTATAGTCTATCAGCTCAGCCTCTCATGAGCACGATGATGTAATAGTCGTAATCAGCTAGAGGACTTCTGAAATTGCTGTCATTGTCCTACAAATCTCAGCTAGCCACAGGTCCCAGAATATTCCCTTTGAGTTTGTGAATCATAGCAGAAAATAGCCATCAAATGGCAACAAACTGCAGCCAGGACCTAGACAGGCTTGAATTGTACCACCAAACTTCAAATTCTTGGCAGACCAGGTGTACTGACTCATCTGATCACTTAATAAAACTGTCTTTTACACAATTGAATTATTACATTGTTGTTTTTGTTATTGTATTTTGATGAGTTTTTATTTTCTTACAACATCTATAATACAATGGGTTTATAATATATAAGGAGCTCTAATATAGTAATAGAAAGACAAATAAGCTACAATATGGACAAATATAAAGAGAATTACAAATTGGTAATAAGCTTTGTGAAAAATGTTCAACTATACTAGAAATTACATAATTGCAAATTAAATCAAAAGACAATAGCATTTTTTATGTCCATCACACAAAAATAGTTTTGAAAATTTAAAAAAAATTTGTTTTGATATATTTGTGAAGAAACAGGTAATATATCCTCCAATGTTGGTGGAAATGTAAATTGACACAAATGGTTTTGAAAGGCAATTTTCTGGATTCTAGTAGAATGTAAAACACACATAACCTTTGACCAAGCAATTTTACATTTAAACTCTGTGATAGAGAAATATTTACATTAGGCACAAAGTTATATACAAGGATATTCATTTTGTCATTGTTGTAAGCGGCAAAAAAAAAAAAAAAAAAAAAATGGATGTGCACTAAATGCTCATTAATAAGAGTAAAGTTCAATAATTTATGGTAGATATAGATTATTTATTACTATGTAGCTGTTACAAAGGTGATAAATGTATTCACACTGCCATAGAGATACTGCTATGATATACTGTTATGTGCAAAAAGTCAAAGAAATATATATATAATAGGATCATATTTATTAAACTAAGACTGTGCATATGCAGATGGGCACATTTGTAAATGCAATGAAAATAATCCAGAAAAATATATTCCAAATTAGCATTTAATGACTGTTCAGAGAGGGAAGTGGAAATTAAATGGTGAGAGACCAAAGGGCAGTGTTATAAAATCACCTTATGGCCTCATCTTTTATTACAACTTAAAAAATAAAAATAAAGAAATAAAAAATAAAATTAACATGATTTGACATCTGATTAAAATGTGTGCGGGGGTGAACTGAAATTAACTGATAATATCTCTAAGATGTCTAGAATTTATGTGGATGATATTCAATAAAAAAGTGAAAAAGATTTGATTTGAGGTGAGATAAATTACTAATATGATTGCTATTTTGCAATTGCTGAATTTTAAGCTCCTTCAGGGTGGTCTTTCAATGCAGTATATAAAATGTGGTACTCATTATCATGAGTACTGGCATTGGAATAACTTCTTCACTAAATACTAAAATCATAGTAGAGCCTGTAAGAAGTAAATGAAGACATAGTCAAAACTACATCTATATAAAAACATGAAATTACCCAAGACTTTGGCATCAAGTTACGTATGATATTATCACTTCAGTTGCTCATTCAATTGTTTGTCTATTTGTCCTTCTTCTTTTCTCAGTGATTTATAGTGGATTAAGAGTAGAGCTTTTAAAGATGAATACTTAAACAAAAGGAAAAGGGCATTCCAAGCAGAAAGAGCATGAAAAAAGAAAAATTAGATGAGTCTATTGCAATTATAATTCTACAACTCATTACCAACATTTGAAGAGGTGGGATTTCTGCAAGAGACAGAGCAGGGTGGTGTTACTCCAGAATTTTTCAAGAAGAGAATATTGATAGATTGGCTAGTAGGTTTCACCTAGGCGTTTAGGATATGCTTTATATCTTTCAGAAAGGGTTATTTGTTGTGGGAGAATCAAATAAGGCGTAACAGAAGCTACTATTTCTTCATTTGAAGAACAGTGAGAAGTGATTTGAAGGTTGAATAACACATGAACTCCTTTTAAAATTATAACAATTAGAAACAACCTGAGATTACAGAACATAGTTGGTAACTAAAATAAGTGAGGAGTATAAAATCATATCTACAGGATTTTAAAGTTGATTTTATGAGGAATAACTGAATATATGTCAGTGTCGGAGTCAGATAATATACTTGGTTTGTCCTAAGTTATCATTTCTGACACTCTTACCTAGCAACTGGAATTAGAATTGTCAGTGCTAATTAGGTCCCATAAAAATTTGAGAGTATGAAGAGAGGGCAAATTGTAGGGAAATCAGTAGACCATTTTGTCAACCTATATTTTGTTTGCTGCAATACTATTGTGTAGATAATAAAAACAATGAGGGTAAAGATTTAAACTGAGAAAGTAACTTATATCTTCTTATCCAGATTTTAATGAGACAGAGATATAATCAATTTGATAAAAGACCAATTTATTAGTAAATGAATAAATTTACAAAGCATTGGCAGGCAAATATGGTACAAATACAATGCTACTCATTAGGATATACTTGAATTAACAGCTGATTCAGTAAACAAATGAACAAATGGAAAGTATATTTATGTTATTTACAATCTCTAAAAGATTTCATTAAGAAAATAATTAAAAGAATGATCATCCTAAAACATCTGGATGCCATTTACATATCTTAATATGAGAGGGAGGAGAAAATTATCCTTTAAACAGCTGGCCTGACCCACAGAACTTGGCAATAATGAAACAAGACTCTAAACCTTTCTTCTGTGGCTTCTTTCCAATGGACTGCTTTCAGTACTGTTTTCTTTCGTGGTACTTTTTATGCTTCACTAACTGCTTCACTTCTATTTTTTTTCTTCCTACCTTCTCTATATCATCATCTGCTATAAGTTAACCCTCTCCAAGAAACTTGGAAAACAAGCATGTTCTAATTCCTTGTCCTCTCTCTGAGTTTCAGTACCTTTTTTCCCACTTCTCATAGATGTCTTCAGTTAAAGTGAGCTTAATTCAAGTAAGGTGACATCAGTAAACAGAAATCCTCATTCATGCTTGACATTGGACTGGCTGCTGTGAATTTCAAGATGAATAAAACCTGGCATCCATTACCAAGGATTGTAGTGGTCAAATCAGGTGTCTCCACAAATAGCCATGATGCAATATGATGAGTGACAAAATTATTGCTAGAAGGCAATAAGAATTTTAATTCTGAAAACTTGTGACAAGGAGCTTGGCTAAAAAAGATGATCTTTAAGCAGGTCTTGAGGAATAAGTAGGAATTAAAGAGGTAAGTAAGAGTGGAAAAGAGCCTTACAGAATGGAAGGAAAGCATGGAAAAAACACATGTGTATTGAAGTACCTGGTGTATTGAATGTCAGTGGCCAGAACACTGAGCTCTTGCTGGAAGTGGATGGAAAAGTAGCATGGAGTCGGGTTTGGAGAAATTTGTGTTAGGTTTTATGTCTCCCTTTCAGTTTTTGAGAGGATAATTAATATAACTGAATAACATAGTCCCCTTATAAATAAATAGTTTGAAAAAAAGGAATAAAATAGTAGTCTAAAAATATTATATCTGCTGCAAAATCCCAGGAACAATGATAATAGTAGAATGAAGAAAATAATGATAAGAAAAGTTTTTTATAGTAGCTATAAGATTTTGAAAACTAATAAGAATGTTTAGAATGTCCAGGGTCAAGTGGTAATTGTTGAGCAATGGAAGATGTCAAGAATTTTCAGTTTGGACTCAATAGATGGTGATGCTAACTAAGAAAAAGAGCCTAGGAAAGGAACAGGATTGGATGGAAAAATAAAGTCAATCTTGGATATGTGGGCTTTTGGTCAAGCAGGTGGAAGTATTTGGTAAAAGTTAACACAATTAGTCTGAAGATTAGGAGAGAGATCGGAGGTAGGGATAGAATTTTAGGAAGCACCAGCATAAATAGGGTAGTGAAGGTTTGTGTCTGGGTAAGTTACTCAGAAAGAATAAAGTAGTAGAGAGGCAAGGGTATAATACCAATGAAAAAGATGGAATCATTACCTAAAGGGAAGGAAAAAAGAAAGATCCAGTAAGGCATTTTTACTTGAAGAACTTTCTGGCTTTTTAAATTTTATTTCCTCAAATACATTGATTAATCTTTCTGAAATCAGTTTCTCTTTTGCTTTTCTATTTTTGTGAAGTTTCAAAGTTGTTTCTGTTGCCCCACATATAAACCTTGGTGCTTTGGTCTTTACAGTCCTGTCTAGCCACATTTACCTCAGACTTCCTCTCATAACCATTCTGTCGACTGTCATCTTCCCCGCCCTGCCCTTTCTCCCCATGTTTCACAACACTTCATGTCTCTACTATGGCAATGACCTACCCACTCTTTCCTTTTCTGCTGCTTCTACCTTCTCACCACAAATACATTGACCTCAAAATGTGTATTTCATCCTATCAAGGTCAAGGACTTTCAAAACCACCACATTATTTACAAAATTGAGTTCGAATTGTTTTATTTGTCACTCAAAACCTTTCTTGGTCTGAGTCTACCTTCTTTGTGAAGCCTCACACTGCTCCCTAACATGCATGGTTTCTCCAGAATGATTATCTAGTAATTATAACTCCAGTAGTAACACAACTTATTTATTTTTGGTCTTATTTATTCAACTATTTTTCCAATTATTTCCATCATTCCTCTACATATTTAAAAGCCCAAATACCTTCTTTCTATGATTATGATCTTAAAAATTATTTATTTGGATCTCATCAAAACCAGACAAGTACTGTTAGCCTTTTATGCATTCATGTCTCTAAACTGCAAGCTCCTTGACAGCAAAGACAGTCTTAAGCTCCCCTGATTCAACCGCACGATCCTGCATTCACAGGGATAAAGTTTTGCTTATATAATTTTTGAGGACATGTTGGAAAAACAAAAGCAATCATGAGATTGCTACTGCTGAGCTTTGAGGAAAAAATTTAAACTGTCAAAGGATTTGGGGCGACAAATAAGTTTTACAAAGAAGTTTTGCGTATTTTTGTACGAGGATGTCAGGAAAGCGTATCAATAAAAATCTCATGGGCCACCTCTCCTAGTTTCTCGCTCTCAGCACAGCAGTTCAACTCACCTAAACTGACGGGAAGAGAAATGCTGCTTTAAATTATTATTATTTTTTTTTTTCCCCATTAAAAATCTCTTTATTTTCTGTCATATCTTCCACATGAAGGGACTTTTTTTTTTTTTTTTTTTTTCTTGGCCTATAGTGTGTGATTCCAAAAAAGAC